>NC_089583.1:74984893-75304420 GCF_019320115.1 Miscanthus floridulus
AAATATAGACTAATTACGAAACTAATTACATAACTTACGACTAATTTGCGAGACGAATCTTTTAAGTCTAATTAGTCTATGATTTGACAACGTGGTGCTGCAGTAAACATATGATAATGATATATTAATTAGGCTTAAAAAATCGTCTTGCAAATTAGCCTTTATCTATGTAATTGATTTTATAATTAATCTATATTTAATACTTTTTATCAGTATCTAAATATTCGTGACATAAATTTTAATAGACAACACCCTCTAAATCGTGCGGACGTTGCTTCTAGTTCTACGTGGATGGGTGTGGCCGTGCGAAAAGGCACGCTGGATGAAGATATATTTTATTCGTGTATATGGGCCCACAACCGATGTGCACACTATAGCCTCCCGAGCTAGACTTGTGTACATCCTTTTCGAACCATATGGTTCGCTGCAGCACTGGAGCTGCTCTAAGAGGAATGATGGATTAGAGTTCCCAAAAGCTAAGGATTAACTTATTACACGTATATATAAAAACTACATCATTGTTTTTTAGACAATGTTTCCTATGTGTTGCTATTTTCATCGTAGAAAATTTTTGCCTAGGTTTCAATCTCATGGATTGCACATTCTAGAAAAGATAAGAGTTAAATGCACCAGAGGTCCATTAACTTGTGAGGAGATTTTGGTTAGGTTCATCAACTTCTAAAGTGACTTTTTGGGTCCATAAACTTTGTATACCATATCACTTAGGTTCATACTTCTATACGTTGGCTTTTCACGCTGACGTGGCATGATGACTAGGCTTCTGTGTCCCACTCCCATGGAAATGTTGCTGCTGCCGGTTGAAGTAGAGCACGCCGTCCTGGACCCTTAGCTCCTCGGCCTGCTTCGCCATCTCTAGTTGCTGCAGCGATGGCGACAGTGAGAGGGACAGCACCTGGCCTTCCACGAACGGGGCCCCGGCGGCTCCAAAAGCCTGGAACGCCTCGTGGTGCTGCTGCACGTCCGCGGCGTAGATGCTCGACGCCATGGAGCTCTAGCTGTGGCCGCTGGACGCCGTGGAGGTCCGGTCGTGGCCTCGACGCCCACCCTCCCCGCGCAGCTACTCGATGCCATGGAGCTCTGGCTGCGGTCGCTGGACGCCGTGGAGGTCCGGTCGCGGCCTCGACGCCCGCCCTCCCCGCGCAGCTGCTCGATGCCATGGAGCTCCGGCTACGGCCGCTGGATGCCTACCTCCCCGTGCGCGGCCGCTCGACACCGTGGAGGTCCGGCCATGGCTGCTCCACGCCCGGCTCGCGCGTCTCCCCGCGCAAGTGTTGAGCATGGTGTCGAGGGCGGGGAGGGCGGGCGTCGAGGCTGTTGAGCACGGTGTCGACGCCGTCGGGCGCCGCGGCCATGGCCAGACAACTGATGGTCCCGTACGTGCTATGGATAACCACGTTCTCCTCTGGCAGCGTCACCTGCGTGCCGTCGAACAGCAGCGTCATGGGCAGCCACGGCACGGCGGTGGTGTTGAAGCACGTGTCGAACCCTCCCAGCGAGGACACAGGCGCGCCGATGCGACGCCGGACCTCGTCTCGCATGGCCACGTACACCGGCGCCACCAGCCGGGTGAACATGGTGCCAGAGTCCAGCACGGTGCCCGCACCCATCGCCGGGTCGAACGCCAGCGCCGGCGTTGGGATGGGCACCACCTTCTTGCCAACGTGGATGCCGGTCATGTTCATGTAGTAGAGCGACGACCGGTGCGGGTTCGCCAGCAGCGGCATCGTCTTGATGCGCTGCGGCTGGCCGTTGCGCCCGAGCCAGAGCGTCCCGGAGAAGTTGAGTGACTTGAAGCTGGCTAGGCAGTACGAGAAGGTGGCCTGGTACATGTCCCTGGTCTGCGACAGGAACGACAGTGGGCCACGACCGAGCCCCAGCAGCCCCTGCGGCAGCGTGGCTGTGCCGGTGGCCCTCTGCAGGCACCCGAAGGTGTAGGCCTTCACGGCGTCACCGGCGACGGCGAGGGAGTCCTACGATAGCCCTGCCTAGAGCGAGGAGTTGGCGTAGGTGAGGTTGAAGCCGCGGGCCCTGCCGCTACACGGCACGTTTGGCGCCTGCCGGGTCGAAGGGCGGTGCGGATGACGTGGGGTAGCCCGCGCAGCCGGTGCAGGGGATCCACGCGGCGTCGTTGCTGGTGTCGACGGCCAGGAGCAGCTGTGGCGGCGTGTCGAGGCGGGCGCGGCCATGCACCGCTAGCGAGTCTAGCTACAACAGCCGCGACGCGTCACGTGACACCTGGTCTACCAGGAACCCCACCCACGACGGTGCCGTCGTCCCAGGGCCCAGCAGTGAGCAGGGACCGAACACGTGCGACACCTACAGCGTGTTCCTGGTGTCCGGCAGCGTCGCGGGGCATGACAAGCTCGAGCTCGAGTGCGACGCGGCCGCACCGCCCGCGACCACCACCAACAGAAGCATCGACAGCATCCTAGCACCACACAGGTCGAGGCCATTGAGCACGGTGTCGACGGCCACTGCCAGGAGGTCCATGGCGTCGAGCAGCTGTGTAGGGAGGGTGGGCATCGAGGCCACGACCGGACCTCCACGGCGTCCAGCGGCCTAGCCGCGGGGACGAACGGTGGGTCTGCCTCACCGCCCAGCACCTGCACCACGCCGCGCATCCTGGGCCACAGTGCAGGTTTTAGGCTAGAGCACGCTAGCCCCACCAGCAGTGCGCTGCTGCCTCATCCTCATCGAACTCCTCGCCCAGCCACGGGTCCATGGCCTCCAGCAGCCGCGCCTCCCCTCATGATCCTCATCGTCGGTGCCGAAGGCAGTGGCGCTCGCCCACAAGCTGTTTGACAAAATACATTGCCAAGGGCTGCTAGCTTCAGAAGGACATGTCATCAGGCCACGTCAAGCATGAGAAGTCCGCGTGGAGAAGTACGTACCTAAGTGATATGGTATACAAAGTTTATGGACCCAAAAAACCACTTTGGAAGTTGATGGACCTAACCGAAACCTCCTCACAAGTTAATGGACCTATGGTGCATTTAACTCAAAAGATAAATATGAAATGTAAGGTGCATTCGTGCATGGTAGTAGTGTCGAAAGGTAAGGAGATGAGGTATTGTAATGCTCATGCTTTATTTCCATTAGTCCTTGTTAGAGCCCCTAATATATACAAGAGGTTGAAAGGTCAGTCGATGTCCGAATACCGAGAGACCCGAGAGGGGAAAGGCAGGGTTAATTAGGTCTCTATAAACTTAAACCTAGGCTTAACTTGGTCTATACTAGTTAGAGAACCCATAAATTGACTAATATGATGTACACCTATGGTTTTTTAGTCTACTCTACTTACCCAATCCACAAATAGTTTTGCAAACCTAGAGCTAATCCCTTTAACTAGCCTATGCTAATATAGGAAAAGTAAAGGCCACACACAAAAAAGAACAATGCGGAAGCTTAAATGCATTAGGTAAAGTACAAGTTAAGAGTGGAGAAACTTCCTAAAACGAAGCAATTTTCCCTTGATATCGATTGCTAAAACGCAACATCTAGTCCATGTTAGAGCACCACCAAGATACACCCCTAATCACCAAAGCTTCCCTCAGTCACAGTGTTGAGCTCATCACAAAAGCTTGTGCAACCAAGACAAGTATCGCATTAGCTCACTGTCGATGTTTCACCACCGATAGCCAGCCACGGGGGTACCCAGGGCAGTTTGTTCGGGCTTCAGCGTATGCAGAACTCGACAGTAAACGCAAGAGACAGTCGATTTATCCTGGTTTGGGCCCTCGGCCGTGATCGAGTAATAGCCCTACGTCTAGTCGGCGTTAGCCTTTGCGTTGGATTGATTGTAAAGTGTTGTCTCTAACTCTCTTCTCCAGGAACTCCACCCTTCTTTATATAGTCAGGAGGCTAGACTCCTAGTCGGTTTATAATGAGAGTTCCTAGTAGGATTACAGAATACTACTACTACTAAGATTACATGGAAAGAATCCTAGTTAGACTAGATCTTCTCCCTTCCCTATGGGGTATCCCGTGGGTCCCGTATCGACAAGCTCCCGAGCACTTCATGGTTGAGCTCTAGAAGCCTCATCTTGTTCTTTCAGGTCTTGCTGAGCGGGAACAAGCATCGTCCAAGTGCTTTCCTGAGTGAAACCGTGTAGTGCTTCTTGGGATCTTCGAGTGGTGTGTGCTTTTTTGAAGAAAAAGTACATCCATCTGGGAGTAGCCCCCGAGCCTCTTGCTATTTGGAACAAGGAGCTAGAGGGTCTTGTCTTGAAATTGTTCTGATTCTTCATCGAAGGGCGCTCGAGCATATACCCGGGTTATTTATCAAAAAGAACTCGGATATAGCTCGGTCCAGGTTCTTTTTGTCGTGAGTCCTTGAAGTGGTTTGTCTTGAAGAAGTCTTCTTGGTGACGTGCGCTTTTTCAAAGAAAAAAGTGCACTCACTGAGTGTAGCCCTCGAGCCTCTTGCTATTTGGAACAAAAAGTTGGAGGGTCTTGAATCTTATGTTTTTTGAAAATAGCTGTCTTGACGAAGTCTTCTGAGTGATGTGCGCTTTTTTTTTGAAAAAAGTGCACTCACTAAGTGTAGCCCCCGAGCCTCTTGCTATTTGGAACAAAGAGTTAGAGGGTCTTGAATCTGAGTTGTTTAAAGAACTAAAAACCTCTCCTGTTGCAGCCCCCGAGCAAATATCTAGGTTCTTTTATTCAGAAAGAACTCGGATGCAGGGTCTTAGCATATTCTCTGTTAGTCTGCTGTTGTCAGATGTAGTTGTATAGTGGTGGTTGAGTGTAAATGTTGTTTGTTCACGAGTTGTACAGTGTTGGTATATCCTTTCGAATATGCTCGTCCTTGAGTGCTGTTCCTTCACGCCTGAGTCCTCTTTCATTGAATTCTGTCTTTTCACTGTGTCCTTTATTAGGTTTGTTTCGTTGGTGCTCCCGGTCCATGTGCACCGCTTCTTTGGTCTATAAATACCCTCCTGGTGTGCTGTTTTGATTCATCGAGTATTTTGTTATGTGGTCTAAAATCTCCGTAATCATGAATATGATAGTTTCTGAAGTAGAGCAGCCCCCGGGCGTATCTTGTAGTTCTTGTATATCTTGTTGTAGCTAGGAGGGAGTCTTGTGATAGAGATTAGAGGTAGACTAATCTCACAGCGGCATTGTACCAGGAGGTACAGTGGTAGTAGTTGGAGGAAGTCTTGTGATGTAGGATACGTTCCTTCATCCAATAGTTCTGGGTAGATCCCCCTTGCCTGCCCTACGACTGTCCGGTGTAGATCAACGCCTGATCCGGTGTCACATCGGACTTGGGTAGATAGATGCCTGCTGGCCTTCCCTTGGTCCATGTTGTCCCAGCCGTGCTGCTGACTTCCGCCTTAGATGTACTGCGTTTGTCCTTTGAAGAAAATAGTGTAACCAAGTGCGGTTTGTTCTATCGAGTAGCAATTTGGAACACGTAGTCATTCCAGAGACTAGTTGTGTCTGGGTTCCTTTTTGCTACCTTGCTCGTCATAGTACCGAGTTTGTTGGGTCTTGTAAGATGTGTAATCTTGTATTTTTTGAAGCCATTTATAATAGAAAGAATCTTGTCTTCTAAGTTGTCATTCTTTTTTCTGCTGATGTCCTGGTTGTTTATGAGATTCCTGAGTTCTTTCTATAAGAACCGAGTTCTTTTGTTCCTTGTTAGGTAACCCTTCGTTGCTTCCTAGGTTGATGAGTTCTTTTTGTAGCAATATGATAACTCTACCGTGGTGCTGGATGGATAAGTCTAGGAATCTGCCCATGGAACTGTACCCTTGTGTAGAAGTGTACCGTCCGTCATTTCAGTCTGTGCCAGTTATGTTGGGAAATGGACCGTTGCGTTCTCATGTCATATTTAAACGGGCCTAGTGGGGCACATTTTTATTGCTATAAAAAACTATTTAAAGGCCTTCTTTCTTCTTTTTCTTTGTTGCCCTGCTTTTGCCTTGAAACCCTAGTCCTCACTCTGCCATCGCCATTGTCACCGTCATCTGAGCGCCGCCGCCTGAGCATCATCTTTTCTTAGTGCCTTATTGCTTTCGCTGGTATATGGGTAGGAAGAAATCAGTGAGCAAGTCTCAGACAACCTTTGTAGACGAGGAGGCATCACTTTCCGTGATTGAAAATCAAGAATTCATGGCCATGAGGGCTGCTCAGAAGGTCTGGCCGACTCTGACTACGACTGGGGATCAGTTGCATGAGCTTGTCAGTGATTGCCTGATCCAGGACAAGGAGATTGCTGAATGGAGAGCTCCAGGCCAGCATCGAGTCCCAACTCTAGGCCCTAGTGAGATTGTTCTTTTTGTCTCCTTTATCTGTGCTGGACTCTGCCTTCCTGCCTCTGCTTTCCTTCATCGTTTTCTCAGTTATTTTGGGATTACCTTGAACCATCTTACTCCCAATGCTGTCCTTCATCTTTCTGTTTTTGTTTATCTTTGTGAAACTTTTCTTGGAATTCTTCCTTCTCTTTCTCTCTTTCGTTACTTCTTCTGTTTGAAGCCCCAAGCCCACAGCGATGACACCCATGTTCTTGGTGGCTACGGGATCCAGTTTCGTCAGGGTCGTAAGAGTAAATTCTTTGATTATGACTTGGTTGATTCTGTGAGGGATTGGCGTGCCAACTGGTTTTATGCCACCAATATGATTCCTCCTCTTGCTGTTCATTCTAGTTCTGGTTCCATGGTTAATGACCGATGGGAAAAGAATCCCCTGACGGTGGATGAGCTCTAGGCGATCAAGCCATTTCTTGAGAGGATATATGCTCTGAAACAACAAGGCTTGACCGGCTTCGGTATCATTTCCAGTTTTCTTCGCCGCCGTGTTCAACCTCTGAAGGAGCGAGAGAATTATAGTTTTGAATACTCTGGGGTGGAGGACCCTTCTCGTATGGTCCCTACCCTTGAGTTGACTAGTGAGGAGGTGCTCGAGCGCCTTCAGAAGATGTTGAAAGGAGTAAGCGTTGTCCCACATACTGTCCCTAAGTATTGTGCTAACAACCCGCCTCCTGCTGTGAGTTGTTTTTTTCTTATGCGGGTACTTTTGGTATTTCCTTTGCTATATCCACTTTTCGCTTAATCTTTCTCGTCTGGTTGTTTTACTCTTTTATAGGAATTGGGGCGCAACTTCGTTGATCCGATCCCCCTTGATGACTGTCCTGCCATTGTGGAGACTATGGAGAATCTTGCTGGGGCACCTTTAACCAGTAAGTTTCAAACCACCACGATGTTTCCTGGTGTTTCTTCCGTAGTTCTTGACACATATGTAGAGTATGTTCCTCATCCTATTCCTCGAGCTCCTCGTAGTGTCAGAAAAAGGGGGCGAGTGGATTGTTCTTCTTCTGGTTTGTCCGCTGCCAAGAAGTCTCGCCAATCGAGTACTCGTCTAGGTACTCAAGTTATAGGTAGCGTGCTCCTAGGTGAGCATATTAATATGTTTTGTCTTTTTGTTGTTTGTTTTTGCCTTTAACCGAGTACTTTTCTTCTTTTTCAGATGGCACTGTGGTTGCCATGTTTGAGAGTGAGGAAGATGAGGATGATGATGCGGCCCTTGTTATGCGTCGGTGAGTTGTTTTCTTGTTTTTCTACTGTTGAACACCTCTTTTTGTTCTGAACTTTGACCTTGTTCTCTTTATAGTAAGTGGTCAGTCGACCTCAAGTTCTTCTAGGGCTCTGGTACCGACCACGTCACTCATATCGCTGGGTGGTGGTGATATTTTTTTCTGCTATAGTTCCCCCTCTAAGGTCTTCTGTTGGTTTTATGAAGAAGAAGATAGCTGAGTGAGTGAATCCTCGTTCTATTTCTTTGCTTTTGTTTTCCTTTTTTAGGATTCATATTCTTTTCGTCGAGTTTCCTTATCATCTTGCAGACCCTCGCCTTCCCTTAACCCTCAGTCGACCTCTAGTCAGTCTTCTGGTTTGCCCTAGTGTACTGAGTCTCACGATCCTAAATGTACGGTCGGCGAGGTGGCTGTGAGGGAGACAGGGTTCTCTGGTGATCACACAGCTGCTGATTTGCTGGCTTCGGAGGTGACCGTGGCCGTGGCGGTGGAGCCATCTGAGGAGGTAGCCAGGGCTTCCCAGGATATGGCCTTAGTCTTGCCTTCTTTGCCTCGGCCGGCTTCTCCCTTTGCTCCTCTTGCTAGTGGCGTTCAGCGTTTGGATGATGATGTGGTGCAACAATTTAATGCCACTCATTGGTTGTCAGAGCTGACCACTGCCTGGGGAACCTTTGCGACTTCTTTTGGGAAAAAACTCTAGGTAAGTTTTTTCTGAAGTTCTTTCTTTGGATGTTCGTCTTTCTTCTATTCTTATGTCTTATTTTTCTCTATCCTTTGTTCAGTCTTTTTCTCAGGATCAGACCAGCTTCTTTTTCTCATCTGAAACCGAGAAAAAGTTGTCTTCTAAGGTTAGTGCCCTAAAAACAGAGCTTGACCTCTATCAGGCTGAGATGGAGACCGAGCGTCAAATGCACCAAAGGGAGGAAAAAGCTCTCCGGGCCTAGGTGGTTGAGGTAGAAAAGCAGAGGGATGCTGCTATCTAGGAGGCCTTGAAGAATGTGGAGGCCATGAAGAATGAGTGCAATGGTATTGCAGGTTCTTTTTGTTTCCTTTTGTATTCAAATTTCCCTTTCTACTGACTTGTTTTTTTATGCCTGGTCTAGCTCTCCGAGTTGAAAAGCAGAAGCTCTCGGAGGGTATTGAGGAAATGAAGACACTTGCTCACAATAGTCACAACAGGGCTGAAGAGGTAATTACTCGTGCTGAGGAATAACTCACGCTTGCCAAGTTGATTAGGCATAGAGCTGACAGAGATCTTGTGCAGATCCAAAAAATGGTTGATGTCTTGACTAGTAAGTTGGCGACGGCTACTGAGAACTAGAATGCTTTGTGGAAATCATTTCGGTTAGTAGCTGATCTTCTCCGGACTCCATCGGATGATGGTCAATCTTGGGCTCAGTTTATTCCCCAAGTTTCGACCCGTTTCTAGGAGTTCATGAAGAGGTGTGCCCAACTATGTACCAGAAATGTTCTTGCCTAGGTCCGGGTTCTTGCTCCGGAGATGCCTTTGTCCAAGATTGCAGAGGAAGCCGAGAGTCAAGAGTATCTGGATGCCGTTGAAAAGGTGGAGCCTGAGGTCAAAGATTTAGCTAGGAGGATTGTAGATAATCTTAATATTGATATTTCTTCTCCTGATGATGACGCTTGATGTAATTGACCTTTGTACTCTAGCCTCTGTAATAGGATATTATACTTCTTTTTGAATAAAGATCCTTTATATTTGGTTGATGTCTTCTTTGCCTTGATGTCTTTAATTTTGACAAGTACTTGTCATGCTTTTGTCTGCACCATGTAAACAACTCGGTATTTGTAGATCATTGTCTTGACAAACTTTCTTGATTTGTCGAGTGCTTATCTGGCTTTCGTCTACGCTGTGTAAACAACTCGGTATTTGTAGTTTGTTGTCTTGACAAACTTTCTTGATTTGTCGAGTGCTTGTCTGGCTGCCGTGTAAACAACTCGGGGTAAGTAGATCTTTGTCTTTACAACCTTTTTGTTCTTGTTAGTACTAAAAAGACTTAGGACCAGCGATCTCAAGCATCTTCAGCTTCTTCTTTTTAGCTTTTTGCTTAACTCGAGATGTGGCCAGCATCTGGCTCTTTCCCTGGTTGTAAAAACATCTTAGGATCGGTTCGGGTGTTAGCTTATTAGCTACCCTCATCGGCGGGCTCAAGCATCTTTTTAGCTCTTTTGCTCTCGACCGTATGCTCAGGCATAGTTTTAGCCATTTTGCTTTTTGGTTCGGGTGTTAGCTTATTAGCTACCCTCATCGGTGGGCTCAAGCATCTTTTTAGCTCTTTTACTCTCAGCCGGTATGCTCACGCATAATTTCAGTCATTTTGCTTTTTGTTTCGGGTGTTAGCTTATTAGCTACCCTCATCGGCGGGCTCAAGCATCTTTTCAGCTCTTTTGCTCTCAGCCGGTATGCTCAGGCATAATTTTAGCCATTTTGCTTTTTGGTTCGAGTGTTAGCTTATTAGCTACCCTCATCGGTAGGCTCAAGCATCTTTTCAGCTCTTTTGCTCTTAGTCGGTATGCTCAGGCATAATTTTAGCCATTTTGCTTTTTGGATCGGGTGTTAGCTTATTAGCTACCCTCATCGGCGGGCTCAAGCATCTTTTCAGCTCTTTTGCTCTCAGCCGGTGTGTTTGTTGAAAATAACTCAGGAAAAGTCATAATAAGACATTTGTTGTCGAGGAACATCATCTTTATTGATCATGAACATTTACATGCTTAGTGAAAACAACTGGGGGAAAGCCATAATAAGACATATGTTGTCGAGGAACACCATCTTTATGGATCATGAACGTTGATCTCTTGTGGCTTGTATATATGTTCTTTCTTGTGTTGTTTTCATGCGTAGAATCTTCTTAGTTGGCTGATGTGCCATGTATTGTTGACTTCTTTTCCATCTTCAGTTATCAACTTGTACGTGCCTGGTTCGGTGACTTTTGTGATAATAAAAGGACATTCCCATGGACTGAGTAGTTTATGGCGTCCGTCAGTTTTTTGTATTCTTCTTAGTACTAGGTCTCCGATTTGGAGTGATCAAGGCTGGGTATTCTTGTTGTAGTGGCGTCTTAAACCTTGGAGGTATCTGGCTGATTGAAGGATAGCATTTACTCTGACTTCTTCTGTACTGTTGAGTTCTAATCTTTGGGTGTGTTCTGCTTCTCCTTCGTCATATTGTTCTATCCTTGGTGACGTCCAGATCAAGTCGGTAGGTAGTACGGCTTCTGATCCATAAACTAGGAAGAAAGGTGAGTATCCGGTGGCTCTGCTTATTTGAGTTCATAGCCCCCATACTACTTTGGGTAATTCTTCAATCCATTTGGATCCATAGTCCACTAGTTCTTCATACAATCTTGGTTTTAATCCGGCTAGTATTAGTCCATTAGCCCTCTCTACCTGTCCGCTGGCTTCTGGATGTGCGACTGATGCGTAATCTATACCGAAGCCGCAATCCTGTGCCCAACTTTAGAATTCTGTAGCTATAAAGGGAGAACCCAAATCTATGATGATTTGATTAGGCATGCCGAAACGGTGCATAATGTCTTGGATGAACTCGACTGCTTTGCTATGTTGTATCTTGCGAGTGGTTTGTATTCAATCCACTTGGTGAACTTGTCAATTGCTACAAAGATGTACTCGAAACCGCCCTTTGCTTTCTTGAGAGGTCCTACTTGATCCAGCCCCTAGTAGGAGAAAGGCCAAGCGGGTGGGATGCAGATGAGATTGTGAGCTGGTACATGAGCTTGTCTTGCGAACATTTGACAACCTTTGCATTTTCTGACGAGTTCTTCTGCATCTTTCAAAGCGGTTGGCCAGTAGAATCTGGTGCGGAATGCTTTGCCAACTAGTGTTCTTGAAGCGGCATGATTTCCATAGCAACTTGAGTGTATTTCGTCTAAGATTTCTTTGCCTTTTTCAAATGAGACACATTTTAGGAGTACTCCTGATGATGCGGCTCTTCTATACAGCTTGTCCCCTACTAGGACGTAGTTCTTGCTTTTGCGAACAACTCGGGTAGCCTCCGCTTTATCTGCTGGCAACTTATTCTCTTTGATATAATCGATAAAAACCTGGGTCCATGAGGTGGTGATTACCAAAATCTGGATGCCTTTAGCTGGGAGTTCAGGGGTTATTTCACCGGGTTGTTTGATAGAGGGAGCTGATAACTCTTCTATGAATACGCCAGGTGGTACCTTCGCCCTGTCCGATCCGAGCTTAGCGAGGACATCTGCTGCAATATTAGAATCGCGCAGGACATGTAGAATTTCCAATCCTTAAAAATATTTTTTGAGTTTTCGTATTTCAGCATAGTAAGCGCCCATGTTTTCTTTGGTGCAGTCCCAATCTTTGTTGACTTGGTTGACTACTACTGCCGAATCACCATATACAAGTAATCGCTTGATTCCAAGGGTAATTGCCACTCGGAGCCCGTGGATGAGGGCTTCGTATTCTGCTTCATTGTTTGTAGCTTGCCATAATATCTGAAGGACATACTTGAGTTGTTTTCCGTCTAGAGAGATGAAGAGAACACCTACACCGGCTCCGCCTAGCTTGAGTGATCCATTAAAGTACATCTTCCAATGGTCAAGGATGGTATTTGACATAGGTTGTTGAATTTCTGTCCACTCAGCAACAAAATCAGCAAGGGCTTGAGATTTAATTGCCTTCCGTGGGGTGAAATCGATATTGAGAGCACCAAGTTCAACTGCCCACTTAGATATGCGCCCTGTTGCATCTCTATTGTGTAGGATGTCTCCGAGTGGGAAATCTGTCACCACGGTAATCTTGTGGCTTTCAAAATAGTGGCGAAGCTTGCGTGAAGTGATCAGGAGGGCGTAGAGTAGTTTTTGCACATGCGGGTACTAGATTTTTGATTCTGACAGTACTTCGCTAATGTAGTATATGGGGCGTTGTACTTTATATACGCACCCTTCTTCTTCTCTTTCTACGACTATCATTGTGCTGATCACAGTAGAAGTTGCCGCAATGTACAACATCATGTCTTCGCATTTTTTAGAGGTGTGAGAATGGGTGAGGAGGTGAGGTATGCCTTAAGTCTTTTGAAAGCTTCGTCGGCTTCTTCTGTCCACTCGAACTTGTCTGTCTTCTTTAGTAGTTTAAAGAAAGGTAACCCTTTTTTGTCGAGTCTTGATATGAAATGATTGAGGGCCGCCATGCAGCCTATTAGTTTCTACACATCTTTGACAGTTCGAGGAGGGCCCATCTCTGTTATGGCTCGAATTTGCTTGGCGCTGGCTTTGATTCCACGATGACTGACCAAGAATCCGAGTAGTTGTCCTGAGGGAACTCCGAATACACACTTGTTTGGGTACAATTTCCACCTCCACCTTTTCAGGTTTTCGAAGGTTTGCTTTAAGTCTTCAATTAGTGTGTCCGGGTATTTTGTTTTTACTACTACATCATCCACGTATGCCTCTACGTTATCACCGATCTGATCACCAAGGCATGTTTGGATAGCTCTTTGGTATGTGGCACTAGCATTCTTGAGTCCAAACGACATGGTCTTGTAATAGTAGGCACCGAACGGAGTGATGAACGATGTTTTGCTCTGGTCTTGTTCCTTTAATGTGATCTAGTGATAACCTGAATAGCAATCAAGAAAGGATAATAGGGCCGATCCTGCTGTTGAATCAACTATCTGATCAATGCGTGGTAGCCCAAATGGATCTTTCGGGCATTGTTTGTTGATATCTGTGTAGTCGACGCACATGCGCCACTCGTCCGTATTCTTTTTTTGTACTAGAACTAGGTTTGCTAGCCAGTCTGGATGAAGGATTTCTCTGATGAATCTGGCTGCCATTAGCTTAGTGATTTCTTTTTTTAATTACTGCCTTGTTGTCTGGTGAGAATCGTCGTAGCCATTGCTTCACAGGCTTGGAGCCTTCATTGATATCAATTCTATGCTCAGCCAACTCTCTTGGGACACAGGGCATGTCGGCCGGCTTCCAAGCGAAGATATCTTTGTTGTCCCAAAGAAAGTTGGTGAGCGTGAGTTCCTATTTTGATGAGAGGTGGGCGCTGATGGTTGCCATCTTGGAGGGATCACCGGTGCCCAGGTCGATTTGCTTGACGTCGGCTTCTTTTGGTGGTGCGAGGATGCTGGGCTTTTTTGCCAGTATCTCTAGTTCTTCTAGGCTCATTTATGCGGCAATAGTGGCCATTTCATTTCTACCATTGGCGGTTTGTGCTTTGGCTGCAATTTGAATTGCCTGAACGTCGCAGTCAAAAGCGCGCTTCAAATCAGTTTGAAGGGAAAGGACACCGTTAGGCCCTGGCATCTTAAGCAATAGGTACAAATAATGTGGTATCGCCATGAATTTTGCTAGTGCTGGACGCCCGAGGATTGCGTGATATGATGAATCGAAGTCTGCAACTTCAAACTTGATGAACTCTGTTTGGTAGTTTGATGAAGTTCCAAAAGTAACTAGCAGAGTGATTTGTCCAAGTGGCATGGCTTCCTTGTTGGGTACTATCCCATAAAAAGGGATGCTCGTTGGTGTAATCATCCTGGCGAGTTGTAGTCCCATCTTCCATAGTGTTTCTAAAAAAATGATGTTTAGTCCGGCTCCCCCATAGATTAGTACTTTTGTGACAGTCATACCGGCAATAGTTGGATCTAGAACTAGTGAGTAATGGCTTGTGTTTCCTATGCTAGTTCATTGGTCTTCTCTTGAAAACTGGATTGGATACTGTGACCAATTGAGATATCTTGGAGTAGCCGATTCTGCTGCCATGATGGTTCGTAGAGCTAGCTTTTTTTGATGTTTGCTTCTAGAATCTGGGGCCCCAGTGAAGATCACTGCTACTGTCCCCCTGGATTTTTGGAATCCCTTGTCTTCGTGGTTGTCTTCATACCTTATTATCTTTTCTTGCGTATCGATCGTTGAAGGTGTAGCAATTTCTGATGGTGTGATTTCCTTTAGGGTGCCAGATGTAATGCATGTTTTTAATTTCGTCATACCTTCTGGGTTTGGAAAACTTCCTTGATTTGTCAGCTACCGCTATGGTGTTGTCTGGCCCACGTTTTCTTTCCTAATGTATGATGTTTCGATGATTTCGCTTGTCTGGATTGTCTTGGTTGTTTCTATCCGGGAACCTTTCTCGTGTCTTCTCCTCTGCAGTAATCATCTTTTCTACTGTACGTCTGAATTCTTCATTGTTTCTCGGGTTTTCTTTGCATAAGTCTTGAAATTGCCACCTAGCCATAATTCCGTGAGAGAAAGCTTCGATTACTTCTCGTTCGGTGATGTCATGTACTTGAGCATGTAGTTCGCTAAATCATCGATAGTAATTTCTGAGACTTTCGCCTCCTTTCTACTTGAGTCCTTTTAATTCTGCGTGGGTGATGGGGTGCATAATGATACCCGCAAAATTTTCAAAGAAAGCTCTTTGCAAGTCCTCCCAATTTCTGATTGACCCTGGATTTAATTTGTCGAACCATTGGAGGGGCATGGTTTCTAGGGCCATGGGAAAAAATAAGGCCTTGATATCGTCGTCTCCTCCGGCTAGTTCAATCGACTACGAGTAAATCCTGAGCCACTGCCTTGGTTCGGTCTTGCCATCATATTTAGAGTGGTTGGATGGTTTGAACTTGTGAGGTAGTCGTATTGAAGCAAGTCTGTTTGCAAAATAGGGGAATCTATCGTGCGTTCCAGCTTATGTGTATTCTGATTTGGCACCTCCTTCTAGCCAACTGTTATCTTGGTGAGAGTAGTTCTACGGGGCTGTCTGAATAGGTACTTTGCTTCTGGTCTTTCTTGGTTGTTCGAATCGGTAGTTTTGACTATGGTCCTATCTGCTTTCTCTGTTGTGACTTCCACTTGGTCCGAATCTCTCGAAAGCGAACTTCCTTTGATTTTGATCTTCCTGTCTATGAGACATTGACCTGGCAGGTAGTCTTGAGTGGGTCCCTCCGTCGTGTGCCCTTAAGGCTGTTGACCGGAGAAGGTCCCGGAGCTGTTCCTATTTTTCACCGGGAAGTGATGTTGCTCCGAGTTCTTCTAATGCTTCTCGGATCCTATTGTAGGGTGTATTCGCCGCACGTCTTTCTTTGACTTTTTGTTCTGATTTTCTTCTATTGTACTTGGCCAGATCTGACTCATATTTGACCCAAGCTTCCTTGCGCTGCCTAGCACGACATTGGCGTCCTTGTTTTAATTTGTTTCTTCTTTCTCTGGCTTGCTTCTGGTTCTCGGTCTCACCATCGTGCCCCTGGATAAAGGGTGATATGTTGGACTCAGATTCATCCGATGACTTGATGTCAGGTGCTTCTGGGAGGATCAATGGTGATCAAGGACTGCGAACCATGAATACTTCTTGTGCGTGAATTGTTCTGTTATCAGCGTTGGTTTCCATACTGTTAGAGTCGTTGATAACTTTTGTAGAGGCTTCAAGGTCGCAGATCGAGTCTCCTTCTTGGTAAGGTAGAACCGCTGTTGTCGTCGTGCCGACTAGTCGGGTACCGCTATCCTCAGGAACAGAACCTGGCCAGTGGACGATGCAGTCTTGAGATGTTATAGTTAGTACGAGACCTTCCTGAGCTCCTTTCAGTGGCATTCTAAGCACCGGATCAAGGGATCCTTCGGTCCGTGCCTGATAAGATCTCACCATGTTGTGGAGTCCGAATGGAAAATGGCTCGACTTCTTGAAGGAACTCTGAGTGTATTCCGAGTTGAATTCTTGATAGACCGAGGTCGTGTCCTAGAACCCTGCAGGAAAAGAACTTGGTTTCTCGAAAGAACTCGGGTAAGGCTCCATCTCGGATGCGGAGCCTGAGTTTGAGTCGGATGCGCAAAGTCGCGAAATCTAAGTTGGATCGGACATCACGAGCTGCGTGAATCTTCCGGCGAGTTGATCTGTCGTAGTTGCCAAAATAGAAAGGTCTTCATGGTGATCCGAATCTTCGAGGAGACGGCTTTGGAGCTTGCCGTCATCACCTGCCTCGCAGATCCATGAACCGAAGATGAAGGTTGATCCGTCAAGAAGATCATGTTGTCGAGGTCCGTCGAGGTCTCGGATGCAAATTCGCCGAAAGTCCCTACCTGGCGCGCCAGCTGTCGATGTTTCACCACTAATAGCCTGCCACGGGGGTACCCGGGGCAGTTTGTTCGGGCTTCAGCGTATGCAGAACTCGACGGTAAACGTAAGAGACAGTCGATTTATCCTGGTTCGGACCCTCGACCGTGATCGAGTAATAGCCCTACGTCCAGTCGGCGTTAGCCTTTGCGTTGGATTGATTGTAAAGTGTTGTCTCTAACTCTCTTCTCCAGGAACTCCGCCCTACTTTATATAGTCAGGAGGCCAGAGTCCTAGTCGGTTTACAATGAGAGTTTCTAGTAGGATTACAGAATAATACTACTACTAAGATTACATGGAAAGAATCCTAGTTAGACTAGATCTTCTCCCTTCCCTGTGGGGTATCCTGTGGGTCCCGTATCGACACTCACCTATTAGCTCTCATGTTTAGATGAACGAGAGCTATATTTTTAGCTGTTACACGTTAGCTCACGGGATCAAATAGACCCTAAAGCATGAAAGTGGAAACTCGTTTATGCTTGCTAATCAGAATGAACTGGCTCCAGGGGATGATAGCGGTGGCACCGGTTCTCTTCAGTGGAGCATCGATTGTCGTCCCCGGTTCTGTCTTATCAGACCTCGGTCCTCTGTGTACTAATTTTTCCAAAACACGAACGCTAGAACTACTAGATGATAATTATAGCGGATTGAAAGATATATATGTCAAATGAAGATGTAAATTGATGCATGAGATGGGATTATATATAAGAAGTGGTCGGCGAGGTTGGTGGAGCTGGAGGATGGAGCATGCGTATGTATGTACAGCTGGAAACATGTTTGAGCTAGTTGGAAACTTTCAAGTCACAGAAAAACAATGAAGACTAAATTTTTAGCCAGATGAGCTTCTACTGTAGGGACTAGCTCATCCATTTATATTTTACTTAGAATGATCGGTGATTAATCGGGAGAAGCCCCTTTGCTTGACTTTGACTTGGCATATAGGCAGAGTTACTGGTGGCTGACAGTACAGCACTGAAAATTTCCTTCTCATGCAGAGTCCTTGAAAAGGTTGGCATATAGGGGCCAGCCTTTCCACACATGCATGCCGCACGCGTGAGTGAGTGCAATGTATAGGTCCTTGAGATCGACGAACTGTTAGCTATGTCTTCCGTCCTCCCGCTGGGCTTGGCTAACTAGAGTTGTGTGTCACGTCTTACTTAAATTTGCTAGCTACAGAGTTGATGCCACGACTTCGAGAGAGAGAGAGATGGGAGTGATGCCTCAAGGATTTGTAGGTCCAAGGTTCCAAGCCATGCATATTCGATGATGAATGAATGTGTATTGACTAGCAGCATGCATGTGTGGCTGCATATGACCATATATATATACTGCCACACGCCTGAAATTATCTTCTCGAAATGTTGGCGGCAGTGGACCGCAGCCACCCACGACTATCGACCTGTTCGCTTGAATTGTTTATCAGCCATGGTATAATATTTTTCTCTTATAACAAAACAGTATCAGTCGGCTTATCAGCCGCAGAAATCATTAGCCGAACAGGGCATACGGTGCACAACTGCACATAAGTCATGTGCATGGATCGAGGGAGGACACTTGCGGCGTTAGTCACGTGCATTGATTTACGACGTGCTTACATAAAGTACTTCACCAAATTAAAACCAATTAACGTGTTCACTTCGATCTGTTGGGAATTAATAATATGTTATATATATCTACTGACGATTATATGTTGAAAGATCTCTTCAGAGTTCAAGCTTTCCGAAGAACAGGGCCGGGAAGGGTGATAAGTATGTAGATGGACTAACAAATAACTGACCGAGAAATATCATATGCAAGCATATGTGTTGGTCGAGAAGTCAAGTCAACCCTGATATTTCGGCTAAGCCTGTTCTTCAAGTTTTGAAATTGACACAGCATGCTTGCACTGTCTGGTTGGTAGATTGCTCATCACCTGTCACAAGCTATAACAAGTCAGAATTATGGCATATGAAATTGGCTTTATCTGAACATCAAATCACTGAGACGTCCCTTTGCCAAATTTCAGAACGTGCTCAAATTAAAGGTACAGTTTGCTAACACAGCGGGTTTATCTTATTGATTATTTGATAGAAAAAACGGATCACTGTGCTGTTTAGGGGCAACTGCATATATGAATGTTAAAGAAAGTTCTTGTGACTTTCGTTTCTGGCCGGTTGGAGCTCCGTGTACTTGCAAGTTGCAACTGAAGTGTGTATGTCGGCTAACCACCTACAATTTTGCATGACATCAGTCAAGTTGCAAGCAACCTACCAAAAGTTTGAGAAGACTAGAAGACTACAGCTACTATATATATATATATATATATATATATATATATATATGGAATTTTGAATGCTGATTAATTTATTATCACCCACATTTACATTAATTAGCAATATCCCATTTGCGGGGTTTGGTACGTAGATGATACCTGGAACCCTAAAACGATAAATTAAACTGAATGTACGTTTCAAGGTCAAGGTCACAACAACAACCGCGTTCCCAAGTTCATTATTTTAGAGAAGGAAAATAGGTAACGTGGTAATATGGTATGATTGGCCATACATGCATGGATGAACTTTAAAACTTACGTATGTGTTATTCTTTGCTGAAGGAAAAACATATGTAACACTCACCCTAAGTATAAACGCATGCATGTACACCCATATGAATACCAAAATTAGGTCACACAAATTTATATAGCAATCAATTGTTTGGTTGCAATCACGTATATGATAAGCATTATGTCAAATCCTCTAACCACATACGGGCTTCAACTCCATCACAGACGGTCATTTCAGGCGTCTATGCGTAAGGGTCTGTGATGTGACCACATCACAGATGGACAATTTATCTGTCTATTATAAACTAGCCTGCCTATGATAACAATAATCACAAACGGATGGGATGCACGTCTGTGAAGATAGTTAAGGGACTGTTTGTGATTAATATGTCACAGACGGTGTGCGGACCCGTCTGTGATGATCTTAAGCATAGACGGGCTAATTACACGTATGCGTGGTATGTGTATCACAGACGGGTTATTACAAATCTGTGGGTGTTCATCAAATATTTCAGCTCTCTCTTTTTTTTGTAGAAAATGGTGACAACCGTTTTAGTACATGAGTCAGCTTATTAGAAATCAAGGTGTTATAAAATCTCACGTTCAATATGCAGAAACTAAAGTAACACACAAGCAACCTTCATGCGTACACTTGTATGGTCTTACCTTGAAGTTGAATGGAAGCATTTCTTATTCCTAAGTATCATGTCGTATACCCTACCATCCATGCAAATCCTAACTACCAAAAGATATTATGCATGGAAATGAACACATTAATTAGAGAAGCTGTAAATAAATGTTCAGATCAGAAGCACCAGTAATTGATCATGGACTAATTCGTACCCCCTGGCCCCTTATATAACGATCAAGACGACTGAAACAAACATATAACCTCGCCCCCATTCAATTCAAATCAAATCCAATAAATAAAAGCGCGAACGAACATATAGCAGAGCAGCCCGTGCAAAGCAAGCGAAAGGGACCCAGGAGCAGCAAAGCAACCAGGCCAAGCGCAACACGACGTACGGTGGGGCCGGCCATCCAGGTGACACGTATTCCGTCCTGGACAAGGAGCACATCCATCTGCTAGCTCTCTACCGACCCCGCCGTCGTCTTCTCAGTTCTCAGCTCCCTCCTCGTCCTTTATAAAGGAAGCTGGCAATGGCGTCTCCACTGCACCGTGAAGTTAGCCAGTTGCTTGCCTAGCTTAGCTAGCTACTACTTCCCACATCAAGCAAAGCTACGACCACGAGCAGCTTGCCTCTTGCTTTTCTCTGAGTTTCCTACACAACCAACTGAGCAATGGGGAGGCAACCATGCTGCGACAAGGTGGGGTTGAAGAAGGGGCCATGGACGGCGGAGGAGGACCAGAAGCTCGTCACCTTCCTCCACAACAACGGCCACTGCTGCTGGCGCGCCGTGCCCAAGCTTGCCGGTGCGTGAGCACCCCGCCTCGCTCCTTCGAATTCGTGTTAGGCTCAGTCTAAAGCTTGCATGCACGCCAAGACGCTACGATGATGAGAACTCACTCGATCGCGTGCTTGTGCTCTTTGAAATGAACAGGACTACTGCGGTGCGGGAAGAGCTGCAGGCTGCGGTGGACCAACTACCTCCGGCCGGACCTCAAGCGCGGGCTGCTGTCGGAGGAGGAGGAGAGGACGGTGATCGACCTGCACGCGCAGCTGGGCAACCGGTGGTCCAAGATCGCGTCGCACCTGCCGGGGAGGACGGACAACGAGATCAAGAACCACTGGAACACGCACATCAAGAAGAAGCTCAAGAAGATGGGCATCGACCCCGTCACACACAAGCCCCTCCATCAGCCCACTTCTCCTCCTCCTCTGACTCAGCCGGAGCAGGACACCGGCGGATCGCCGGAGAAGGAGGAGGAGGAGAAGGCCGTCGTCGTGGCAGCTACGCCAAGCATCGGGCACGAAACGTTCTGCACCGACGAGGTGCTCATGGCGCACCTCCTTGACGACATCGTCTTGCCACCCGCGGCCAGTAACAGCGGCCTCACCACGGCTTCTTCTCCGGACTCTTCGTCCTCCTCCTCGTCCCTGTCGGCCTCGGTTGCAGCGGCGTCGTCGAGCGTTGGCAGCAGCATCGCCGACGGAGAGTGGCCGCCGCAGATGATGGAGTGGCCTGAGTCCATGTGGCTGGACGACGTGGTGACCGGCCCGGCGACGGCGTGGGAGTTCGAGGACCCCTTCGTCACGTACCAGAGGATCGCTCTGTTCGAACAGGATCACCAGGAGACATGGAACAACGACGGCAGGGTCGACGTCGAGCTCTTCTGAGCTGCTAGCTCGTCATTAGTTGTAGCTGAAATTTCATCGCCGGCTACTCGTGTAGGCGTCGATCGAGTTTGCGATCCACAGACAGTATTACCAATCAACATTCACAGTCGTTGAAAATAAGTAAGAGAAAGAAATGGAGTGGTTGCACTTGCACCCTGTTTCTTACATATTTTTCTAAACCTTTAGCCACCAGCCACTTGTAAATTAAGAAACCGTTGGAAAATGTACGTTATCAATCTCGTAGTGCTGTTTTGTTTGTCATGCAAACATTGGAGACCTCGCCTGCACGCATCATGTAAAACAGTAAAAAAATGGATAATGAAATGGGAGAAACCTTTCCGTGGATTGTTGTTGGACATGCAAGACTTCTACGTTGAAAATGGGAAACCAAGCCACTTTGTACTGCATGTCCCTAATTTCTACTACAAAGACGTTTTCATGGTTGTCGTATTACAATTTTAACCCACTGCATGCAGGCATACTGCTGCCCTTATTCAACCCTGATAGCGACTGTCGATTACGTTTCCTCTCTCTTTCTTCAGTGCCGTTCTGTACATGTCACTGCAAATGGTTAGAGCGCCGACATAAATTTAGCACGCTGTAGTTTACCTTGACTTGACGCGCGCAGTGCGGCACTTGAGTCTTGAGGTACAGCTACTAGTAGATGATGGCACCTTAATTTTCAATATGACATGCATGAAAATTCTGAAATGTGTAGCGCATGAAAGGTCGTTCCATTCTGAAAGTCAAATCCCGACTTATTTATATATATATATATATATATATATATATATATATATATATATATATATATATATATATATATATATATATATATATATATATAGAGGGAGAGGCTATTCAGTAGCTAGCTATAGAATAAGTTATTCTGTAGCCACCTCCATTTACCATAATTTTATATACTAATTTACCATAATGTCAATATATATTTACTATAGTTGGGTTACTATAACACATGGGGATATTTACCATAACGTTATAGTAAATCACTTAGTAAGAAGTTACTATAATCTTATAAATTAACATAATAATTATCGTAACTCAAAGTGGCTACAGAATAAATTATTTTATAGCCAGCTGCAGGGTAGCAGTTCTATATATATATATATATATATATATATATATATATATATATATCCATCGCAGATTCCATTTGTACTGTTGTAGCAGTACTAGTATTTTCCATGCTTCACTTCTTCACTGTCGACCTTTCCAAAAGCTACAATCTAGCTAAGATATCCTACGAGAAAGTGGTCTAAGAAAACAAATAGTAGAAATATATCTTTTACCAGGAAAAAGCAGAAGTATATCTTTTACCAGGAAAAATGTATGGAAAAACACCATTTTACTTTGGACTTTGGAGAGAGAGAGACGCGGCTGTGCATGCATGCGTGCTCGCGGTGCTTCTTCTCATATTCTGGACTCTTAGCAGGCCCATTGGATAGCCGCCACGTGTGCTCCGACATTTGTGCTCGTCATGATGCCCCATGCAGAGAAAGAACGGGAGAAATGGAAAACGCAGGCTTTGTCCCACAATCCACTTGACGGCAACCTCAAAAGGGTGGCTGCGTGTCGATCGACTTGGATTTGTGTCCATGGCAAGATCAGAAGGGAGTGAACGCAGCAGATAACACAAACAGCGCAGGATTTTATGATATGACGACCCATGCTATGTTTGGCTTCATTGATGTATAGTGGATACGCCGCTTGTAGCTTTAGTGTTTTGTTCCTATATAAGCGTACAAGTTGTGGAGAACATTACCCTTAGTTATGACATGTGCTTTATGGTTTTATGATTGAAATGGCAAACATACATAATTGTTTGAACTATATAACTTGTGAGTTAAGATGTGAATCACATGTTTTACATAAGTCCTAGGGATACAAGGCGAACAAGTGAAGTGAAGCCTGGTGAAAGACTCACAAAGAAGTGGAAGAAAAACAAAGATGGGGCCACCGGGCACCGGCCGGACTATCATTGCACATCATTACTGGAGCATTGTCATCAGTACAGTGGACAATCCTGTGAAGTGTGAACAGAATGTGGCAGCAGAGTCAAGACCTGGTGATTATAGTTCGATCAGATGATCCCGTGCCAGGATTTAAACCTAGTCAAAATTTTCATATGCAATATGATAAAATCACATAGAAAATTTAGTCACAAGGATAGAAAATACTTTATATGGTTGATATATATACATAACTATAAATTAACTAAAGTGTGATAATATATATAAAAGGTCTAAAACTTACACAAACAGGTCGCACATAAGATAAAGTCTTACATAAATAAAACACTCCAACACTTTTTCAAAGCTTTTGCTTTGCGCTTTCTCATTGCCATGAAAGCGTGAACTATGCCATCCTCGCTTATATTGGAGAATATATCACACTCAATAAAGTTAACTAAACAATCATCCAATAACTTATAACTCATACTATTTTTCACCTTATTCTTCGCTAGGCAGTAAGCACAATATTTGATTTCTTCATGCCTCAGCTTGCTGGGAATGAGAATAATTTCATCCAATTCTAAACTCTATTTCCATTCACACAAACAGAACCCTAACCATTAATAATGAATCACATACTAATTTCACATATACACACACAATCCCTAAGCCCAATTTTATAGTCCAATGTACAAACCCTATTACCTAAGGCTTAACATAATGGGATGTGAGAGAAGGAGAAACACACTCATGGACTCACCAGGTGACTAACTAGGGCGGGGTGGCAGGGGTGCCACATGGCGTCCACGCTATTGTCTCGCCTCGGCTATCTATCGGTTGTCGGGTCGCCCGCACTCTTGGCTCCCGCTGTTGATGGCATCGGCCGAGCCCAGATCACGAGGGTCCGGGCCGAGCCTAGGTGGCGGCTGGGCCATGGGGATGGGAAGGGGAGAGTGGACCAGTTGGGAGTTTGGGCCCCAAGGGGAGGAGAGGGTTTTCCCATTTTTCAGCTTGGGTTTTTGAAGTGAAGAACAACTCCCAACAAAACCAAGCAAGAACCAAAGTGCCACACATGCACGAAAACTATAACAGAGATGAACGAATTAATTTAGCAAGTTCCCATTGAAGGGGATAATGAGGAGTTAATGTTTTTGGTTTTAGTAATAAGATAACATGTGTGAGGGTCATTTGTTGAATTTGAGTGCGGGCTCGAATTCAACTCAAAATTTTATTTCTTCTAAAAACATTTTTACTTTTGAAAATAACCTTGTCGTTGTGTTGACTTGGTCGACATCGTAACAAGGAATTGTTGTTGCAAACAATTTTGAAGTTGTGATTTGAAAGTAGCTTGAGAAGGGAAAAGTTTGCTTGGGTTTAACCTAACAACTACATGCAACACACATTGCAGGAAAATTTTTAGAAAGTTCGTATTTCGTATTACACAAGAACCCGGGTTGTTACGTGATGGGGACGTGTTTCCTAATCTTCCGTTAGGTTCAAGATAACTATTGATTTGATAAAGATTGACACACCGATTCGTCTTCAGATCACAAAGATCCAAACCCTGCAACCTTAGCACCACGTCTCATCTAGTTATCAACCGTGTCACAATCCAGTTGACCTCACCAAGAAGGCTAATCCCTATTGTGAATCGAAGAACACAATCAAGAACAAGATAAAACGCAACTCAAGTATAGTGAAAGTTGCGGATGTATGATTAAGCACTCGAATGTGTGGTTTCACAAACCGATAACGGCGACTAGTCAAAGGCAGATTGATCTAAAGCAAAACCCAAACCCTAACGTAGATGGCGGCTACTAATTATTAAGCCTAAGGGGCATCCAAGGACCCCTATTGTCACTCCCCAAATTTTCTGATTTTGGGCTGTGCATAGAAAACACTAAATAAAATAAATAATTTCAATGTTGATATAAAATTTCCCAAGTTTAGTTTAAGGTAGTGCAAATTTAGTTATACAAAAAATGAATTTTCAATATTTTCCAAATTAATTTGATGGGTTTTGCTTGATGTGATGTTTGCTTGTTGTGTGACTTGGTGTAATGAGTGAGTAAAATTTTTAAAACGCGTTTAGTAAGTCGTTTATCTGTCTCCGGCTCGTCTCTATTTTTTTCTATAATCAAATTCCTGTTTTCTCGATCCTAATCTTTTCGTTCAGAATTTTCCAAGATCATCTTCATCTGCTCTAAATCATTCCTTTGAGTTTCTTATTCATTAACCTATCTCTCAAAACTTCCTAGGAATTTTTCTGGCTTTTTCTGGAACCTTTTCCTATTTTTTTTAGCATAATCTAATTCTTAGATGCTCCAAAATATCTTTTCATAAGCTCTAAATACTTTATTTAGGTTCCTCATGTTGTAAAATGTCTCTGAGAATTTTCCCTGAATTTTTGGAGCTTTTGGAGTATTTTTCGTGGCTTAAATATGAATTCTGGACTTTTCTAGAATTATTTTAATCCCAAAATTGATTAATTCCGAAAATAATAAAATATCTCGTTTTCCCACCAACCCTCAAAGCCCATGTGCAATAATCCTAATAAATTTCAAAGGCCCATGCATTTATTTACTAATTGGTTTTAATGATTATTTAGGCCCATTAGTAAAGATGGAGGGTGCAACATCAATTAGTAACATATTTCTAGTTGATGTAGATATGAGGAGTTTTCCTCCCTATATATTTGTACCAGCTTCTTGGCCAAAGCACACCAGAACTACCGTAACGGGAGCCCCGAGTTTGGCAATTCCTAAGGTAGTAAATTAGATTTTTCTCTCCTTTCTCTTCTACGTTGTTTCCAACGTCTCGCCTGTGCCACCATCGGTCAGCCTCACCCTGCCCCCTGCAACCAAGCTCCCTCCCTCTTGTTCTTGTTGAAAGGTCACGTGAGATGGATGGAGGAAGAAGACGAAGTAATTACAAAATTGCCACGGGTTCATAATATCTTCGTCATTTCTTCGTTTTAATTTTGTTTTGTTTCGTTTAAGTTGCGTTAGATTCGTTTTGACGTGATCTATAAGTTACTAGCGACGTTTACCGTATCACATGTTTTTCAATATATTGTTAAATACTAAATTGATTAATACACATGCAACTAGTTTCTAATTAAAAAGCAATGTAGGTGTTAAACTTCTATATTTCGTACATAAAAGTTAATATGATTAATTGTAAACTTAACTATGTTTTAATTATACTTAGTTTAAACTCATTTAGTGTTTTCACATGCAGTTTTCTTTTTGTAAATTTAAAGTTTAATTGGATTAAATGATACATGCATGTTTATGAATCAAATATGATTAGTCTAACCTGGCTTTTAGAATTAAAATATATTTTATCTAATCTAAATTAATATGCTTCACATGGTTTTGTTCAATTAAAATAAATCAAGCATGTAGACTTTTCTTTTTGTTGGTAATATAAAACTCCCGGTAGTCTTTTCTTTTAACCATAGCTCTGTTCTAGTTGTTACTTGTGACGTTATGTCTATGTCGACCAATGCTACATGTTAGCAGTGACGTTTAACATGTCTCATATCTTGAAATTTTATAAGTTAAATGTTAATTTGTTTAATGGTTATGCAACTTGGTTTATAATTAAAAGCTAGTTAGGTGAATACATCGGTCTTTCATAAATCACTATCAATATGATTAATATCGACATTAATACCTTTTTAATTTATAACATGCTTAGTTCAACTTCAAAATATGATGCTTTTGTTTAATTTTTGTCACATGTCCTTTAATCTTTTCAGTTAAATGTTTAAATGACTTAAATGATATGAGATATTTTTATAAATAAAATATAATTAGCTTTAACTCGACTTTTGAAATTGAATATGTTCTAAGTAACCTGAGTTGATACTACTCACACAATTTTTTTAATTAACATGAATCAAGCTTGTAGATGTTTCTTTTATAATATATAAAACTATTTCGTAGACATTTCTTTTTTATGATAGTTCTGTTACGTTTCTTGCGTTCTCTCGACCATAGTAACGAGCTCTCTTTAGTATGTTGTTTTGTCTTGTGTGGTGTACTGCTCTTAGTTGTCTCTATTTGTTTGCTTGTATATTGGTATGCTTGGTTGCTACGATCTACGAGTAGAAGAAGAGTTGTCCGTAAGCGCTGGACACCGAAAGCTACAAAAGAGAGGACTAAAGAATTTATATGAGTAGTTCCCTTAAGTGGAAAGCAAGTGTAAAAGGCAATTATAGCATGTGATCATCCTTGTTTCCTCTCAACTTTAATATATTTAATTCATATTGCATGTGTCATCTTGATAGGGATTCCCTAGAATTGAACTTATACCTTGTCTCCTATGGGATATGCATTGGGTAGCTTTGCTAATGCTCAACTAAACCATGATCTTATAACATGACTAACAGTATATGCAATAAACATTAAAACATGACTTTTTAGCAACTTGGAAACAGGGGGCTGGAGTGTTTAGCTACTTTCTAAATGCTTCCAATTCATCTCCCTAAGGACTTATCTATAAGCGAACATCCAAGACTTACAGTACAGCTGTGAGGGCTACATGGCTCTAGCTTTAGCTCAGTATGAGGACCTTTTCTAGCTTATTAGAGGTTACCTTTATGGTGTAAGAATGGCTTGATGAATCGGGTATAGGATAGCCTCTACTCTTATGTGTATAGTTGTGATGGAATTGTGCCATTCGACAGGGGGGTTCCTATATCTGTTTGCTGAGTGAATTTAGTGACCCTAACTTGTTAGACTAACCTTTGAAAGGCTTCATAGTGAACCTTGCCTGCTCACCTTGAAAGTGTTTTGGGAGTAATGAACTCGGACATATAGTTATCATGACTCACAGTGAAAGTGTAAAACCGCTGTAGAGTGTAAAACTGGTATATCAGTCGTGTTCATGGTCACGAGCGGCCTTAGACCCTTATGGAATAGATTATCACTATTAATTATCCATTTATGCTATTCATTAATCATGTTTACACTGATCATGTGTTTACTATAGGATTATGACAACTTGTTGCTACTCTTATGCTAAAATTGTGACAACTAAAAGCTAAATGCTGTTAAACCTATGTTAAATTTTTTGAGCCTTATGAACCCTATGTTATATTTGTTGAGTACGACATGTGCTCACCCTTGCTATTTCCCCAAACCCCCAGACTTTAGAAAAGTTGCTCCAAAGATTGATGGAGTTACGGATGAGTTCCTAGAAGACTGATAGAAGTGCTAGGCATATGATACCCCCAATTAGTCATTCCTATGAAAGATGGAGTCTGAAGATTAGCTACCGTTCCGTGATACTCTGATGTAAGTATTAAATATGAGTATATTTTCATTATATAATAAAGCATTGTCTCTTGATACTATTATAATTTGTTGGCTTATATGTGTGACTGATCTCTGGGCGCACATAATATTATGCATCCCATTTTATCTTTAAAATTGGGTGTGACGCCTATTTGCATCCCTAAGAAGTCCCGACACGTTACAAGGCCCAAACGGCCCAAAAGATGGCGACGCAGCGCCCTGACAGATTCTAGACGTCAACTTGTTTTGACGATTCCCGTAGAATCTGGCGTAATTTTGACATGGAACCACTTCCATTGATTCGCTTATCAAATTATCTTTGCATCTATATGTGGATCATCAATAACAGAGTCCATTTGTGACCTGTGCGTCTGTTTGACTATAGACTACTCATGGAGCCCGAGATGGACATGAACTTGATATGGATTGGGCCTCTAACTTGACTTGGATGCCCTTGCTTGCCTTCTAAGGAGGTGGCCAAGGAGGAGGACATCCTTGGACATCTCTGAGATGTTCTCCATCTCCTTGGGACATGCTCCAACTTAGGCCAGGGTCCCAAGGGTGAATAACAAGCCCATGATGACGACGTAGCTCCCGATAGAAATAGAGACAACATATTTTGATGATTTGAAGGCCTTGCCGATGTGATATTGATGTGGGACCAGATCTACTTATCAAACAAGCTTTCCATCAAGTGCTCATTGACCTCAATCTCACTCCAGATGAATGAGTTATGGCCTTCCCAACAAAGCACTGTTGGGCTACCGATGAAGCGAATATTAGACTTTGATGAGCTTGCACTCCATACTCTATCATCATCACCATTGTTCCTAAGCACATTTGAAATACCAATATTAGGTAGTAGCAAATTCATAGTTTTATCATTACACAAACATAGGAACAAGGTCACCTTATAATCAAAGGTCGTATCTGAAGGTGTCATATCATCATCATTGCAGACTAGGAATGGTGAAGGATGGATGTGTAGGCTTGGACCCCGAGGGACCGAGGGCTGGAGGATGGACGGTGGATGGCAAACACTTGCCGATGTTGAAAGCCCTATGTTTGATTTTGTTAATTGAGACAACTAAGTGGACTAACACTACTACACCCGGACCTTTCATAGCCACATCATAACCCCCATCGCAGTCCAATTTTGGCCTCGGCATTAAGCTGTCAGCAGTGATGATTATAGCCCTCACCATCGCTATCTGAGACCATTTGTGGTGTACACTAATACCGTCACATTGGCTTATGATCCATCTGTGTTAAGGTCCTTACTTAGGTCGCATTAGGAGCACAACACACGTGTGTGGGTATGCACTAACATCGTCGCATGGCTTATAATCCGTCCGTGATCAAATTCTTCTTCCGTCGCATTGGAGTATGACCCGCCTGTGTCGAGGCAAACATCACCATCGCTTCAGTGTATGAACCGTCTGGTCATAGGGCATGGTCACTATAGTGTTGCAGTATGATCCATCCGTGATGATCCTATAGTTGGTGTTAGGTTACTAAACGATTCGGCGATGATACACTATTGACCCCTACTGCATCAAACGAAATAGCGACGGTGATGGCATCCTATTTTCACAATGTATTTACTAATTTAGCTAGGCCTTAATAACTTACTGAACATGCACCATACAGAGTTAATCATTACACATCATTCATCATGTCCGCAATGAAGAGTACTTGTTATAATAATAATGCTCGACACTAACATAACAACTGTGTCAACTGATGAATTAACACAAGCGGTACATAGATAGCATAATAAAGGTTCTGCCCCCTACAGACTTACATAACTAAAATGAGGTAGATGTGCTCCGCTCCTTCAGATTGGCACTCCTTGATCAGCTTGGCAGCCAATGCAGCATGGAGCCCCTCTTCTTCCTCCCATAGCCATTATTGCAGGAAAATCGTTCAAAAGCACTAACACTCCAAAACCTGCACAATGCAAAGTTTTACTACTCTGAACAAACTTGGACTATATATATAGACTCAAAACAACTCCCTACCTGAACAAAGACATGTCCTAACAACAAAATATAGCATATGCACCTTCACTGCTTTGCTAATGACTCCATGAACAAGGGAACATAAAGGCAGATAGTGAGGTCCATTCAAATAAATACTATAGGTACTTCTAGGATAGCGAATGACCCAGGCAGGGAGGACATGAACTTTTCTATGGCTCATGTAATATGCCATCAGTGTTCTATCCTCCCCAACAAGGAAAATAAAATTCCATTCTAGGTGAACTTCAATCACTCTATAGTTCGCATTGGCAGCTATTGGTAAATATTAAAGCACACAGAATAATCCGCAAGCGCATGGATATTATACCGATGTAGCACTTCACCGGGAGTATCCTAGTTTTATATCAATCTTAAGAAAACGTGTGTGAGAATAACTAAATCTAACTTAACCCAACTTCTCAATCAAGGCTAGATAACAGGAGTATAAAGGAGATCACTAAGGTATTCTAGTTCTAACTTCGGTAAACTTTGTCTTCTATTGTTCAATTATGGGGATATTACTAAAGAAAACATAGGCAGAGTATGTTCCCTATCAGGGACGTAGCCAGCGGTGGGGCTAGGGGGGCTTCAGCCCCCCTACCCATCCTGAGCACGTGGAGTTTTTCTAAGTCCTGTCTTAAAATTTTCTATATACATGTATTAGGTAGGAGGGGCTAAGGTTAAGAGAAGATAAAAAAATCTTTATTCTTCTGTTCAGCCCCTCCTAAATTTTTTTCTGGCTTCGTCATTGTTCCCTATAGTAACAAGGTCCTGCTAGGCCTACCAACAGGAGGTGGACTATAAAGGATTCAACAAGGCAATAAGAGTCACCCTCATAAGCTACCACCGATCCAGAAAGTAGGGTACATCCACGAGTAACCGAGTTTAAGCACCACACTTACACTATGAATACTACTTTAACCTAGGAGCTACAAGGATTAAAGTACTCAAAAGAGAGTCGTAAACCTAAAGAACAATATGATCAAGATGCTTACTTGAATTAGAAGTCGATTACCAGAGAATCTTAGAAGCAAGCTCAAGAAGAACTTGATTCCGCTAGGGTACAAGCTATAGAGAGAGCACCAATAGGCCGACACTTCCTCTAAACTCTTCCCTCACACTCTACCTCTTGATTGCTTCTCTAATCCTAGTAGAAATATGGATTAGGGTTTCTAGCCTTTAGGCTCTCAGGATCAAATGCATGGATGCCCTAGAGAGGGAGGTACAAGTAGGTATATATAGGGGCCTTTAAGCATCCTAGACCCTCGGATCAAACCGACTTAAAAGAACGGCGTAGATGTGATCCTAGAGGCGGTGGAGAACCGACGTAGTGAGGTGAAAGGTCCTAATGGCTAGAGGGAGGTGAATAGCTGATAAAAATTTCTACAACAACACTAAGCAAAGTGGTTAGACAAAAAGAGGTGAAGCAATACTTGCACTAGCCTACTAAAAAAAGAAAGACACCTACCATAATTCTAGTTACTATAGTCTCTAAGCACACAATGCTAGGTCACTACTGCTAAGTTAGTGAGCTCTCAAAGACTAACTAAAGAGCCTCACTAACCACTAGACCCAACACAAGCTAGGTCTCAAAACTAATTACACTAAAGAGCTTAGCAACACTAGGAAAGTAAATGCACAGGTGAGGTAGTAAGGTTATACCGACATGGCAAGTGATGATCAATCAATCTTAAGAAAACCAATGAAATCCTTGAGACAAGATGACACAATGATTTATTCTCGAGGTTCACTTTCTTGTTGGTAAGCTACGTCCTCATTGTAGTGATTCACCCACTTAGAGGTTCATACACTAATAGGCATCACATGCCTAACTCGCAATCGAGTGCCGCACAACCAACACAAGATTGGGATCCACAAGCGATGAGCAATCCACTAGAGTACCTTTTGGCTCTCCTCTGGGGAAAGGTCAAGAACCCCTCACAATCACCACAATTGGAGTAAGAGACAATCACCTTCCTCAGCTCGATGATCCTCACTGCACCAAGCCGTCTAGGTGGTGGCAACCACCAAGAGAAACAAGCAAAATCCGTAGCGAAACACAATCACCAAGTGTCTCTAGATGCAATCACTCAAGCAATGCACTTGGATTCACTCTCAATCTCACAAACATGATGAATGAATGATGGAAATGAGTGGGAGGGCTTTGGCTAAGCTCACAAGGTTTCTATGTCAATGAAAATGGCTAAGTGCGTGAGCTAGAGCCGGCCATGAGGCTTAAATATGAGCCCCACAAAATAGAGCCATTGGACTCAAGGGGCTGGCCACTGCGTGATGACCGAACATGCTAGTCGGGGTGACTGAACACACCCACGCTAATGTCTGGTCCACCGAATGCAGCCACACAGCCCCACCATCAAACACCAGCCACCAATCTCCAACGGTCACCTCGCCCGCATGAACAGTCAAGTGGCGATAAGACTTAGCGAGCAACATCAAACACGCCCGCCCTATGTCTGCTCGCACACGCCTCCACTCGGCCACCACCAAGACCAGATGCACCGCTGCCTGACCTGACGCTGTGCCTCCACCACATCAGATCAACTCTAGTAAGCACCCCGAGAGGGTTTTGGATGATCGGACACGTTAGGTCAATCATGACCCAATGTGCCACAGAGTCTAGTCCCTCTCTACCTCAGCTGCCAACTTGTGCGCTGCCATGTCAGCACTGACTGGATGTGGGAATAGTGTTCCCCTTGCGTTCGGTCCTCCTTTTCTACCAGCGTCTGGTCAGAGACTGAGAATGCACCTCCTTTGCGCAACACTGACTGGACTCAGGGCTGAGTCTAGTCCTAGGTCCGGTCCCTATGCAACTCCTCCTTCTCTTCTCCAAACTTCACCACCCTTGCTAAATGTGCTAACCATCAAGTGTATCACATTGTGCATGTGTGTTAGCATATTTTTCACAAACATTTTCAAGGGTGTTAGCACTCTCTAGAATCTAAATTCATATGCAATGAGTTAGAACATCTAGTGGCACTTTGATAACCACATTTCAATACGAGTTTCACCCCTCTTAATAGTACGACTATCTATCCTAAATGTGATCACACCCACTTGTTGTCTTGATCACCAAAACAAAATGGCCCTATCAAATTCACCTTTGCCTTGAGCCTATTTTATTTTTCTCTTTCTTCTTTTCCAAGCCTGAGCACTTGATCATCTCCATGGACTCCACCATCACCATGATCTTCTCCATTTGCTCCATCACTTGGAATGTGCTACCTATCTCATAATCACTAGAGTAATAGGTTAGCACTTAGGGTTTCATCAATTCACCAAAACCAAACTAGAGCTTTCAATCTCCCCTTTTTAGTAATTGATGACAACACTTTCATAAAGATATGAATTGAAATTCAATTGAATCCATGTTGCTTGCCCAAGCATATTTACCATGTGTAAAAGGATTTAGACAAGTTTCATGAGCCCCCAATTGGTAGCATTAGCTCCCCTATATATGTGCTAAGAGTTTGTATTGAAGCTTGCACATATGCATAGATTTAAGTTGTGAGAGAGTAATGTCTACCAAATGATGATAAGGTATAAGAGATGGACCTTTGAAACATGATGCCAATCAGAGTGCACCAAATATATCATCCTTAGCACCATTGCTAGTTAGATACCACTTGGAATTGCTTGCAAAACACAAACACTAGATACCTCGTGAGATCAACATTATAAACAAGGCTCTAGCACCACTTGTGAAAGCAAAGCAAGTAAGCAAGGTATATCTAACTATCACCTATGCATGCTAGTTTTTCATCATTCAAACCTACAACTAGCATACACCACACAAGCATGGAATTTTAATTTAAAACTTGTGCCATGCAAGCAAACATATGAAATGCACATTCAAATGCATCAATCAAGTTTATGAGCTTGCTCCCCCCTACTTGTGTGCTCAAATTTTAATTGATCCCCTTACTTTCATATTTCTCCCCCTTTGTCATCTATTCACTATCTTTGTGCATTACTTCTCCCCCTTTGTCATCAATGACCACAAAGGTTCAATTTTAGGTAGGTTAAGATTATCAATGTCATTCAATGGGGTGATGATTGTTTTTTCAAATTTGGTTCAGTCCAGACCACTTGCCAAAGGTATTTAACTCGGTTTGATCAAAGGACAATTTTCTTCACACCTCATTTCAAGGGTTATCTTGTACCATATCGAGTTAAACACTTATAGCTCATTTTCTAGATCAAACACTAGGCTGGCAAGCCCACAATCATATCATATGCTACCACTAGATCAAGTCAAGTATAGAAGCAATAGTGGTACCATACAATCATCAAATTTATTTGATTTTCATGAATGAGCCTATAAAACATGAGGAATGACTAGATGCACTAAACATATCCTTAGCAAAGGATGTATGCCATGCCAAATGATTTTACCTTGCTTTGCTCAAAGGAGAGGCATGCCATATAAGTGGGGGTGCATCAACACATATTTGAGAAATCCAATATGTTCAACTCATTCCTTAGCTTGCAAAACCTCTTCTCATCCAATGGCTTGGTGAATATGTTGGCAAGTTGATCTTCGGTGCCTACACTCTCAATTAAAATGTCCCCTCTTTGTTGATGATCTCTTATGAAATGGTGGCGGACATAATGTGCTTTGTTCTTGCATGTTGAACCGGATTGTTGGTAAGCTTGATAGCACTCTCATTGTCACAAAGCAATGACACTTTCTTGAACTTGATTTCAAAGTCATTCATGGTGGCCTTCATCCAAAGAATTTATGCACAACAACTACCGGTGGATATGTATTCGGCTTTGGTGGTTGATAATGCAATACTATTTTGCTTCTTTGATAACTATGAAATAAGTGATCTTCCCAATAGTTGACAAGTGCCCGAAGTGCTCTTCCTTTCAACCTTGCATCCCACATAATCCGAGTCAGAATATCCAACTAACTCAAACTTTACTCCTTTGGGATACCACAAACCAATATTTTGTGTATGCTTCAAGTATCTCAATATTCTCTTTGTAACCTTCAAATGACTTTCTCTTGATGAGGCTTAGAATCTTGCACACATGCATACACATACACTAAGCATGACATCTGGCCTTGATGTGGTCACATAGAGTAAGCTTCCAATCATAGAGCGATACAACTTTTGATCCACCATGTTGTCACTTGCATCACTATCCAAATTGCCATTTGTTCCTATTGGTATACTAATGTCCTTTGCTTCATTCATGCCAAACTTCTTGAGCATGTCTTTGATGTACTTGTCTTGACTCATAAATGTACCATTCTTTAATTGTTTGATTTGAAGTCCAAGGAAGTAACTCAGCTCTCCAATTATGGACATCTCAAACTCATTAGCCATCACCTTCCCAAACTTTTTACAAAAATCTTGATTGGTTAATCCAAAGATAATATCATCAACATAGATTTGAAATACAAACAAGTCCTTGTCAATCTTCTTGGTGAAAACAGTGGTGTCAACCTTGTCCACTATGAACTCTTTAGAGAGTAGGAAGTCCTTCAATCTCTCATAGCATGCTCTAGGTGCTTGTTTCAAGCCATATAATGCTTTCTTCAACTTGTACACATAGTTGAGCTTCTTGTCATCTTTCAAACTGAGAGGTTGCTAAACATATACTTCTTCATTGATGTAGCCATTGAGAAATGCACTCTTGACATTCATTTGACAGAGCTTGATGTTGTGGGCACAAGCATAGGCTAGCAAGATTCTAATTGCTTCCAATCTAGCAACCGGGGCATATGTTTTTTCAAAGTCAAGACCTTAACTTGTGTATAGCCTTGTGCTATCAATCTTGCTTTACTAATTACTACTATCCTATCTTGATCTTGCTTGTTTCTATAGACCCATTTTGTTCCAATCACATTGTGGTTCTTTTGTCTTTCAACTAGTTTCCATACTTGATTTCAAGTGAAGTTGTTCAATTCTTCATGCATATCATTCACCCAATCCACATCCATCAAAGTTTTTTCTATCTTCTTTGGTTCAATGGATGACACAAATGAGAAGTGCTCATAAAATAATGCTAATCTTGATCTTGTTTGTACACCTCTAGAAATATCTCCAATAATAGTGTCCAATGGATGATCTCTTGCAATATTTATTGATTGGAGTATTGGAACATTGTTGCTTGCACTTGCTTGATCATTGGAGTGAGATGATGAGCTAGCCACTTGATCTTGCACATTGTCATGAGAGCCACTTGAACTTGCTTGATTAGTGTCAACTTATACATTTGAGTTAGAGAGCACTTGCAATTGATCATCTTCTTCATCAATCAATTGCCTAAGCCTTAATTCACCAACATCCATGTTCTTCATGGTATTTGAAAGTTGAATGCCTCTAACATCTTCAATATTTTCATTCTCATCTTGGAAACCTTTGGTTTCATCAAATTCAACATCGTGAACTTCTTTGAGAGTACCACTTGCCAAATTCTAAACTCTATATGCTTTGCTAATGGTTGAGTATCCAAGCAAGAATCCTTCATTACATTTCTTATCAAACTTGCTCAATTAGTGCCTTTCTTCAAGATATAGCATTTGCAATAAAAACCCAAAAATATGCAATGTTGGGCTTTCTACCATTCAAGAGCTCATATGGTGTCTTCTCTTTCAATGGGTGACAATAGAGGCGGTTGCTACAATAGTAAGCCATGTTGATTAATTTGGCCCAAAAAGACTGACTCGCATTGTATTCACTAAGCATAGACCTTTCCATATCAATAAGTGTTCTATTCTTTCTCTTAACAAGGCCATTTGATTATGGAATGTACTTGGCCGAGAATTGATGTCTAATTCCAAAGTCATCACACAACTCATCAATTCTTGTGTTCTTGAACTCACTACCATTGTTATTTCTAACTCTCTTGATGGTTGTTTCAAATTCATTGTGTATACCCTTGACAAATGATTTGAATGTTGCAAACACATCACTCTTGTCCACTAAAAAGAATGCCCAAGTGTATCTTGTATAGTCATCCACTATTACAAAGCCATATTTGTTTCTACCAATGCTAGTGTATTGTGTTGGCCCAAACAAATCCATGTGCAACAACTCAAATGCTTTGCTAGTGCTCATTGTACTCTTCTTAGGATGGATATTTCCAACCTATTTGCTGGCTTGACAAGAGCTACAAAGTTTGTCCTTCTCAAATACCACATCTTTCAAGGCTCTAACTAGATCATGCTTAACTAATCTATTCAATTGTTTCATTCGAATATGACCAAGCCTTCTATGCCATAACCAACCCATACTAAACTTAGTGAACAAGCATGTTAACAATTGAGCTTCACTAGCATTGAAATCAACTAAGTATAGATTCTCATATCTAAAGCCTTTGAAGGTCAAATTAGAGCCATCTACACTTATGATCTCTACATCATCAACTCCAAATATGCGTTTGAATCCAAGATCACATAATTGAGACACAGATAGCAAATTGAATTTTAAGCTCTCAACTAGCAATACATTGGAAATGCTCATATCATTGGATATTGCAATCTTACCAAGCCCTTTGACCTTGCCTTTGCTATTATCACCAAATGTGATACTATCATAACCATCATTGATATTGGTATTGATTGAGTTGAATATTCTTGCATCACCGGTCATGTGTTGAGTGCTCCCACTATTAAGAATGCAATGTCTTCCTCTGGCTTTGTAATTGACCTACAAAAGAAGACCAATTCTTTTTAGGTATCCAAACTTGCTTGGGTCCTTTAGGGTTAGTTACTAAGCTTTTTGGCACCCAAATGGCTTTCTTCTTTGAGCCCACAATTGGTGTATCAATAAACTTAGCCTTCACACCATTGGCACCCTTGGTAAGCAAATAACAAGAATCAAACTTAATTGAGGATACATTAGTGTTCTTATTCTTGTTCTTGCAATATTGCTCTATATGCCCAATTTGCTTGCATCTATTGTAAAACCGACCATTGTTCTTCACAAAACTAGTCTTGTGAGGAGCAAAGGCCGCCTTGTCTTTCTTGGGGATATAGCCCAATCCCTCTTTGTTGAGAGAAAACCTTTGTCTACCCAAGCACTTTAGCTAGCAGGCCTCATCACCATAGGCATTGCCTAAGGCATGAGTGAGCTCATTGACCTCCTTCTTTAAGGTCTCATTCTCTACCATAAGTGAGGCATCATAAGTGAAACCATCACTCATAGGTGAAGTGGAAGTGGATGATGAGCTACATAAATGGTTAGTGAGAGCAACAATAATAGGCTTATAGAATGATTCATCAATTATGTCACATGTTAAGCCTTTGTCACATCTTACAACATGCTCCTTCATATTTTGCTCATCAAGTAGAGAGGAATGAGCTTTTCAAGCTTCTTGTGAGCCTTGCCAAGCTTCCCATGGACTTTCTCTAGCCTCTCATAAGATGCATTGAGCTCATCAAAGGCGTGCTTAAGGGCTTTTAATTCCTTACGCAAGTCTTTGCATTCCCTTCTCTTAATGTCAAAATGTTCCTTAGCATCATCTAACATGTCAAGTAGTTCATCCTTAGTTGGTTCATCAACATCATCACTATCATTTTTATTTTTATCATGTTCCTCATCATCACACCCATCATAGGATTGTACCTTAGTGGCCATAGCCATGAAGCATGTCGATAGAGTGTCGAAAAGAGAAGGCTTCTCATGTATGGCAATGCTTGCAAGAGCCTTCTTCTTAGTGGTCTTATCATCATCACTATCATCATCATCACTTAACGAAGCATCACTATCCCAAGTGACTACATATGAACCACCCATCTTCTTCTTCTTGAAGGTCATCTTGTCCTTCTATTTCTTTTCCTTCTTGTCCTTCTTCTTGCTCTTCTTGTCATCATCATCATTGTCGTAATTGTATGGGCATTGAGCAACAAGGTGATCCTTGCTTCCACACTTGAAGCACCTTCTTGATTCTTCCTTATTCTTAGATGAAGACTTCTTCCTTCTAGCATGATAGCCCTTCTTCACCATGAACTTGCCAAACCTCTTTACAAAGAGAGTCATCTCATCATCATCATCATCATCATCATCATCCCAAGAGAATGAGTCTTCATCTTCAACTGATATGTCTTGCTTGCCCTTGCCCTTGGATGATGTGGCTTTGAATGCCACACTCTTCTTCTTCTCATCATCATCTCTATAAGTATCATCGGTCATCACATCACCCAATACATGGTTTGGTGTCATGGTGTCTAAACCACTCCTCACTAGAATTGTGACCAATGTGCCAAATCTTGATAGTAAGCATCTCAAGAACTTATGGAAGAAGTCCTTGTCCTTCACTTCTTCTCCAAGTGCTTTGACATCATTGACAAGCACTTGAAGCCAATGGAACATCTCTGGCACACTCTCATCTTCCTTCATCTTGAAGCTTGCCAACGTCTCTTGGAGAATGTATGCCTTGCACCCTTCATGGCTTGAGTCCCCTCAAATGACTCCTCCAACTTCTTTCATGCCTCATGATCCATCTCAATGTTCTTGATTTACTCAAATATTCTCTCATCTAAAGCATCATGAATGGCATTAAGAGCAATGTCATTGTTTTAGAGTAGCACCTCTTCGGTGGTGGTGGGAGCTTTGGCATTGGCAATCTCAATCTTGGTCTCCACCATCTTCCATATCTTTCTATTGATTGACTTGATGTATGTTGTCATCTTAGCCTTCCAATAAGGATAATTAGAGCCATCAAATTGGGGTGGCTTCTTGGTGTTATTGATTTGAGCCATTTTGACACCAAAGATTGTTAAGCCTCAAATCATGGTGACCACGGCTCTGATACCACTTGAAAGGTCCTAATGTCTAGAGGGAGGTGAATAGCCTATAAAAATTTCTACAACAACACAAAGCAAAGTGGTTAGACAAAAAGAGGTGAAGCAATACTTGTGCTAGCCTACTAAAAAAACAAGCCACCTACCACAATTCTAGTTACTATAGTCTCTAAGCACACAATGCTAGGTCACTACCACTGAGTTAGTGAGCTCTCAAAGACTAACTAAAGAGCCTCACTAACCACTAGACCCAACACAAGCTAGCTCTTAAAACTAATTACACTAAAGACCTTAGCGACACTAGGAAAGCAAATGCAAGGGTGAGGTAGTAAGGTTGTACTGACCTGGCAAGCGACGATCAATTAATCAATCACAAGAGATCCAATAAAATCCTCGGGACAAGATGACACAATGATTTATTCCTGAGGTTCACTTGCTTGCCGGCAAGCTATGTCCTCGTTGTAGCGATTCATCAACTTGAAGGTTCACGCGCTAATAGGCATCACACGCCCAACCCGTAATTGGGTGCCGCACAACCAACACAAGATGGGGATCCACAAGCTACGAGCAATCCAATAGAGTAATATCAGCATGAAAATTCATCTTGTGCTGGGCACACGAGCAAGCTAGAATGGTCTGCTCGATGCAGCTGGAGATCTGCCTAGCTTCAACACAGGGATGATCGATCCTGCGTACTCCTCCCGAGATATGCCAGTCAATTTGACCCTACAATTGATAAGAAGAGAAAGTTTAGTAGTAATTTAAGGTGGAACATGCTGGTCTATGCCCAGACAGTTCCAAGTGTGCTGCTTCGGGAGTAGCCAGACGTGAAAGGCGACTAAATAGCCGATCCGCACATAAATCGGCTATTACAGACTATAAAGCTTATGAGTAGCGATTAATTTCATATTGATAGGTACAATACACGTATATGTAAATAAGATAATTAGCTAGATAGATATTGGTAGTGTAAACCATTAATTCGAAAAAGATATAGCACACGAACGAATCGACTATCTGATATGAACGGATCTACAAACGCTCTGAATCTAATCTACAGTGAGGTTCGACTAGATCAATGGCAGCTATGATGATAGTAACAAACTAATACCGAAGAATCCACAAACACATTTGTACTTTGATAGGCTTTCCGAAAGACATGCTATACATGAGGGCTTAGATGAATCGACTAAAATAACCGATTCAGGTGAAAAGGACTACAACATGTGAACAATCGACTATTTCACACGAACAAACCTATGGACTCCTTAGACTCAACCTGCTATCCCTAACAGTGGGGTTTGACTGGATCGATGCAACCATGAAAAAGACGATGAATCAAACCCTCAAAGCACACAAATCTATTCACGCTTAATAGAATCATGGACACACACCGTAGGCATTAACGCAAAGGCGATCGGCTATTTAGCTGATGAAAGCATAGCAAATAGCTAAGGTCATGTCTAACCAGGAACAGATCTACTAACTAGCATCCCCCAATCTACAGTGCCATAAGTGGGCATCGACCGGATCATTAAGGAAGTAATAGTGAACTATAAACCAGATTCAACTAGCCAGCAAACCTCTTTAGGATTATTCATGCCTCAACTACGTACTATGCATGATCAAGATCGAAGTAAAAATAGCCGATGGAGCATAACCCATCGTTTAGAGTAAGAAATATCGTGTTGCAATAAAGCGAACGACGGACTGAAAGGATATAAGGCCGATCTAATTCGATCTTGATCGGGCAGATTGATATTGCTGTAAGCTGATAACAATGAGAGACATCAACAAGATCAGTAACTTAATGAATCTATCCAAAGGACGCCACCCTTAGATAGAGCTGATAACTTGACGTTAATCTAGTTCGAGCAGTGGAGGTTGACCAGATCGATGCAGCCGTACTTGAACTAGACAAGAGTCGATAACTAGCTTATACTAGAGTCGTAGTGGAGGTCGACCGGATCGATGCAGCCGTACAAACAGAAGTATGAGCCATGATGATACTTACAGACAAGCTGGAGGTTGGCCGAAGCGATGCAGCCCTACTTGCTAAAGAACTTGTCTAGATCTATGCTACTCCTACTCCAAAGGTGTGGCCAGAGCCAAAAAAGTAAGTAACTTATATTTGATTGATTGTGTCCTTTATAATAGTCAGGATCCAATATTTATTCCTAGAACCTACGTATGAATCCTACTTAAGCATGACTCATTATAATTCTTGGCCTAAGAGAAAACATTCCTAATTTAAGACAACTTGGACCCTAATTTTTCCCTTTTTGTAGAGTCCAACATATTTTTCCTGGTGCCGATTGTAGCTATTATAGTTATCTACTGGCGCTATCTAAAGATAGCCAATTCCAGTGCTGCATTTGAATTAGCTAATACTGACCTTTGTGCAATTGATTCCTTGATGACATGATCTTGGGAGCTTTCGAGTTCCTGCAATCCTTCTTCCAAATTCTGGTGTAAACACATGCCCCCCAATTTTGGGATAAAATTATCATGTCTGTACCCCCGATAGGTCCTGTAGTCATGGGTAGAGAATCTTGATCTAGGGTCTACTGTTTGTCACCGTCTATGTCAGCTTATGTGCCCATGCTTCAAAACTTTTATGAGAGCATCATTGCTTCACGGGCGTTTGGATCCATCTTTCCATGCCGACTATAAAATATCTATCCAACTCTAGCGAGAGCAATTCAATAGTTCAGCTATGTTTCTCTACTATCTGCTTCCTCGAGTGCCTCTGACTTCATCGAACCCTCCATGGTCTATCTTTTTGCGATGAAGATCTTGAGTGGTTAGAAGAATTCTTGTGCATAGGGTGATTGTGTCGCTCATCTTAGCACCTTGTCTAGCAAGAGGATCAGCTACTACGGTTAGAAGAATTCTTATGATATCACCAGAGTCCTCTCTCCATGCTCACAAAGCTGTTCTAGTGTTTGCAAGGGCTAAAATGTGTGGACACCTTTCCCTTGTTCTCTCCATCAAATGCCCATCGGGAAAGCCACAGACTTCTTTCCCATAGTTTCCCAGTCACCGAGAAATTAGTTGGGCATCTGTTTAAGTAGGCGGCCATTCCCCTTCTCCTGGCATAATTTTATCAACGAGCCAATGTGACTCAGTTCATGATGACCTTCGGCCTTATGGGGATCTAGACTCCCTTCAATCCAAAGAAGCCTTGGTGGGTTGATCGCTGGTCAATGTAAACTTTTTGTATCCATCCCATGATATTTTATGATTATGGGAAGCAATAAGTCCAAATCTATTATCTCTTCGCTATATGTCCCCTAAATTTCTAGAGTGTCGATCCATTTCCGTATCTGATCTTAATTCCACAGCTCTGGCAAAATCTATCTTCTCACCTTACTAGGCTATATATACGGGCCATGATTGTGGATCAAAAAACAACCCACTTCGTCTCAAACCTTTCGTGTCTTTAGTCCGATTTCTGCTTTCCCATAGGTATGAGATCATAAAGAATAGCAAGAGGTCTGCTGAGGAGGCCCTTAATAGAGTTGTGTTATCACGCCAGCGCCTTCATCACTAGGAGGGTGCAACTTGTGATCCCCTCACTGCCTCGGGGCATAGGGCCAACTCTGTTAAGCCTTTGGGGTTCTCATCATCAATAGCTCACCACCAGCTCCCCTGCTATCTGAGGCAACCTGCTCGCCTCCATCGATAGGCATGGCTAGAATCTCGTCGACTGTCTCTCTCTCACGAAATCAGCTCTGGCCATGGTCCGATGCCGATCGCCTCCTGAGGTCGATTCGGTGGAGGATAGGTTGGCCAAGGCTGAGGCCAGAATCATGGGTGAGATGTCCATCATAACTTTTGTCTCCTCTCAATTTTATCCTCAAGATCCTGATCATCTCCCTTTGAATCTTTTTAGATTTGTCAGCTCAGCTGGAAAGCCTCTGATCGGCTGTGGAGTACGCGGCAAGATTCATCAACGCTAGAGGCGCCTTTCCAGTGGTTTGCCTGCATGACATCCCAAACCGTGTCAGGGAGGTCACTTTGCATGGTGTTCATCATGGTGCTGCCATGGCATTGGCTGCTGCGCAAGCCTGTTCTAGCCACGAGCTTTGGCTTCTTCCCCATGGTTTTCTAGCCACAGCACACCCTGGGGATCTTGAGCGCCTGGTCGAGGATTTCTTCAGTGCCACCAACTCTGTAGCCCTTACTTCTCAGGCCGATGATATAATAAACAAAGTGTTTTCTGGCCTGTAGCTTGTAATGGACGATATTAGCAAACAATTCCTTTGTTTTAAGTGATTTTTCTTTTGCTTCGTACTTCATATTCCATGCATCAATCTATCCATGTTTGCTTTGCTCTTATAGGCAATACATATCATACCAGATTCTACCCTTTCAGGTTTATTTTTTGTACTAGATGCGATACCCTTCTGGTATTGGCTATTAGAGCCAACGACCGAACAAATCAGTTGTCAAGTATTAATCCAAACACTAGGATAACACTTCTTTAGATATTTCCCATTGATTGCTCTGTCAAATTCTTCCTCTCCTCTTAGCATTTCCAAAATATAAGCATTGCCAAGTGCACAATGCTTAATCCGATAAGGTCCTTCCTAATTAGGTGACCATTTGCCGTACTTGCTATCTTTTGACCTGATCGGCAATTTCACTTTCTAGACCAAGTCTCCTTCAGAAAATTGCTTGCTCTTGACCTTTCTATTGTAATATTTTGCAACCCTCAGTTTATTAGCTTTGATATTCTCAAGAGCACGTAGTCGATGGCAACTCAAGTCCTCTAAGTCATCTATCATAAGATTCTTGTAGACTTCGGCTGACAAATCATTTTGCAATGTAACATGCCTCGATCTAGCCTGAACTTCCCAAGGAAGGCCCACATTATGGACATACACAAGTTCATAGGGTGACATTTTAATCGATCCATGATAGGCCATTCTGTATGCCCATAGTGCCTCATTAAGCGTTGAATGCCACTTCCTTGGCTGCTCCTCAATCTTTTTCTTGATTAGCTTAATCATAATATGATTGGATGCCTCTGCCTGGCCATTAGCCTGAGCATAGTAAGGAGAAGAATTTAGTAGCTTGATTCCCATACTGGCAGCAAAATCTATTAACTCTTCTGATGTGAACATTGTCCCTTGATCGATAGTGATAGTTTGAGGAATCCCAAAATGATACACAATATGCTCTTTGACAAAATCAACCATGTTCTTTAAGGTTACCGTCTTCAAAGGAATTGCCTCAACCCACTTAGTGAAGTAATCCATTGCTACCAATATGAACTTATGTCCTTTACTTGAGGGCAGAAAAAATTTGGCCAATTAAATCAATTCCCCAACCTCAAAACGGCCATGGTTTGATTATCAGATTCATGTCCTGATGCAGGCGATTTCTAGACATTACCAAAATATTGATAGTCCTGGCACCCCTTATAATATTCAAAATAGTCTTTCAATATTATTGGCCAAAAATATCTAGTTCTACGAATAATCCATTTCATCTTATAAGCCGATTGATGAGCCCCACATATCCCTTCATGCACTTCGCCCATCAACACCTTAGCTTCCTCTTGATTTAAGCATTTGAGCAACACCCCATCGACTATTTTGTAATATAGCTGATCATCCAGTAACACATACTTAGTCAATTTATATCTTATGTTTCTGGCAACTTTCTGTGATGGATTCTTAAGGTAATCGGCTATTTCAACTCTCCAATCGTCATTCGAGGTTTCACTACTCAAGACTTCTTGAAACACTCGATAACCTGACTGCACTTTTAGCTAAATGATTAGCCTCTTGATTTTGTGCTCTCGGAATATGTTGAAAAGAGACATGAAGAAATTCCTTGAGCAATTTTTGGCACTCATCATAGTATCCTATCTTGCGCTCATATAGGCCGATCAACTGATTAATAATTAACTATGCATCTCCAAATATTTCAATTGCTTCGGCCTTTACTTCATGAAGAAGCTGAAGTCCTTTAAGAATAGCCTCATATTCCGCTTGGTTGTTGGTAATCATTGGTTTAGTTGGAAGAACAAACTCAAAACTTGCCCCCCCCGAGGCAAAATAATAACAATACCAATGCCACTACCTTTCTTGCATGATGATCCATCAAAGAATAGCGTCCATGGTATTGGCTCTACATAATCAATGCTTGGCTTATGATGCTGGGTGACAAAATCAGCCATTACTTGTCCTTTGACTGCTTTAGCTGATTCATACTTTAAGTCAAATTCTGATAACGTGAGAATCCACTTTCCCACTCTCCCATTCAGTATTGTCATTGATAACATGTGCTTAATCACATCAGCCTTGGAAACAACCGTACATTCGGTCGATAATAAGTAGTGTCGTAACTTAGTGCAAGAGAAATATAAGCACAAGCATAACTTTTTGATGGGAGAATATCTTGTCTCTAGGTCCAGGAGTCTTCTACTCAGATAGAAAACAACTCGCTCCTTCCCTTGAAACTCTTGCATCAAGGCCGATCCAATTGTTTTGTCATCAGCCGATATGTACAACTTAAAAGGCTTACCATGCTGAGGAAGGACCAGCAAAGGTGGATATTTCATATATTCTTTTATCTCCTCAAATGTCTTTTGTTGTATGTCACCTCACTTAAATTCTTGATCATTTTTCAACTTCAACAAGGGAGAAAACGATAGAACTCTTTTCGACAAATTTGAAATGAATCTTCTGATAAAATTAATATTACCAAGCAAAGATTGTAACTCTATTTTAGTAGTCTGGGGAACTGCCTCATCAATTGCTTTTATGCTTTTTTTACCAACTTTGATTCCTCTCTCATGGACCATGAAACCCAACAATTGTCCAGCTGATACTCCAAAGGCACACTTATTAGGATTCATCTTCAGACCATGTTTTCTTGTGCATTCTAGAGTCTCCCGCAAATCAGCTAGATGTTCTTTGTACCCCTTGGATTTTATCATCACATCATCAATGTAGATTTCAACAATCCTGCTGATCAACTTATGAAAAATATAATTCATTGCCCTCTGATAAGTTGCACAGGCATTCTTCATACCAAAGGTCATCACAACCCACTCAAATAAACTAATTACGCCTAGGGCACCTGAAAGTGATCTTTGCTATGTCTTCCTCAGCCATGAAAATTTGGTTATATCCTGCATTATCGTCCATGAAGCTAATAACCTTGTGCTCGGCTGCTAGAATCTACCAACATATTAGCTATTGGCATCAGATAACCATCCATGGGTGTGGCCTTGTTCAGATCTCTAAAATCGATGCAAATTCTTAACTTTCCATTCTTCTTATACATAGGGACAACATTCGATATCCCCTCTACATATCGGCATGGTCAGATAAACTTTGCTTCCAGTAACCTTTCAGTCTCCTTTTTTATATCATCAAGCACGTTTAGGTTGAATCTCCTCGAAGCTTATTTAAATGGCCGATATTCAGGTTTGATTGGTAACTGATGTTGAACAATTGATCGGTCTACACCAGGCATCTAATAGTATTCTCAAGCAAAACAATCTTTAAATTTCTTTAATAAATCAATTAACTCTCTCTTATACTCAGGATCCAACTTGGCACTTATATACGTCGGCCTAGGTCTATCTCTAGAACCAATATCTTCCTCTTCTAATTCATCGACCGACGTGAAGCCATGTCCTAGTTTGCCATTTGTACCATCTATTGGATTATCCATTAAGACAAATTTTCAAAGCCGATTGCTTAGATTAACTGTTGGCTTTCATTATTGATTCTAATGATGCCTCCTTCCCATATCTTGCCACAAAAGCATTCAAAGTCTCCTAGTTCCCAAAAGACTGGATCGGCTGTTGCGACACTCACAGATTCATCAGTGCGAACCAGCTCAACATCATCTCCATGCCATTGAATCAAACACTGATGCATGGTTAATGGCACACAACAGTTTGCATGAATCCAATCATGACCAAGGAGTAAACTATATGACTCTTTTCCATCAATGACAAAGAACGTGGAGAGCAAAGTCTTACTCCCAATTATTAGTCTGACGTTCATTGCCCCCTGGGTCTTAGACGCATTACCCCAAAGTCCTTAAGCATCATGTCGGTTTCAATCAAATTTTGTAGTCCCTTGCCAAGTTTACAAAAAGTGGTGTAAGGCATGAAATTGATAGAAGCACCTCGTCCACCAACATCGTGTTCATCAGGCTTCCCATCAACAAAACCTTTCACATATAAAGCCTTTAAGTGCCGATGCTTGACTAGTTTATCAAATATTGCTTATTGTATAACTATTAGCTTGGCAACTATCTCCTCATACTCTGATTCATCGAAATTATGATGATACACTTCTATTTTTAAGCGTCGATCCATGTTATGATGATACGCATCTTAAGCATGGATAGATCGGCGGTTGGCTTGAGATTGCCTAAACTCCCAATATTGTTTGCTGCACTCTGGATAGTTATTTCTGGTAGGTAATTTCAAACCTTTGTTCTAGCAATGTCTGAAGAAAGGACAATTTCAATGTGATTCAGCTTGCTTTCTTTCATACCTCTCTTTTTCTTGTTGACGCTGATATTCTTGCTCTTCTAACCAACGCTAATAATCATTTTCCTTTTGCCACTGCCATTTATTCAACAAAATTTGAGATGTAACCCATGGCTTTGTCGCCCCATCTTTTGATGTTTCTCCCTACTTATATCAGCTCTTTTGCTTGTCACGACATCTTTTAATTTCTCTATATTCGTCAGCCGATATTTGTATCTCAGGATCAACTGTTCCAGTTTCTCTTGATTTGGTTGATGTTAGGACCTTAGTCTTTCCTTTGAGCAACCTAGCATCGACCATGTTTTGATCTCCTAGGAAAGGATTATCATCAACTTTCATCTTCTAAGGCGTATCAAATTTGAGTCTTCCTTGCTGAATAGCCCTCTGTATATGCTGCCAGAAAACTTTGCATTCATTAGTAGAATGAGATGTAGCGTTGTGAAACTTGCAGAACTTCTTATTTTTCAACTAATCAGGGGCAGCATAACATGATTATCGGGCAACTTGATCTACCCCTTCTCGAGCAAGAAATCGAAGAGCTTATCCAATTTCGTGACATCAAAGTCATAACTCTCCTCGACTCCTCTTCCCCAAGGATTTGACACCATTACTATCTTTTTGCCCCAATTCCATTCAGCCTATGGCAACCTCTTCTTCATCATTTTCATAGCTTTCATTGACTGAATATGGATTATAAGCTTTGGCCATTGCGGTACTTTTCTAGAATCAGGTATCTCTATGCATACTCTGGAATTGGCTATTGAGTGCTGCCACTCATTGATTCAATTGATCCAAGTTATCAAACTCTTGTCCCAGCAGCTTTTCTTTCCACATTGGCAACATTTCTTGAATGGCCAAAGCAGCTAGCTGATCATCAGCCAAGTTTAACGAGAAGCACAAATTTCTAGTCTCTCGGAACCTCAAAAGAAACTCGGTGCCTGATTCATTTGTTCTCTGCCTTATAGTTGTCAAATCGGTAATCTTCTTTTCTCCAGTCCCAGTATAAAAGTATGTATGAACTTTCTTCTCTGGGTCAACCCAATTGGCAATGGAGTTGACTAGCAGTGATAAAAACTAAGTGAAGGTTGGCCTTGATAGTGATAGGGAGAAGAAACGAACTCGATGGTCCTCTTCAACGGATGCCTCACCCAATTGTGTAAGATACCGACTGACGTGTTCTATTGTGTTTGTGCTGTCTTGGCCAATGAACTTAGCAAACTCTAGGAGCCTATAATTTGTAGGAAGAGCAACCAAATCATACCATTATTGATATGGGCAGTTTGTACGAGAAGATCGACCCTTTTGGCTTTAGACCGAACTGGTTCTTCATCATCTCGGTCACTCTCAGCAACAACTCATTAGCATTTGAATTTGGATTTCTCTGCACCTGCTGACCCATCTATGGATTGAAATCCCATGTGCCTTGATACCCTAGATTTGAAATTATGTGAAGGGTGTTATAATCTGTGCCATAATGATACCCCTATGGACTCTCTATCTACTGGGTCCTTTGCTGGTTTGTCTCTTGAAGTCTCTGATTATAGACATGAGGATCTATATCTCTATGGATCCTTTGAATTGATGGTGCTATTTTTTGAGCCGACGATGGTGTGTGGCCTGATGTGCCAAAATTAATCATCTGGTTTTGACCTTGCTCCACCGACTATTGCACAAGCTACACTAACGATCTAGGATTATACTGTATCTGATTCGTAGTAGCACCTTGAGCTTGCTCAGATTAACTCTGAACTACCTAGATATCATCATTACCAACTGGTGCTGCTTCTTGATAGCTGGTATTGGCTTGATTGGTTCCTTAAGTCAATGAATATAGAATGTTGTAATAGGCCAGCCCAATCTGATCAACTAGAAACCCATGAAACACCACCTTCATGGTGTTGTGGAATGTGTTCAAGAAAATTTCATTATGGTTCGATATGGCACTATGAACAGATTTGTTTATAGCTTACGTGAAGAAACGCCTGTCTTCAGTCTCATTTGCATCTGTCTGCCCATGCAACAAAACTCTTGGTAGTGGATATTTCTAAACAATTGTATTGTCACGTGTCTTGGTGTAGGACAACAAACACTTGTTCTAAAATTCTTCTATAGCTTTGCTGATGATATCTTTATCTCCATCTACAAGGTCTTCATAAGGTACCATAAGGATGTCGTTGTTGTGAGCCTGCCATGACGATTGTGGGGTCCCACTAGGCATGCCAGAACATGTGTCGACACGAAAATTCATCTCGTACCGAGCACACGAGCAAGCCGAAAGGGTCAGCTCGATGGAGCTAGAGATCCACCTGGCTTCAACACAGGGATGATCGATCCTGCATACTCCTCTCGAGACGTGCTAGTCAATTTGACCCTGCAATTAACAAGGAGAGAAAGTTTATTAGTAATTTAAGGTGTAACATGCCGGTCTATGCCTAGATAGTTCCAAATGTGCCGCTTCGGGAGCAGCCAGGCATGAAAGGCGGCTAAATAGCTGATCCACACAGAAATTAGTTGTTACAGACTGTAAAGCTTATGAGTAGCGATTAATTTCATATTGACAGGTACAGTACACGTATATGTAAATAAGATCATCAGCTAGACATATATTGCTAGTGTAAACCATTAAGCCGATGAATCTAATCAGAAAAAGATATAGAACATGAATGAATCGACTATCTGATACGAACGGATCTACAAACGCTCTGAATCTAATCTATAGGGAGGTTTGACCGGATCGATGGCAGCTATGATGATAGTAACAAACTAAAACCGAAGAATCCACAAACACATCTGTACTTCGATAGGCTTTCCAAAAGACATGCTATACGTGATGGCTCAGATGAATCAGCTAAAATAACCGATTCAGGTGAAAAGGACTATAGCATGTGAACAATCGACTATTTCACACGAACAAACCCATGGACTCTTAGACTCAACCCGCTATCCCTAATAGTGGGGTTCGACTAGATCGATGCAGCCATGAAAAAGACGATGAATCAAGCCCTCAAAGCACACATATCTATTCACTCTTAATAGAATCATGGACACACACCGTAGGCATTAACGCATAGGCGATCGGCTATTTAGCCGATGCAAGCATAGCAAACAGCCAAGGTCATGTCTAACCAAGAACAAATCTACTAACTAGCATCCCCCAATCTATAGTGCCATCAGTGGGGATCGATCGGATCGTTATAGCCATAATGGTGAACTATAAACCAGATTCAACTAGCTAGCAAACCTCTTAAAGATTATTCATGCCTCAACCACGTACTATGCACGATCAAGATCGAAGTAAAAATAGCTGATGGAGCATAACCCATCATTTAGAGTAAGAAATATCATGTTGTAATAAAGTGAATGATGGACTGAAAGGATATAAGGCTGATCTAATTCAATCTCGACCGGGCGGATTGATATTGATGTAAGCTGATAGAAATGAGAGACATCAGCAAGATCGGTAACTTAAAGAATCTACCCGAAGGACACCACCCTTAGATAGAGCTGATAACTTGACCTTAATCTAGTTTGAGCAGTAGAGGTCGATCGAATCGATGCAGCCATACTTGAACTAGACAAGAGTCGATAACTAGCTTATACTAGAGTCGCAGTGAAGGTCGACCGGATTGATACAGCCAGTACGAACAGAAGTATAAGCCATGACGGTACTTATAGACAAGTTGGAGGTCGGCCGAACCGATGCAGCCCTGCTCACTGAAGAACTCATCGAGATCTACTCTACTCCTACTCCTAAGGGGTGGCTAGAGCCAAAAAAGTAAGTAACTTATATTTGATTGATTGTGTCCTTTACAATAGCTGTGGTCCAATATTTATACCTAGAACCTACGTATGAATCCTACTTAAGCATGACTCATTATAATTTTTGGCCTAAGAGAAAACATTCCTAATTAAAGATAACTTGGACCCTAATCTTTCCCTTTTTGTAGAGTCCAACATATTTTTCCTGGCGCCAATTGTAGCTATTATAGTTATCTGCTAGCGCTATCTGAAGAGAGCCAATTCCATTGCTGCATTTGAATCAGCTAATACCGACCTTTATGTAATTGATTCCTTGATGACATGATCTTGGGAGCTTTTGAGTTCCTGCAATCCTTCTTTCAAATTCTGGTGTAAACAAGTACATTTTGGCTCTCCACCGAGAAAAGGACAAGAAGCCCTCACAATCACCATAATTAAAGCTGGAGACAATCACCTTCCTCTGCTCAACAATCCTTGCTGCACCAAGGCCATCTAGGTGGTGGCAACCACCAAGAGAAATAAGAGAAATCCACAACAAAACACAATTACCGAGTGCCTCTAGATACAATCACTCAAGCAATGCACATAGATTCACTCCTAATCTCACAAAGATGATGAATCCATAATGGAGATGAGTGGGAGGGATTTGGCTAAGCTCACAAGGTTGCTATGTCAATGAAAATGGCTAAGAGCATGAGCAAGAGCCGACCATGGGGCTTAAATAGGAGCCCCCATAAAATAGAGCCATTGGACTCCAGGGACAGGCCACTGTGTAGTGACCGAACGCGCTGGTCCGAGCGACCGGATGCACCCGAGCTAGCGTTTGGTCCACCGGATGCAGCCACATGGCCCCACCTTCAAACACTAGCCGACGATCTCTAATGGTCGCCTCACCCACGCCAATAGTCAAGTGACAGCTAGACTAAGCAAGGAACAACTAGACGTGGCCGCCCTATGTCTGCTTGTCGGAGACCAAATACTAGGGTACCCAAAGAGGTGGAGCTAATAACCATCAAACGTTGATGCTTTCAAATAGACAAGAACGCAACTACACTTCTTGCTCATATGACCAAAGGTTGGCTATGCCTAGCCTAGCCCTTGAGGGTTGGCTCCACCTCGCCCGACCCCTGAGGGCTGGACTCTACCTTGCTTGATGTCTAGGGGCAGACTCCCCATCACCCAACGGCCGAGGGCTAGCTCTACCTCACCCAACATCTGAGGGTAGGCTCCGCCTCACCTGATGTTCGAGGGCTGGCTCCACCTCGCCCGACATCTGAGGGGTGGCTCCACCTCACCCGATGATCGGGGACTGGCTCCGCCTTGCTCAACCCCCGAGGGTTTGACTCTGCCTAGCCCAACAACCGGGGGCAGGCTCTGCCTCGCTCGATGTTCGAGGACTAGCTCTGCCTCACCTGACTTTTGAGGGCTGGCTCCACCTCACCCGACGTCTCGGGATAGGCTCCACCTTGCCCAATGTCCCGTGGCAAGCTCTGCCTCGCCCAACATCTACACCCTGCTCCTTCATAATGATGAGCACAGGGTAAGACATGACACTCAAGTCAACCATAGTACCAAGAACCATACCCTGCACGTCTATCAGCAAGTACCATCAGGATATGACGGGACGAGCGCTTTAAGTCCTTCCAGGCATGACAGAGCTCGAACAGTGTTGTAGGCGCTGACTTTTGTCTTATAGTGTTGTGGGCGCCACCATCAGCCCTCGGACGTGGATCCTAACATAAGAATACGACAACCACTACAATCCAGGAGGGAACTCACATCATCTACAGTAATGGACGTATGGTCACTTCCCCGTTTTCTCCCCATAGGGTCATGGCACGGCACCCTAGCATGCTGCATCGTCCACCGGAGTAGGATGGGACATGACCACTTGCTAAACAAAGCTAGAGCATGGCACTATCAGGATCAACGAATGTGCTATCCTAGGCACCATCTACCATGTTAGCAGGGCAGGCACAAGGCAAAAGGAAGACCCAGCACCTTTGAAGGTCCTTCTCTACCTCTGGTTTCCCCTTTCTCCCATCTATAATCCCTACTCCCCCTTGGTCTATAAAAGGGAGGGCAGGGCACCCTACTAAAGGGATGGATCATCACACGGCACAACTAAGCAGCATCCAAGCTCTTAGCATCCGTTCAACCTTTCCATCAGAGACTTGGGACCTGTCCCTCTCTTGACCATTTGTACCCCTTACTATGAACCTTTCAGTGCTAATAATACAAGCAGTAGCAAACTAGATGTAGGGACATTCTACCTGAACCAGTATAAACCTTGTGTCTTTTAGCACACCATCTAGGCCCAATGCGCAACAAATATAAATTTACTAGTTGGTGTTTATTCGCAACACCGATAGTTGGCGCACCAGGTAGGGGACCTTTGTGCCTTCCAATGATAAACATCAGGCCACAGATGGCTAGCCACGGTATCAGCTAGGTCCTAGGTGCACACGTGCGCTTCGGAAACCTAGACTTCATCATCACGGTGGGAGGAGAGTTGGCATTGGCTCACGCTGCCATCCAATTTTTCCCCTCCATCGGCCTCAACCATGAGAGGCTTGAGTGCCAGCTCAGTGTCTCCCTTAGACCCTAGTAGTCTAGGGAGGACCAGCATCGGTTCACCCTTTTTGATGCCAATGACAACGTGTAGTTTTCTAGAGGAGGATCCCTCTATCCAGAACACCACATATGGAGCGCCTCGACAGCGCTTCCATTCGGTCTCTGCAATGCTGCAGCGACCATTAGCCACCTTGTGGCATGATGCATGGTCCTATCACCTGCTAACAATGAGTTTGTGGGGGTTAATCGAACACATCATGGAATCTCTCCACAACCTCCTCATAGAGGAGTCAGGGTCATCCTCTAGCTTTGACTCCAGTAGGGGGAGCCATCACCCCTTGCGGGAATGCTTCATGACAGGTACCCCCGAGGGACACGTCAGAAGCATCCTCATGGAGGAGGGTTCCTCAGTGGGCAACCTTAGAGATGAAACCAAAGGGGAGACAGCGGCCCCACCTCGCATGGGGGTGGAGCAGCTGAAAGCCCGACAATGGGAGATTGAGGAAACATGACTCCAGCTTATGCAGGAATGCATGAGGCTTGATTAGGAGATTGAATGCCATGGGGACAGTGGGCGCACATGTGCCATGGCCCGTGATGTAAACCAAAGGATCTTCACTGGCGATTAAACCCTTCCTTGCTTCACCCGAGCAAGCCAAAACATCGCTATCGCAACGACTTTGCTCCATGGCCTCCTAGAGGCCACAACGCCCAAGGATCGTCGGTCTCACCACAAGATCCGCACGTTGCTCAAGCGTGTGGTGGCACAGCAGGCAGAGAGCTCGTTATCTCGGTGACACGAGCTTGACGCCAGCCAATGCATGCTCTCTGAGTGGCCTGGTAGGGATGTGTTGGTCCATTAGGCACCGCAGGGCAGTAGGCAGCGCGCCATGGTCCTAGTACATCAGCATCTCAGTCGCAACTGCGACGCACATAGCACCCTCAATGCCCGTAGATGCACCTACAATGACCCAAGAGAAGGAGCCCACCGTAGCTATCATCCTCATTGCGGTGGACGCTATGACAACGGCAAGGACTGGAGCCCATGCTCTAGCCTACCGGGCCCTTAGGCCTTCGGCCGCCACATTCTCAATGCTGCTTTCCCACCAAGGTACTGACCACCTACTAATATCCTAAAGTACTCTAGGGAAACAAACCCTAAACTTTGGCTTGAAGACTATCGGCTTGCCTGCCAAGCTAGTGGTGCGGATAATGATGACTTCATTATCTGTAACCTTCCACTGTTCTTAGCCAATTCAGCATGAGCGTGGTTGGAACACCTACCATCCAACACGATCTAGAGTTGGGTGGATCTAAAGGAGATCTTTGTGGGGAACTTCCAGGGCACATACAAGGGCCTTAGGAACCCATGGGACCTCAAGAACTACCAATAGAAGATCGGTGAGACCCTCCATGTGTATATCTGGCGCTTCTCCCGGTAGTGTAATGAGCTCCCTAACAGACACAAGGGCCCGTGAACCACCAAGGAACTCCTAGACATCGCCACCAGCCATGCCTTAGGAGAATAGGCAATCAGAGCAAGGGTGCCGGTGAAGGTACCTCCAATCGTTCCACCAAAAGGAAGAACAAGAAGCAACGATGCGAGGACTCGCTCGTGTCCACTATTGACCATAAGGGTGGTTGGAAGCCCACAGAGGGCACTCTAAACCACTTTGAAAAATTACTCGAGGGGTCGTGCCTGAACCATGCCTTCTTAGTTAAGCACCTGCTCAAGGACTACAGCCTCGTGCGGTGGTTCTTGTTCGGAGGCTCCAACAAAGGGGAGCATGGAAAGGACCCTGCCCCCACCATGGATGACACTAAGGAGAAGGATGATGGCTTTTCGATGCTGGATAGCTGCCTTATGATCTTCAGAGGATTAGCAGCCTATGACTCCAAATGTTGTCAGAAAGTCATGCGCCACGAGGTCTACATGGCTAAACTGGCCACACCTCCCTTCCTCTAGTGGTCAGAGTCTGCCATAACCTTCGATCGAACCGACCATCCTGAGAGCGTCCCACATCTAGAAAGATATCTGCTCGTGGTTGACCCGATCATTGGCCCGAAGCAGCTCACCAAAGTACTGATGGATGGAGGCAGCGGCCTCAACATCATGTATGCCAAGATGCTTGATGAAATGGGCATCGATCAGACATGCCTATGCCCAACCTGAGCACCTTTCCATGACATCATGCTTGGGAAGCAGGCCATGCCACTTGGGCATATCGATCTACCCATTACCTTTAGGGATCAGTTCAATTATAGGACTAAAACCCTCACCTTTGAGGTGGTTGGACTCCCTGGAACCTTCCATGCCATCCTGGGACGTCCATGCTATATGAAGTTCATGGCCGTCCCCAACTATACATACCTCAAGCTAAAGATATCAGGCCCCCATGGGGTCATCACCATCAGCACCTCCTTCCAGCAGCGCCTATGAGTGCGAGGTCGAGTGTTGCGATCATGCCATAGCGATTGTCGCCTCTAGGGAGAACACCGCCCTCAAGGAGGAGGTCACCAAAGAAGCGCCAGATGCCAAGAAGTCGACCAGGTCATTCAGGCCTATAGAGGGCTCCAAAGAAGTCCTCGTAGACCCTAGGAGCACCGAGGGTAAAATGGTATGCGTTGGTACCATGCTTTATTCCAAATAGGAAGGCACGCTCGTTGGCTTCCTCCGTGCTAACAGAGACATCTTCACTGTGGAAACCCTCGGATATGCTAGGCATCCCGAGGGAAGTTGCCAAGCATACCTTAAAGATCCTACCAAGCTCCAAGCCAATGAAATAACGCCTGCGCTACTTCGAGGAGGAGAAACGCATGGCCATCGGCGAGGAGATAGCAAAGCTCTTGGCAACCGGATTCATCAAAGAAGTATACCACCCAGAGTGGTTAGCTAGCCCTGTCCTTTTATGAAAGAAGAGTGGGAAATGGAGGATGTGTGTTGACTATATAGGTCTCAACAAAGCATGCCCAAAGGATCTATTTCCTTTGCCGCGCATATACCAAATAGTCGACTCTACCTCGAGGTGTGAAACCCTCTGCTTCCTTGATGCGTACTCTGGCTACCATCAAATCACGATGAAAGAGTCCAACCAGCTCACGACATCTTTCATCACCCCCTTCGGATCATTCTGCTATGTCTCAATGTCATTTGGTCTAAAGAACATTAGGGGTACATACCAGCACTGCATGCTCAAATGCTTCGGGGACCTCATCAGGTGGAACCGTTGAGGCCTACGTTGATGACATCGTGGTCAAGTCCAAATGGGCTGACCACCTCGTTGCCGATCTTGAGCAGACCTTTACAAAACTCTGAGCGAATGGCATCAAACTCAATCCCGAGAAGTGTGTTTTTAGGGTCCCAAGGGGAATGCTGCTTGGCTTCATCGTCTCTGAGCATGGCATCGAAGCCAACCCGGATAAAATCTCAGCCATCACAAGGATGGGCCTAATTCAGAACATAAAGGGGTTCAGTGAGTCACAGGGTGCCTTCGCCGCACTCAGGCGATTCATCTCATGCCTCGGCGAATGAGGTCTCCCCCTTTATCAACTCTTGAAGAAAACTAACCACTACGAATGGACATTCGAGGCCCAGGAGGCACTTGACATGGTCAAACTATTTCTAAAAAATCTTTGATCTTGGTTCCCCCAACCGATAGAGAATCCCTTCTGCTATACATAGCAGCCACCACAGAAGTGGTTAGTGCCGCTCTGGTAGTGGAAGTGGGATGAAGAGGGGCATGCCCTCAAAGTGCAGTGCCCTATGTACTTCATCAGTGAAGGTACTATCCGACTCTAAGACCTGCTACTCCCAAATCTAGAAGCTCCTGTACGCCATCCTCATCACCAAAAGGAAGCTATGCCACTACTTTGGGTCACACCCAGTGACGGTCATGACAACATTCCCCCTTGGTGAGGTCGTCCAAAGCTAGGACGCCATAGGAAGAACCACAAAATGGGCACTCGAGTTGATGGACCAGGGCATCATGTATGCCTCCCAAACATCTATGAAGTCCTAGGTGTTGGCGGACTTCATCGTGGAATGGACCGAGGTCCAAATGCCATCGACAGACATCAATCAAGAGTACTGGACAATGTACTTTGATGGATAGCTGATGAAGAAGGGAGCCGGTGTAGGGTTGGTCTTCATATCACCCCTCAGGGTACGCATGAGGTACATGGTCCATCTCCATTTCCCCTCATCCAATAATGTGGCTGAGTATGGAGCTCTCATCAATGGCCTACGCATTGCAATCGAGTTAGGCATCCGATGCCTCGACATCTAAGGCAACTCTTAGCTTGTCATCAACCAAGTCATGAAGGAGTCAAGCTATCACGATGCCAAGATGGCTGCGTACTACCAAGAAGTCCAACGGCTAGAGGATAAATTCAACTGGCCTCGAACTCAATCACATCCCAAGGTGCCTCAATGAGGCGGCCGATGTGCTTGCGAAGGCGGCATCTGACCAAGAGCTAGTGCCAACAGGTGTCTTCACCAGTGACCAACACAAACCCTTAGTGTGCAATGAAGGGTCAGAGCAGGCCAACGATGGTCCGTCTAATCCAGCCTCGGGGGCTAACCAACCGATGGCTCCGTCCGGCCCCTGAGGTCATGGAGCTTGAAGATGATCTAGTGATAGAACCCGACCCTCTGGTCAACTGGAGAACACTCTACCTTGACTACCTCCTCCATGACATGCTGCCGATGAACAAGATGGAAGCTCAATGACTCGCACATCGCGCCAAGTCCTTCGTTCTTGTGGAGGGCGAACTCTACAAATGGAGCCACACCGGGATCCTATAGCTCTGCATCCCCATCGAGTAAGGGAAGCGCTTGCTGAGTGATATCCACAGTGGGGTCTATGGTCACCATGTTGTGCCTAGAACCTTAGTTGGAAACGCATTCCGATAGGGCTTCTACTGGCCCACTACAGCAGCCGATGCCGAGCAAATCGTGCGCACCTACAAAGGGTGTCAGTATTATGCTCGGCAAACTCACCTCCTAGGCCCAGGCACTCCAAATGATCCCCCATCACATGGCCCTTCATGGTCTAGGGGCTCAATTTGGTTGGACCTCTAAAGAAGGCACCCGGGGGCTACGCCCACTTGCTTGTCACCAAAGACAAGTTTACAAAGTGGATAGAAGGTCGGCCGATCTCCACGATCAAATCCAAGCAAGCCATGCTATTCTTCCTTGACATCATCCATCGCTTTGGAGTCCCAAACTCTATCATCATAGGACAACAGCACGCAATTCACCAAGAAAAAGTTCCTTCAATTCTACGATGAATACCACATCCGGGTCGATTGGGCCACCGTCACGCACCCCTAAACAAATGGGCAGGTCGAGCATGCAAACGACATGGTTCTACAGGCCCTCAAGCCTAGGACCTTTAACCGGTTGAACAAGTTTGGCGCACGGTGGGTCGTCCGAGCTCCCTGTGGTGCTCTGGAGCCTAAGGACAACCTCTAGTCGAGCCACTAGCTACATGCCTTTCTTCATAGTCTATGGTTTCAAGGCCATCCTCCCAACCGACCTCGACTATGGAGCACTAAGGACATCGAGCTCATCACTCTTTGCCTGAACAAGACCCCTTGCCTCAGTGAGATCTGTGGCTAGTCTGACAGCGGTGCCCTTGGCCTCTAGCTTCTGGGCTTTCACGGTCTCGAGCTCGGCCTAGAGGGAGCTGATCCTCTGCTGTATCTTGTCGTGCTCTTGGATGGCCTGGTTGCGCTCCCCATAGGCTATGCCATGCTCTGAGCGAAGCCTCTCTGTAGTCTGGCATAGCTCGTCTCACTCCTTGTGAAGCCAGGTGACCACCTCGGCATCTAGTTTCACCCTCTGCTCTAGGGCCATAGACCTCTCCTCGGCTTCTAGCCTAAGATCTCACTCCTTCTTGGCCTCCTCCTGATCCCATCGCGCCCTCTCCTATAGTTCATCAAAAGACTTCTTGGCATCCTCCGCATCCCGGTGGGCTTCAGTCACCCACCATCAAAGATTGTCTGCCTCCGTGACAAGGGGAGTCAATTCAGCCACCCTTTGTCGGAGCTAGGTAGTCACATCCCTATGTAGCCATGCCTCATCAATGAGGTGGTCCCAATCCTCCTTGTGTTCATGAAGGAACTAGGATTTCTCCCAGCTATGAGCAATAAGAGACTAAAAAAGATGGTGGTTAGAAAACAAAAATAGATGAAGAAAAAAGAGATCGAGAGGCAAGACCAAGTGAATACCTAGCCAATGGGAATGATCATGTCTCGAAGGGCACCCCTGTCCTAGGTTTAGAGCATCTAGCATGGCCGTGAACCCCTTGTTGAGATTCTCTCGCTCCATGCCCTCGGTGGCATCATCGAGGGTGAAGAGTTCCAACTGACGGGTCCCATGGACTCACCCACCAGAGCAAGGGCTCATCCTAAGTGTGCGAGTGGTGGCCCTCTAATGTCAATACTAGGGAAAACTCCCTACTAGTCTCCTCGGCATCCTGCCATGGTGTCCAAGGGTCCCTCAGCCATGCCTCCTCCATCCTAACCACGGCGGGCGTCATCTCTAGGGCCACCGGTAGCACGGGATGCGCCGTTGCCTTAGGCGCCTCCACCACTAGCTTCTGGCTATGACCCATCCATCGTAGCCACCATCGCCTCCACCTCCATTAGTGGGACCTCGACTGGCTGCGCCACGCCCGCCATGGTCGACTGCAACGAGTGCGGCCGATGGCTCTGCTCGCTTCGACGTCAACAGCGGAATCACTTCCGTCGCCGGTTACGCGACAACCTCTAAGGGTGCCCTCTCGGCCTCATCGACTACTTGACCTACCGAGGGCATAGGCACCACCGCTGGTGGTGCTAGACTAGCCAACGAGGCTGTGACATTGACTCCACTCTCACCTGAAATGGGAGCGACATCAGGCGGCGGCCCTCACCTTGCCTGAAGGGCGATGGTTTTCTTAGGGCGCCAGTGCTATAGAAGTGCCCTATCTAACCTATCTCCTGATACTATAGAAGAAACAAAAAGCATGAGTCACTATGAAAAACAGAGACAACAGAGAAGTCAACAACTTATATTGGCGTTGTTGGGCGGTGGAGATGTTTGGGGGACGAACCCCTAGTTCCCTGCTCTGGCTCATTAGGGCGGGACTATTTTGAGCCCATCCCCTGCTCCCTAGCCGAGGGGCTTCGCCTGCCCTTGTGTCTAGGGCTGAAGCCACTCCCCTTTCTCGACACCTCAGGTGTGGCGGCAGATCCACCCACCCCGTCGGCTCTTGGGGTGCGGCGACGGGTCTACCCATCCCCGCTAATTCCTAAGGCATGGCTGTGGGGCCACTCCCCTCCGCTGACACCTCTGGCGCGGTGGCAGATCCGCCCACCCCTGATGGTTCTAAGTATGGGCCGACGGTCCCGCCCGCCTCCTCTGGCCTCATGGCCACACCTTCCCTTGCGTGGAACAGGGAAGGGTCCCTGCATTGACAAGTGGGCACCTAGTCAGCGCATCCTCACTTCCCAGGTCACCCTACTCAGTGTCTGAGACTACCTTGTCATCTTCCTCATCGTCATCGTCATCACTGTCTATCTCCTCTCCTCGCTCTCGTGCCTGCAGTTTCTACTATTTCTTTTTCCTCTCGACCTCCTCATCTTCTTCTGCCACTTGGCCGCAGTGTGATTCACTGCCACCATGAACGGATCCTTCGATAGTGAAGCCATGTGGTCCATATGGACAAGCCTCTTCGGCTGGTCCTGCTATCTCAATATCAGCATCAAGGAGTTGGGAGCTTCAATTAAAAAGAGGGCATGGGGAAAGAGAACTTACAAAGTCGATGTACCTCAGTTCCAGCCGCATTGGGGGTGCCCCAGCACCATGATACACAAAATCAAGAGCAACACCGGTGTCATCCCACGAAGGCTCCACCACCTCCTTGATGCACTGGCCACTTTGGAGGGGGAGAGCGCTCCATTGGCAAGCATCGTCCCATCGAGTGATGCCCCTGGCGCCATCAGGTATAGGGGAAGCGTGCGACTCATCAACGGTGCCACCCTCCATATATGGTAGGCGCCGATGATCCCTGACTCCTTCATGCCCCTCACCTTTAGAATTTGGATGGCAGGTGAGATGGTCTTAGGATTTTCTTTTTGTCTTTATCCAGGACCCCCACTTCCTCCATGATTGTAACACCCTAAAAATTGCCTCTTTTGAAATAGAGTTCAAATGATTTATTTATGAATTTTTGTGCACATGAAATATAGGGAAATAAAAATTTTCATTAAATTAAATACATCATAAGGTAGTAACATGTGTGAGCATACATGCTGTTGCATTTTATTTATTGTGATGAAAGGTGTGATCCAAACTCTGAAGTAAATTGGAATGTTTTTTAAAAGAGTTTGAAAATGGCTTTGAAATAAAAGAAAGAAAAGAAAAGAAAATTAGAAAATAAAAGTATTTTTAAAGTTGTAAAGTTTATCTTGGAAAGCCTAATAGAATTGTCCATTTTTATTGAATGGGAAAGTATATTTGAAACCATACTCGAATTGGATTTGAATTTAGCTTAGAATTGGAAGATTAGAAAAAGGAAAGGAATTGGAAAATGTGAGAACTTAAAAAGTTATTTTTGGAACTTACCAAAAATTGGTTCATCTATGTTGGAATTATAAAGTACATTGAAATCATATTTATGCTTGATTTGGTTCATAATTGAAATGGTTTTGAATTACGAAAAGAAATAGAATTTAGAGATAGAAAAGAATTGAATTTGGAAAAAACTTCATCTTCTTTCAGCCCAACTCCCGGATTTAGCCCAGCAGCCTCTCTTCCCTCCCTCACGCGCTCGGCCCACTTCTTCCCTTCTCTTCCTGGCCTCGGCCCAGTTGCCTGGCTGGCCCAGCACGTGTCTCCCTTTCCCTTTTGTTTCTTTCCAGCCTCGGCCCACTGCTCTGTTTCGGCCTGCCCGCGCACCAGCCCGCCTACGCAGCCCGCCCACACGTCAGCCGCATCGCACGCGCCGTCCGCTCTTCTCTCCCCATCACTGCGACTGCTGGCCCCGTCTATCAGCCACCCATCATCCCCTTCCTTCCCCTTCCTTTTCTTTCCCGCTCCCTTTCCTTCTTCTGCCCCGTCAATGGCGTGGCCATGTACGGCAAGCCGCCGCCACCAGCGCTCAAGCAAGGCAAGCGCCCCATCTCGCCCGCACGCCCCACTCCCCTTCCATCGACACAGCACCCCCGGGCTATAAAGCCGAGCCGAACCCCCTTTCTTTCTCCCCTTTCCTCTGCTCATGTCCAACATCCCACTGCCACCGGCGAACTCCTCCCTCCCGAGCGCAAACGCCATCACTGACCCCTCTCGGAGCTCCGCCACGACCCGGCCAACATGTAGGTGCCTCCACCTCTAGTTTTTGGTCACGTTTTGGTTGGATTCACATTCACCCGCGCCCTCCCTCTCTCTCCAGATCGCGGCCGCCGTCGACGACCCGCTTCGGAGCCCTCCCGGACGCCGCGACCACCACCATCGACCCCGTGGTGAGCTTCTCCGCCTCCCGGTGTTCTCCGTTCGTCAACTAGCGCGCTAGAACACCGCACCCGCAAGATCCCGACGCCGCCGGCCATGGTGCCCTCATCGAAGATGAGGTGCAGCCGCTGGTATCACCCACACATGCCCTGCGCCATCGGATCTTTGGTGAACGGCCACGATTAGATCACTGGGTTGGATTAAATGATCGGTCTACCATGGACCCGTGCACCTGGGCCACGGCGCTGCGTCAGCCTGTCCATAGAGCCACGTGGTGAACCGCACCAATCCCCGGCCGCCACGCATCAGCACTGTCAGCATCCCCAGTCAACCTGAGTCAGCCAGCAGTCAACCATGCCAATTTTACAGAAAAGCCCTCCTGTTTTCCAGTATTCAACCCGCAGTCCAGATTAGTTCAAAATAATTATTTTTTAGCCCTGTTTTTATTCGGTTAGGCCCCTGTATTTTCTAGAAATAGTATGCCCAGTCCAAAATACATTTAAATTCAGATTTTTAATTGTTTTAATTCAAATTTGAGTTCAAATATTTATAGGAATGCCACTGAATCTTATTTTATGCGTAACTTTTGCGTTTTAAGTCCGATTTGATCCGTTCGAGTTGCGTTAGGATCGTATTTACGTTATCTACATGTTTATACTACTATTAGGCATGTTTTGAACACTTGAAATTCATGACTAGATTTAATCTATTATTTAATTAAAGTAAAACTTGTTTAAATCGTAACTTATTTATTTAAACTCCGAAATAGTCCGTTCAAGTTGCGTTTTATTTCGTAACGATGAGATCTACGTATTAGTAATGATGTTTACTATATTACTATTTCATAAAAATCATAGCTTAAATCATATCTTGATTAAAGATTATGCAACTAGGTTTTATACATAAAATATGATTTGTTTTACTTTTGTTTTATAATTTAAATCTAAAATTGACTTAATTCAATCCATATTGTTTATAAAATATCTTTTGTATATGAATTCATATGGTTAACATAAATGAAGCATATAGCTTTCTTTTTCACGTATTAGGTAAATCTCTCGATAGATGTAACTTTTCAACCATAGCTTCGATTAGCGTGCCTCTCGCGACTATGTGTTCGTAGTGATGCGTAGAATCATATATCAATCTCTTTTACTTATTTTTCTATGATTGGTGTACTGTTCTGATATAGATGTAATTGTATGCTATGCATGTATGTGTATGGATGTTTGTATGGTGTTCTACGAATTACGTCTAGTCGGTGAGATACATGTGGTGATCCAAGAAGAAGAAGAAAGACATCGAAGAATAAAGCTTACCGAAGGATCGGTGTGTAAGGCAAGTATAGCATGGGACCATCCTTGTTACCTATTCACATTTAAACACTTAATTCATATTGTATGTGTCTACCTTGGCAACTGTAGTAAATTCCCTAGCTAATTGATATCCTGGATTCCTTGATACCTTTGGGTAATTGCATTGGGTAGTTTTTGCTAGTGCTTAATCAAAACCATGATCTTGTAACTTGACTAATGATATATGCAATAAACATTAAATATGACTTTTTAGTAACATGGAACCAGGGGGCTGAAGTGTTTATATGCTTCAGATTCTTCTCCCTAAGGACTTATCTGTAAGCGATCATCCGGGACTTACAGTATAGCTGTGAGGGCCATATGGCTCTGGCTTTAGCTCAGTATGAGGATCTTTTCTAGCTTGTTAGTGGTTACCTTTCAGGCACGGGGTATGTTTCCTTTGCTACTAGGAAGTGTGTACCGTGCTGCGATGCCCACGCATGCCACTCCTAGAGATGGGCCACATACGTCTAGCGGCCCTAACTTGTTAGACGAATTCTTTGAAAGGCTTTATAGTGAACCCTACCGACCTTCCTTGGAAGTGGGTCAAGAGAATAGCTACCTCGGGCGAAAGGGTAAATCACAACTCACAGTGAATGTGTACAAACTCTACAGAGTATAAAACTGTTATAACAGCCAGTGCTCACGGACACTGAGCGGCCTTGGACCCTTATGGAATAGAGATGATCACTAATGGATAATTATACTAATGATCAATTGTTTATGCTATACATTATTCATGATTACCTGATCATGTGTTTATGGGAATGATAAATTCTTTGCCACTCAATTGCTTAAAAAGATGACCTATTAAAGCTAATCGCAGTAAACCAGTGTCAGCCTTTTGAGCCTCATGAACCCCATGATATAATTGTTAAGTACAACATGTACTTACGCTTGCTTTATTTTTCTATACATTGGATAAAAATCCCAGATGGGTACCAGATTGCTGGTTTGGAGGAGTTAGGCTTGTGGTCAACCAGTCAGTCGTCCCTGTGGATTTGGAGTCTTCGCCAGAAGATTGGAGTCAACTTTCCGCTATCTATACTCTGAGGGTACTTTTCTTTTACTAATACGTTATGTAATAAGTATTGTCTCTTGATATTATCCTTATTTGTGGCTATATGTGAGATTTGACTTTCTAGGGCTCACATATAGTGTGTATCTGGTTTTGTCTTTAAAATCGGGTGCTACAATGATTCTGGGGCCTCTTCGATGAGGCGTCCAGGTGAACGCTGGCAAGGGGGGGTTGCGTCATTCTTGACATAGAACCAATGTGAATGCCACCCCTTGTTGGAGGTCGACAGACACATCGATGGGTATTCATTGAGCCAATTATTGTGGAGTTGAATGCCAGCACATCCTATCGGCACGCTCAGCTCCTGCCTCTTCTCCTACTTTTTTAGGAGGGTGATGACTGAAGAAGTGCCACCATAGGTCGAAGTGGGGACTAATCCCCAAGAACCCCTCGCATAGGGCGATGAACTGCCGCAATGTGCTGGATCCCATTGGGAGTGAGGTGCTATAGCTCCACATTGTAGTAATTCAGCAACCCCCGAAGGAACTTATGGGCAAGGGTGGTGAATCCTCACTCATGAAAGTGAGTGAAGGACACAATGTAGCCATCGGGTGGTGATGGCGTGTCCTCATTATCGGGTAGCTACCACTACTCGGTAGCGTTCCATGCGCAAAGAAGGCCATGGCGAACAAGGCCCTCCAGGCACTGGAGGGTGACATCAGATCTACACCATGGCTCCACCAGATAATTGGGGTGGATGGATGTGAGTTTGATGGCGGCTGCACTGTGGGTGTAGAAGGCTCAGGCGATTGGCAGTGGAGGTTGTAGATGCGAAGGCAAGGAGGCAATGTACGAAACCCTAGGGGTGAACCCTTTGGTTTTATAGGGGCGACGAATGCGAGGAAGGCAACTGTCCAGCCTAGATCTCCATGCCTATCGCGATTCACCACCACATCACCACGCGGGATATGCGCCCCCAATCCCTATCCTTTCCCACCAAAGTTGTGTCAGACGTTTTGCCTTCCCGGACAGACTAGGACTCTTTTCCAGCAGAAGGGATATGGGTCAAAAAAGCATTTTCTCTGGCCCTACCTAGGCCCAAGAGTTTGAGGGCTAGCCCAATGATTTCTACGGTCATCCCAATGAGGAATGGGCCCACGAAAGGCCAAAACTCAGGCACACGAGTGTCAAGGGAGTCTTGATCCGTGATCAAGTCTCAACCAGGTGAATCCCCACGAACAGGGATACTAGGGTTCCCTTTAAACTATCCAGTTATCAAAACACCAAAATTCATAGCCATACCAGCGAAGGGTCCGAATTACCCCCTGAGCGATTCTATTCGAATCACTTAGGGGGCTCGAGGGCTACACCCGATGGGTGCGCTCACGCGCACCCTCTGGTGAATCAAAATACCCCTCAGGGCAATTCTATCCAAATCACCTGAGGGCTCGGGGGCTACACCCAACTAGGTGCGCTAACGCATACCCTCTGGCAAATCGAAATATCCCCCTAGGCGATTCTATTCGAATCACCTGAGGGCTCAGGGGATACTATCGGGGACCAAATACTGGGGTACCCAAAGAGGTGGAGCTAATAACCATCAAATGTTGATGCTTTTGAATAGACAAGAACGCAACTACACTTCTTGCTCATACGACTGAAGGTTGGTTGTGCCTTGCCTGGCCCCTTATAGTGTTGTGGGCGTCGCCATCAGCCCTTGGACGTGGATCCTAACATAAGCATACGACAACCACTACAATCCAGGAGGGAATTCACATCATCTATAGTAATGGACGTATGGTCACTTCCCTGTCTGCTCCCTGTAGGGTTATGGCTCAGCACCCTGGCACGCCACACCATCCACCGGAGTAGGATGGGATGTGACCACTTGCTGAATAAAGCTAGAGCATGGCCCTATTAGGATCAGCAAATATGCTATCCCTGGCACCGTCTACCATGTTAGTAGGGTAGGCTCAAGGGAAAAGGAAGACCCGTCACCTTTGAAGGACCTTCTCTACCTCTGGTTTTTCCTCTTTCTCCCATCTGTAATCCCTACTCCCCCTTGGTCTATAAAAGGGAGGGTAGGGCACCCCACTAAAGGGATGGATAAATCCTACACACCACACATCACACAGCATAGCTAAGCAGTATCCAAGCTCTTAGCATCCATTCGACCTTTCCATCAGAGGCTTGGGACCTGTCCCTCTCTCGACCATTTGTACCCCTACTACGAACCTTTCAGTGCTAACAATACAAGCAGCAACAAACTGGATGTAGGGACATTCTACCCTGAACTAGTATAAACCTTGTGTCTTTTAGCACACCATGCGGGCCCAACGCGCAACAAATATAAATTTACTAGTTGGTGTTTATTCGAAACACCGACACCGCTCATGCACGCCTCCGCTCGGCTATCACCAAGACCGGACACGCCATTGCCTGACCTAATGCTGCATGTCTAGAGTGTCAGATCAACTCCAGTAAGCACCCCAAGAGGGTTTTTGATGACCATACATGTCAGGTCAATCATGACCGGACGCACTGCGGAGTCTAGTCCCTCCCTACCTCGGCTGCCAACTGACGCACTACCATGTCAGCACTAACTAGACACGGGAACAATGTTCCCTGCATGTCTGGTCCTTCTTTGCTACCAGCATCTGGTCATAGACCGAGAACGTGCCTTCTCTCGCAACACTGATCAGACTCAAGGCTGAGTCTAGTCCTGGGTCTGGTCCTAGTGTCCGGTCTCTATGCAACTCCTCTTCTCTAAACTTCACTAGCCTTGCTCAAATGTGCTAACCACCAAGTGTATCACCTTGTGCATGTGTGTTAGCATATTTTCACAAACATTTTTAGGGGTGTTAGCACTCATTAGAATCTAAATACATATACAATGAGTTAGAACATCTAGTGGCACTTTGATAACCTCATTTCGATAAGAGTTTCACCCCTCTCAACAGTAGCCTCGGAACCAAGTTGAATATTGTTCAGTCCAAATAGCTGCAGCATGTTCACCATATGCTTCAATATCCATTTACTAGTACCATAGTCTTAAAGGATCTAGATTGAACGGTCAGACCTATTGAAAATATCAGCAATACATAGACATAATTGACCCTAATCTCCATGGATGGACATTGCAGGACATGGTGGCCTAAGAATTTTCCTCCATGTCTTTTCCTCCATATCAACTAGCAACTATCTGGGACACCTACAGCATATATATAAAACCATTAAGAAACACAATTCTTGAAAATTTGCAGTACTAGAATATCCTCTCCCCATTTAGATTCTTTACACATCCATGCTCCAGTTTTTATGAGTAGATGCTGACAACTAACACCCCAGGTGACCTTACCCATAGTTCTACCACATGGAAGTGCGAGGAGAATTGTGGGATCAAACCCCAAGTGAGTTGAACCATAATAAAGGTTGCTATGTGATAGTGTCACTAATTTGCTAGTCACTGGATTGTAGACAACATAGCAAAGCCCAACACACTAGCAGAGGAAGAGGCCTCTATAGCAATCTGAGATGACTAAATCCTCAATGGGGAAGGACAAGAAGGAAAATGTTGGGTATTCACCAGTGAAGCTGGTGAATCAGGTGTTTGCCTTTCCAGTTGCCATACATGAATCTAGCGATAAACTGGGGTAGCTCCTTATGGTACTTCGGATTCAGAGATGAGGCGGTACCAGGAGTGACACAACACTTGCAGCTACACAAGGTGCAGATGGTGAGGTTGCGGAGGATAAGGACCAAGACTTCAGTCTATTAGGATGTCTACTTCGTTCCTCTTGTTGGTGGCCTTGTCCTCCATCTTAACTAGGATGTGGTGGAGCAGAGCCAACGATGGTAGCGATGGCACTAGTCGCCTAAATCAGATTAGGAGCGCCTATGGGATGTGCTCGTGAGCTCCTTAATGATCAGATGGAAGCTTGATTCAGTACTCAGATGAGATAAAGGGGGATAAAAAGCTAAGAAAGTAACATGGATAAGGGAAGTGTGAGAAAGCATTACCTTTGCCTTTGGATCTTGCTGGCAGTGAGCTTGAGCGGCCACGGCGGTGATGAGTACCATCCTGGTCATCGGTGGATCTGTGCGGGTATGCCGGTGAGGCGTACCGGCAGTGGAGCACTAGCTTGTCAGGTGGTGAGTGGTGGATTGCATGCTGATGAGTAGGTGAGGAATAGCAGCACTTGAGGAGGAGATGGACAGGTTGGATGGGTGGGTAGCAGTCTTTGTAAGCTAACTACAAAGTAGGACTTGCAAGAATAGACAGTTCTGCCAGAATTTCTAAAAACGCACGGGAGTCTCGCGTAGGCTTACAAATTTTGACGATATCAGTGGTGAAGGCTACTAGCAGGTGGTGATTGGGTATTAAAGAAGATGGTACGTAGCACCTAATGATGGGCATGTCATATAGAAATGGAACGTTGGAAAGGAATAAAATATTATGAACATTAGTTTTGCAGGTTACAGCAAGAAGATGTTAGCACCTAAAGGCGAATAGCGGAGGTGATATAATTTTTTCAACGACGCTTATACTCGACGGTGACAGAATAAAGGTTATGATCTCTACAATAACAATGGAGGTGATAACAAAGTTGTAGCATCTCAGTGAGGTAACAATGTTCAAAATCAACAAAAGACATTCTTTTTTTATTAACTTTGTTACACTTTTCATTCACCAGACGTACAATAACAAGGATCCATCAGCAACTATAGTTATGATGACAAAAACCTTGGCCTTGTTCTTTAGCAATACTTCAGCAGTACTTTTCAGTGAACGAACAATGTTTTTCTCTCACAATAAATCAGCATAAGCATCAACATAAGCCAAATTTTAGTGATGAGAATAGGTTTATCCCCACACTCAGCGATGGACATCTTGTGAAGCATAGAATCTAGACGAAGGCATAACTAAAGCTTCACATCACCTCTAGATCTTCGCCACGAGCAGGGACAACGCCTAGAAGAAGCCTATGGAAGAACCACCTCATGGAACTCCCTCTAACATCCTAGAGGATGAGGAGCCCCACGAGGAGCCTTGCCCACACCGTCTTCTTCATCATCGAGGAGGAATGCATGGCACGGCGTCGAGAGATCCCTAGGTCAAGATCTATGGGCTCAAAAGGTTTCCCAACAATAGCAAGGCACCCTCCGCCCTCTAGGATTTCCTATAGATATTTCTACCTAGAAGTCTCCCGCACGTCGACCATCAACAAGCCTAGCTGCCATGTCATCAGCGACCTAGGCCACTGAAGATGGTATTGTTCTTTCCCATCTCTTTGTGGAACTTCCTCTAACACCCAAGACGAATGGCCACTAGTATGCCACTGTAGAACCCAATCTTGAAAGCCTTCTCCCAGCAACGTTGGAGCCGCTAAAGTATGCCATGAACCATGGTGGACGAAAGGAGTTGCTGCTCTCTCACTCAGCCTAATGCTAAGGGATTTGGAGGGAGGGGAGGGGCGAGAGACTCAGTGCACCCAAACCTTTCTTAAATAGGCCAACCTTGAAGATGCACCTAGAATCAGTGCAGTTAAGATGCGTGATATAGGGAGCACACATCAGGGAAGACAAGGTATATGACAGTTCCTAGCGTAACAAGTGGTGGGGACGGTGATGGAAGTTGGGATGCCATTCAACACTCACGCATGCTTCCCTAAGTTTTGGGCTTCCTATGCATCTTACTACCTCCATCCTAAAAAGAGACTTATTATGAAAATATATTCTATCATTAATCTATTGATATTTGTTTTCGATTATAAATATTAGTATTTCCTATGTAATTTTGGTCAAAGTTGAAATCCCTTGACTCCTCAGGAAGTGAGAATTGCATTCTTTTTGGGACGGAGGGAGTAACAAATTTTGGTATGAACATATACCCCCAATCTTGCACGTAACTCGATGAACACACTATAGAGGTCCACTAGGGCTATAAATTTGGAGGCAAGGTAGAGTAGAAGGAATACTACTTGTGTTCATTTGTTGTGTTGTGACACATATCTTTTCTTCTTCATTTTCTCCTTCTAGTCTTCTTCTGAACAATGGCTTACGATAAGCATCTAAGGGAGGAAACCCTAGAAGCCATGGATCCGCCTCCATGCCTTCGTGTCCCTCTTCATTGCCAAGGGTGAGAGGGAATGATTTCTTATCTCTATGGTTGTCTTGCATTAATCCTTTGAATATGTAGGGCTACCTCTCATGTTGCGGTACATCGGCCAACTCCGGTGGAGGTTGGACAACAATCGATTGTGTGTGCTATCAAAGCACATCTCGCTAGGTCATCTTCATTCTCTGAGTCATATGATAGTCAGGATGTCCAGAATCTTATCTATAAAAGGAGGGAGGCTGGAAACTTGTATTCTGAAGCGACACATGAGGTAGGTCAGCTCGAGCTATGTCTCGATTCTGTTAAAATAGCCCTCACTGTATCTAAAAAAGAGACCAATGTTGCTTAGATGAGGGCTGATGAAGCTCATGCTAGGGTAGCAGGTAAAATTTCTTTGAAGAGTCTTTCCTTTTATATTCGCGACTTTATCCGATAACCCTTTATTTTCATTAGATCTTAAGGAACAACTAGCTGCTTCTCGTCGTGAGATCGAGGAGGCTTGTCGCCAGGAGATTGATCTAGAGAGTCGCCATGAGATCCTCAAAGAGACAACACAAGGCGTAGTTGCAGAAGTCAACGCCAGGGGAGTTTCTCTTGAAGATCACCTACAGGATATCCCGGTTCATGCCAGAGAAGTGGCAACTCATGGGGTCTGCTATTGTGCTAGTGTCGCTCTGGCTACAGTGCAATTGTGTTCAGGGCACGAGCTCTGTCACCTAGAACCTAGTTTTCCAAACACTGATCGGCTGAAAGATCAAGAGGACCTAACTAGAGACTTCACTGATGCTGCTGAGGCTATTGTAGTGATCATCCACGCAAAGATGTTGTAAACAATATTTTCTCAGGACCATAGATTATATCTAGGGTCTTATAAGTAAATAATCTACTGTTTGAATGTCACTTTTGATCCTATGACTTTTATTATTTTTTTTCTAAAGGTGATACTCTAGGTGTTAGCTATATTTTGAGCCAATGAGACTCGACTATTAAGCATGGACCCAAATACTTGGGTATATATAGTACTTCTTTACATATTTTCCATTGAGGTCTATGTGATAATAGATCTGTATCATACGGCGTTTGCACATACAAACCAATAGATTTGTATCTCGATCCTCTGAGGTACAAAGATCATGGAATCTAAAGAACGATGCAGCACATCACAAAACTTCACCCTCAGTGAGGTGCTCTATCTTCCATCTTGCAAACCTCATGGTCAAGGGATGTGATCTGCTTCTTGACCGTGAGAGCTACAAGATGTACCTCACATTCAAGGGATGTGATCTGCTTCTTGACCGTGAGAGCTGCAAGATGGAATATAAGCATCTAATCTTGAAGAACGAGCACCTCACAAACTTAAAGCACCCTAATCGAGTATGGAGCCCTTGAACAGGAGAGAACCAGATGATTACAGATCTTCTTTAACACAAGATCTGTAAGAAGATTTGCAATCATCAAGGTCAAGCTCCTAATCAACGGCAGCACCTCGCCAAGGATAGAGAAGGAGCACCTCGCAAAACTTGCACCTGCATAGCGAGGTTCTTTATATTCCATAATCTTGCTACCTCTTAGCGTCGAAGGATGCAGATTTGCATCTCGATGCTAAGGGGTAGCAAGGTTATGGAATCTAAAGCATCCAATCTAGAAGGCCTTCTCCAAACACCCTGTGAGGTGTTTTATCTCCATCTTGCACCTCTCACGGCCAAGAGGAGGCCATGAGTGGTGCAAGGATGAATACAAAGCACTTTTTGGTGATGAGGAAAGATATAGTAGCTCACGAGTGTGTGGATTCAAGAGTGTGTGGATTGAGCCCAAGAGGTGCATCCAGACCTTGGTTAAATATGCCAACCTTGAAGATAGAGAAGTGCAAGTAATGGTGATGCAACTGTGTTATGGGTAGTTGGGAAATAACTCATGCTGACTTTACCATCGGAATACCAAACAGTCATGGAGGGCTAGTAGCCATAACATGTATCCCAATCGGCTTGACTTTTCATACGACTAAGAAAATACCACTGCCGCATCTATTGTTAACCCATCGGTGGTAGAAGTTTCAACTACCAGTTTCCTTCCTTAGGAGGCCTCGCTATCGGTCCAACCAGCGGTGGAAATATAACACCGTCACTTCTATCACTACTACAGTGAAAGTGGCGATAGTGATAAATCAATCTGTAGTAGTGTAACCTCTACTCTAAGTGTTATGATTGAGATTGATTAGGTCCACACCAAGGTTGAGCAAGGATGGCAATCATGGAGGTGATGATGGTGCCAAATGGTGATCAAGTGCTCAATTCTTGGAAAAGAAGAAAGAGAAAAATAAAATGCAAGGGCTTAAGTCAAAGGTATAAACTAGGCATTTTGTTTTGCCGGTCAAAATGCAATAGTGTGTATGATCGGGTTTAGGATAGATAGCCGTACCATTAAGATGGAAACTCAAAGTTCAAACATAGCTATCTAAGTGCCACTAGGTGGATTGACTCATTGCATATGCATTAGACCTAGTGAGGATGTAAAAAGCCCTTTGAAAATGTTTAAGAAAATGCTAACTCACTTGCAGTTGGGACACTTTTAGAGTTAGCACATTTGAAAAAGGGGTGAAAAAGTGAGCTAGAGAAGGCCTCAGGGAGGCAACGAACCCTAACAGAGGCATCAGACCGGCATGATGGCCAGCCCAATGACTAACCCAGCCTAGGAGCACTCTATGTCTCATTGGACCCTAAGGTTTTGGCCGATGGCCATAGACAGGGGCGTGTCAGACCGAACGATCAGACTGTTCACCAAATGGGGTCCATAGGACAGCATAAGGGTTTGGTTCTGATAGGCCATTGGACCCTAGTTGTTGGTCCAACAGGCCATGTTGGCTAAGTCCGGTGGCGGTTTTGCCATTCAAGGAGCTCTCTGCATGGCATCGGATGGTGGTCTTCGTTGGTCCACTGGTCGTCAGACCAGAGGGCCTCAAACCATAAGCGCCCATAGTCGTTGGATGGCAACGGTCACATTCAAATGGCTAGTAGCATGTGGTAGCTTCTAGAGGCATGGAACCGATTGCTATTGGTCTAGTGGTGGGCGTCTATTGGTTCGACGCCCCTGTTTTCTATGAAATGAAGAGCTAATGGCTCGTTGCTCTAAGGGGGTTTATAAATAGATGATGGCCAGCCTTGGGCGGCTATCTTGGCACTCCAATAGATCATACACCCTAATGAGCCTAAGCAGACACCTCACACTCATATCTTTGGCTATTGCTTGATCCAAATTGAGATTAGGATTGATTCTAGTGCATTTGCATTGAGTTCTTGCATCTAGTGGCACTAGTGATTGAGTTGAGCTGCAGGATTCTTCTTCCTATTGGTGGTTGCCGCCACCTAGATGTCTTGGAGGTAGCGGAGGATCGTTGAGCGGCTTTGGTGATTGTTGCCGGCTTCAATCAAGTGATTGTAAGGGGTTCTTGAGCTCATCCCCACGGGAGATCGTGAAGATCAACTCTAGTGGAATCATGTCTAGTTGGAGTTCACCATTTGAGTGGTTCTTATGGCACCCTTGGTGGGTCTAGCTTGTCACGCTAGTTAGCTCATGAACCATCACTTGGGGACTCGCCACAACGAGGGCATAGGTTGCCGGCAAGCAATCAAACCTTTGGGATATATCCTATGTCACCTCTTGCCCCATGTGGTTTGCATGCTTCTACTCACCTGTATTTACCTTGTGATTACTTATTCTTGTGAATAGTTGTTTCTTGCCATGCTAGCTTGTGTAGCCCTAGTAGTAGTTGTAGCTAGTCGTAGTTGCTTTCTTAGTAGCTCTAGCTAGTTGTAGCCCTCTAGTTTTGTTAGTAACTTTTTTGTTTGTGTGACATAAACGAGAGACTAAGCTACTAGAATTGTGTAGGAGGCTTGCATTAGGTGAATTAGAGCTAGAGCAAGTAGTTGCAAGTAGGGCCTCATTTTATACTAATCAACCTTTGCTCTAGTATTTGTGAGTTTGTTGGAAAAGTTTTGTAGGCTACTCACCTCTCTCTAACCATCTAGATCCTATCAGAGATCAACGAGCAAGTATAGATGCGATGAAGCATAGATAGTGTTGACAAGTCAAGATGATGGTTGACCAAGTCATAGCAGGTGCGTGAGTAGTTGGTAGTTGAGAAAACCCTGATTTGAGATACTATTTTTCATGCTGCTGTCCAAACTTTGCTCTTTTGGATGTGAAATTTTGTGGACACCTTGAAAACATCCTAGAAAAGGTGTGTACAAAAATTCAGCGCAATGGGATCTCGTTTGATCGAGTTTCAAACTGTTTTTCTTTGGTTCAGTCTGTTAAATACAATAGTGAGGAACTTCCATGTTTGACCGTAGAACTTCCGCAATTTGCAGGCTAAAAATCATCTTTGGGGGATTCATATTTCCTTAATTTGCTCTTGCTTTCGCACGATCTTTTCAGCTTCCTAACACTTTTCCAAGTCCTATAGGCGTGTCATGACTAATAGAACTTGATTTTATTAGAAAAGAGAGATATTTATTGAGAGGGTTGAAATATAGGTAAGTTCTTTCTTAAGAATTTTAATTGACTCTCATTCACCCCTGTGGTCGTCTTCTCGATCCTTCAAGAATGTTTGGATCGACAAGTGCCATGAGACGAGCTAGTCTCCTCGATCACACATGCACAATGACACGGAGCGTGCAAATTGCAATGTTGTCGCCATCCAGGTGTCGCTGTTTCTCAATTGTCGCCTTTAAGGCTTTTTCGGTTGTTCCAAAACGAGCCCAGAAACCGTTCCTACTAATGATGGTTATTCAAATTAATAAAACAATCTGGCCAGGAATATATTCTAAAGGACATTTCGTAGCAACTGAACATGTCCTTAGTACGTAGCTGACGGTCGAGTACACTACAGAAAACAGAGACTTTGCCGAGTGTAAAATTCTTTGTCGAGTGTCAAAAATCGGGCACTCGGTAAAGACCTTCTTTGTCGAGTGCTGCACTTGATAAAGAATTGCACTCGACAAAAAAAATGCACTTGGCAAAGGACTTCTTTGCCGAGTGCCAGACTCTCGGCAAAAGCGCAGCACTTGGCATAGGATGAACCGCGTAATGGTGTTCGGCCACGTCCTTCTTTGTCGAATGCCTGCTGTTAGGCACTCGGCAAAGTTTTTTTTAAAATTTCTTTGCTGAGGGTCCCTGATCTGGCACTCGGCAAAGATTTAAATTATTTTTTAAAATTTCTTTGTCGAGTGTTCCAGATCTAGCACTCGGCAATTTTTTTAAAAAAAATACTTTGCCGAGTGCACCTGACACGACACTCGACAAAGATTTTTTTTTAATTTTTTTTTGAAAAATACTTTGCCGAGTGCCTCTGGCACGGCACTCGACAAAGATTTAATTTTTTTAAATGTCTTTGCCGAGTGTCCACTCGGCAAAGACGAAATTTTAAAAAAAAAATTCAAAACCCTCTTTGCCGAGTGCCTTATTCGTGGCACTCGGCAAAGGGGGTCTTTGCCGAGTGCCATGCCCCGGCACTCGGCAAAGTTTTTTTTATTTTTGGCCTCCAAATTTTTTGTGCAGCCCTTTTAAAGCACCAGGAACTCCTAGTTAGAATTTGGGGATTTTTTATGGCTTTTTGATATATTTAGTTACTTTATTTTCATTTACTTGAATTTTAGTGCACGTTGTCATGTACGATGCTTATAAACCAGAAATCAAGATTTCGTAAAAATTCCATAAAATCCATAAAAATTTAAGTAAATGAAATAAAGTAACTAAATATATCAAAAAACCATAAAAATCCCCAAATTCTAATTAGGAATTCCTGGTGCTTTAAAAGGGTTGTACAAAAAATTTGGAGGCCAAAAACAAAAAAAAAAACTTTGCCGAGTGCCGGGGCATGGCACTCGGCAAAGGGGGTCTTTGTCGAGTGCCACAAATAAGGCACTCGGCAAAGAGGGTTTTGAATTTTTTAAAAAAAATTCATCCTTGCCGAGTGTCTTCACAGGGCACTCGACAAAGACATTTAAAAAAAAAATTTAAATCTTTGCCGAGTGCCGTGCCAGAGGCACTCGACAAAGTATTTTTCAAAAAAAAATTTAAAAAAAATCTTTGCCGAGTGCCGTGTCAGGGGCACTCGGCAAAGTATTTTTCAAAAAAAAAATTGCCGAGTGCCACATCTGGGACACTCGGCAAAGAAATTTTTTTTAAAAAAAATTAATCTTTGCCGAGTGCCAGATCTGGGACACTCGGCAAAGAAATTAAAAAAAACTTTGCCGAGTGCCTCCCATGATCCGGCACTCGGCAAAGGGCAGATGTGGGACTTAACCAACTTCGGCCAGCCGGGCAGTCAAACTGACAGCCAGCCAGCCCCGTGCCCACTGCCCATCGCCGCCCCTGCCCCCTGCGCCACGCACCGCGCCCACGCCTGCCACCGGCCGCACCGCCCGCGCTGCCCGCGCCCTGCACCCGGCCGCCCCAGACCGGCCCTACCCCCGGCCGACCCTTCCCCCGGCCCCGTTCCCGACTCCGACGACCCCGACCCCGACCCTAACGCCGCTCGACCCCGACGCCGCCCGCCCCTACCCTCGGCGCCCGTCAGGTATGCCTTCCCTCTTGTTGTTGTCGTGGTAGTGATAGTTGCAGTAGTATTAGTTGTACTAGTAGTGCTAGTGGTAGTAGTAGTAGTATTATAAGTAGTGGTAGTAGTAGTACAACTAGTGGTAGTAGTTGTAGCAATAGTGGTGGTGGTAGTAGTAGAACTAGTGGTAGTAGTAGTAGCAATATTGGAAGTAGTAGTAGAAGTAGTGGTACTACTTCAATATATTCTTCTGCATGGATTGATATCCAAATTACATGGCTTCTCTTGAGACATGTGCTTGTCGGCCATCATGTCGCTGTTTTTTGCAGGTTTTGGAAACCTCACCGTGCAGGAGAGATTCTGCCAAATTTTTTAAAATAACAGTATTTTGTTCCATTTTTATAGAGAAGAGCCTATCGGAGCCGAGTTGGAGTTTTTGTCGCCGTGCCGGTCTACCTGCCCTGTGCCGCCTCGCCACTGCACCGACCCGCCATGGCCCCACTAGCCTGACTCCGCCGCCACCCTAGGTATAACCCCTCTTTCTGTATCATGGTCATAGATCGTGTAACCTAGTTAGGCGTCTCTCGTTTAAAAGAGATACAGTTGGAGGTATGCAGATCTTTGCATATCTATGATCGTATCTATTTTTGATTGTCCATGTTTTTTGGACAACCCGTGGATGCATAGATGGGTTAGTTTCCATGGTCTGCTTCGGTCTGAGACAGAGTTTCGGCATCACCTCCCTGTTGTTCTCCGAATACGCACTCTTCTTTGGTAGGATGTGTATCTAGAGAACAGCGGGAATGTGCTGCCAAAATTCTATCTTGGATAGGAGTAGAGCATGGAAACTAACCGCATCTACGCATCCACGGGTGGGATTAGGACATATCCTCACCTATTAGATAGTAGGAACACCATGTAGATGCAATTGATGGTTACATTACTCGCTGATACATATGTTAGAGGATGGATAACCGTTAGTGGATGTACATGGGCTGGAGAAGTCAGAGTGATTACACCACAGAATGGATGAACAAGACCGATGCTTTCTTGAATAGTGCATTTGGCAAGGCTGCTAAAGGATATTGCCTAGTTTTGTGTCGCTGTAGCAAATGTGGAAACAGGAGGAGGGTAAACAAGATGGAAATGGGTAAACATCTTGTGAAGAATGGATTTACGCCGAACTACACCCGGTGGGTCCACCATGGTGAAGCCCATCATATGAGAGAGGTGGTGGTGAGACCACGGGTGGAGGCTTTTGATGCTGATGTGGGAGTACCAGACATGTTAGATGACTTTCACCAAGGATAGTTCGATGAGGGACGTGAGAAGGAGGAGATGGAGGCAGCCGCATAGGTGTTCTACGACATGATGGACTCGGCACAGAAACCCCTTCACGATCAGTCAATGGTGTCTCAACTGGATGCCATTGGACGCCTAATGGGGTTGAAGTCCGAGTTAAACTTGAGTCGACCTGGCTTCGATAAGATGTTGGCCGTGATTGGCACCCTGCTTTTGGAGGGCCACATTCTGCCAAAGAGCATGTACGAGTCACAGAAACTCCTTCGAGTGCTTAAGATGTCGTATGAACAGATACATGCTTGTCTGAAGAGGTGCGTCCTATTTAGGAAAGAACACGAGCATGCAAAGTTCTATCCAAAGTGTAAATCCTCTAGGTACCTGAAGGTAGACTCTGATGATGGCCAGAAGAGGCAACTTACAATCCCTGTGAAAATCCTACGGTACCTTCCGTTCCTACCGAGGATCCAATGGCTATACATGATCGAGGAATCCATGAAATAGATGACATGGCACAAAAATGGCAAAAGGTACAATCCTGACAAGATGGTAAATCCATCCGATGGTGAAGCTTGGATCTGTTTTAATGACAAACATCATGACAAAGTAGATGAGTCTCGTAATGTACGTGTCGCGCTGGCAACGATGGGTTCAATCCTTATGGAATGATGGTTGCCCCATACACATGTTGGCCCGTCTTCGTTATCCCCCTTAATCTCCCCCCTGGTGTCTCCTTTCAATGACATAATGTATTCTTGTCGTTGATAATTCCTGGACACCTAGGGAGTAATATGGGTGTGTTCATGGAGCCCGTGTTTGATGAATTGGTCCGTGCTTGGGACAAAGGGGTATGGACATACGATCGAGCTACAAAGACAACCTTCAAAATGCACGTTTGGTACCACTACTCCCTGCATGACTTCCTAGCGTATGGGATATTCTGCGCCTGGTGTGTTCATGGGAAGTTCTCATGCCCAATATGCAAGGAAGGTGTGAGGTTCATTTAGTTGCAGAAGGGTGGCAAGTATTCGTCATTCGATAAACATCATCAATTCCTACCTCTTGACCATCCATTTAGACAAGACATCAAGAACTTTATAAAAGGTGTTAAAGTAACAAACCCTACACCACAGATGATGACTGGTGCCGAGGTTCATGCTTAGATAGATGCTCTCGTGCCTAATGAAGGTGATTTTGTGGGATATGGTGAGCAACATATGTGGACTCATATCTCAGGCATGATGAGGTTCTCCTATTTCGATGACTTCTACCACATAACATTGATGTAATGCACACTAAAAAGAATGTCACCGAGGCTTTTTGGGCAACACTCATGGACACTAAAAAGTCTAAGGACAACCCTAAGGCTAGAGTGGACCTAGCAACATTGTGCAGTAGACCAAATCAAGAGATGCAGCCTCCTAGTCATGGTAAGACCTAGAGAAGGCCTAAGGCTGATTTCGTCTTAAAAAAGGACCAAAGGAGGGAAGTACTTGAATGGATCAAGACACTAATGTTCCCTGATGGGTATGCAGCGAATCTAAAGAGGGGAGTGAACTTAGGCACTCTACGAGTAAACGGGATGAAGAGTCATGACTACCATATATGGATTGAGCGGCTTCTTCCGGCGATGGTTTGAGGCTATGTCTCGGAGCATGTCTAACAAGTGCTGGCAGAGTTGAGCTATTTATTCTGCCAGATTTGTGCCAAGGAGCTCTCTTGGACCATCATTGATGACTTGGAAAAAGCGGCACCCATGTTGCTTTGTAAGTTGGAGAAGATCTTTCCACCCGGCTTCTTCTTGCCGATGTAGCATTTGATTATGCACCTCCCGTATAAGGCACGGATGGGGGGGCCCATGCAGAACCATTAGTGCTATCCAATCGAGAGATGTCTGAAGACTCTTCGCAAAAAATGTAGAAATAAAGCCAAAATTGAAGCTTCCATTGCAGAGGCATACATTCTAGAGGAGGTGTCGAACTTCACAGAGAAATACTACACTAAGAAACTTCCTAGCATTTATAATCCACCCCCTTGTTACAATGCTGGCAAAAATGAATCAAACCTCAGCCTTTTCCAAGGGCAACTCGAAAGCGCAAGTGCATCGACCACTAAGCAACTCAAAAATGAAGAGTGGCATAGTATCATGCTATATGTGTTGACCAACCTTGTCGAGGTGCAACCGTTCATTGGGTAAGTTCTAAGCAAACTTGTTTTATTTCGCTGTATGTCCTTGTTTCTTCGTCCAACCCCCTTGTTTCTCATTGGTACAGGGAATTTCTTCGTCAATCCTGGAATGGATCAAGGCAACCTACCCCGCAAGAAAATGATACTCTTCTTTCATGGGGTGCGGGACCAGGGAGCCCCGATTTCATTTGTTGGTTCAAACAGAAAGCCCAAACTGATGCGTCTATAAGTGACAAGCTGAGACAGGTTGCAAATGGCTGTGCTGTTAGGGTCAAGTCATTTACCGGTTATGATGTGAATGGATATCGTTTTCACACAGCAAGCTACAAGCAGAGTCGGTCCAATCAAAAAACCACAAACAGCGGAGTTGTTACATTCGGCACTGATGGACTCGACTATTATGGAAGAATTAAAGAAATCTATGAACTATCATTCTATGGTTCCAAACCTCTTACTCCTGTCATATTCAAATGCCACTGGTTTCATCCTAGAGTAACGAGATGAACCCCTAAGCTTGGGCTAGTCGAGATTCGACAGGATTCTATCCATCCAGGAAAAGATGTCTACATTGTGGCTCAACAGGCCGTCTAGGTTTATTATACATCATACGCGTGCAAATACGCCGACCATCTTAAGGGTTGGTCTATTGTGCACAAGGTATCACCACACGATAAACTACCTATCCCAAATGATGAAGATTACAACTTCAACCCAAACACATATGATGGAGAGTTCTATCAAGAAGAGGGACTACAAGGAAGGTTTGACATAGACTTAACCGAAGAGATAGGAATGGAAGTAGACAATGAAAGGGATGATGACGAGGACGCTGGAGACAAGGTGCGAAATCTGAGGGACATACAAATGCTTGAGCGATTACGTTTAGGCAATGACAATGAAGACAACATTCCTCCTTCGGATAGTGTTGATGAGTTGGACAATGTTGATAGTGATGACGAGACCTATGATCCAGCTAATCTCAATCATGAAGATTATTTCTAATACATGTAATACTATGTTTTTTGTAATTATGTTTTGTTCATTTTTGCAAATATTTCTAATACATATATTACTATATTTTTGTAATTATGTTTTGTTCATTTTTTCACCTATTTCTAATTGCGTCTTGTTTTTCTTTTTGTTGCAGGTGATTGAACAAAGATGGCGGGCGACCGTCATAGGTCCGTGAACTCGATATACCAAAGACAACGCCGGCTATAGGAGGAGGTGGAGGGGGCGATGGAGGGATCGGACAGGAGGAGGAGGAGGACTGCCAGACGTAGGAGGGGGCCGTCTCCTCCCACGCCGCGTGAGGAGGAGCCGGAGGAGGAGGTGGCGCCCATGGACGAGTCGGACGATGAGCTGGTTTGGCAGACGGACGAGGAGGAGGGGCCGCATGAGGACGACGAGTTGGAGGTGGTAGGCACGGGTTCCGCTTCCTCTGACTCCTCTTTGAGTGTCTACTTGCGAGGTCCCGCGAGCCTTCCACATGTTCCGCTTCCTCACCAACGCCCAGTGATTCACCCTGAAGGGCAAAAGTAAGTAACTTTATATGTTATCACCATTACTTCATATGATATGATGAAAAAAACTAATAATTTTTCTTAATCACTTGTGCAGGAACTGGGTGGTTGTGTCGGGTGGTAATGCATGGCTAGTCAATAGTATCCTGGGTCTCTGTGCAGGCAACACTTCCCCAGCATTGTCACGTATGCATCAAAGATGGAGCCGACCTACTCGTTTGACCACTACGCCATCGCCACCGATGTGGAGTACCCCAACAAGGTGACGCGGGTGAAGGCAGAGCTTTGGGTAAGTCTCCCTCGCAGAACATTGCAGACTTTTCTTGAAATAATGAATGAATACATCGCTTTTGTATGTAGACTTATTACAAATACGAGGAGGGATTTGAGGCCAGGGCGGAGCAGGTGACTACCAAAGCCTGTAAAAAACTCGTCTCCAACATGCATCACGAGGTGCGCATCCAGGCCATCGTAACCTACTATGGGTCAAAGCTTGGAGAGAGGAAAACCAAGAAAGACGCAAGAGAGATGTAGCTGACCCGAGAGCAGTACCTTGAGATAAATGAAGAACATCAATATTGATTCGTTTTGAGATTAAGTTGGTTACATTTGATCTTCTTATATGTCCAATACTTGATGACGTGTAGATGATTTCATGGTGGTGCCAAGCGTATCCCTGAGTGCTAGGCGATGATGGTGGACAGGTGGTTTACGGAGGAGTACCTCAAGATGCACAGGGATGCCCGGGACCGTTGTTTGTAGATGCAAGGTCCAGCACACCATCAAGGCAGCTGTAGCCTTGTCGGATATAAACAAGCATGGGTACGCGAATTCATTTATCTATTGTGACGCTCAGTTCTGCCTGATTTCTAATCATCGTGCTGTCTTTCTCCCTAGTCGGTGTCACATAGTGGCCAGGCTTGCTCGGACTTCCAGGCTTGGTGTATGGCCCACAAGGGCAAGGCGACGTCTGATGTCTCCTTCAACCTGGAGGACCCGCCCGAGGCATACACAAACCCGAGCGTCCACTCCCGCATCAGTGAGTATACTAAGGTGGTGAGGTTGCTCCATGGGTTAGACCATGATCCGAGCACATAGGACTTCGATGGAGAGGCCGTCATGAGGGCGGGGCAAGGCAAAAAGCATGGACGGTTCTAGCTTGGCGACGGCGTCATCGACACGGCCTCTACTCCCTCTCTCTCCTAGATCCAAGCACGAAGCACGAGCGAGAGCCCGCCCATTCGCACACGGCCGACCGCTGCACAGCACCAGGTCGACGCACTCGAGGTTATTCCTATTTTACTTGTCATACATTGATCTTTACACACCTTAATTAACTTTGCATTACTGAAACATTGGAGTGAAATATTGTAGGCCCGGCTGAAACAAGAAATGAGGCAACATCAGGAGCTGGAGGCCGGGCAGCAGAGGATGGCGGCCCGGCTAGAGGCTGAGCAGGCCGAGTGGCAGGCCCAGGCATAGAGGCTGACGGACATTACGGAGTTCTTACAAGGACTTGGGCAACGTGTGGGCTTCTCTTTACCACCTGGGCTGTTGGTTCCGCCTTCGCGTCCTGTAGCTACAGTTACTCCTGTGAGTATGAAAGTTTTTTACTTTCGCTTGTGCTTTGCTTGTATGGCCTCTACCTTCCTAGATTAACTATCTAAATAATCTTGTCTCACATGCAATCTTTTCTCCTTTGTGCAGTATTCATCTGATGGTGGTTCGAATAATCCACCTCATGCACCTTCGAATGATGGAGCTGGGCCTTCACCACAGTCGCCTTGCCCGAGATGAGTGCACGTTGTATTTTTTCATTTGTTGTTCACTTTGTGATATACTTGTGATGCACTTGTGGACTTTGATGGACTTGTGTATTTATTTGGATGGACTTGAGCACTTATTATTATATATGTGATACATATTGTGATGGATGTGATATGTGCGGATGGATGAGATATATATGTGATGAATGAAATATATATATATATATATATGTGTGTGTGTGTGTGATATATGTTTGTATGAATTTATTTGTCATGATGGAATGAAAAAAAAATTAAAAATTGCAGTTTTGGGTCATTTTGCCGAGTATTGTACTCGGTAAAGGACCCCTTTGCCGAGTGCAATGGTCACAGCACTTGGCAAAGCTGGAAAAATTGGTGTCCAGAAAACTATTTTTCCAGCTTTGTCGAGTGCTGTGACCATGGCACTCGGCAAAGAAATTTAAAAAAAAAATTCAAACTTTGCCGAGTGCCGGACAGAGTGCACTCGGCAAAGAATTTTTTTTAAAAAAAATCAAACTTTGCCGAGTGCCGGACAGAGGGCACTTGGCAAAGAAATTTTTTTTAAAAAAAATTCAAACTTTGTCGAGTGTCGGGCAGAGGACACTCGCCAAAGGAATTTTTTTAAAAAAAATTCAAACTTTGCCGAGTGCCGGACAGATGGCAATCGGCAAAGAAACTAAAAAAAATTCAAACTTTGCCGAATGCTGGGCAAAGGGCACTCGGCAAAGAAATAAAAAAATCAAACTTTGTCGAGTGCCGAACATGAGGCACTCGGCAAAGAAATTTTAAAAAATAAAATAAAAATCTTTGCCGAGTGCCTGAAGGTTGGCACTCGGCAAAGAAAATTTGTAAAAAAAATAAAAACTCTTTGTCGAGTGCCAACCCTTCAGGCACTCGGCAAAGAAATTTTTTTAAAAAAAATAAAAAATCTTTGCCGAGTGCCTGCCGGGTTGGCACTCAGGCAAAGTGACCGTCAACGGGACCGGCGCCGTGACGATTGCTTTTCTTTGCCGAGTGCTCAATAAAAGACACTTGGCAAAGAGAGCTTTGTCGATCAATTTTTTGTCGTATGTTCTTTGCCGAAGTGTCGTACTTGACAAAGGCTTTGCCGAGTATAATTTGGCCTTTGTCGAGTGCCAACCTAAATACAGCAGTGGTAGTTGAGTCCCAAATCAAATGGTGTCCTTAGTATGTAGCTGACGGTCGAGTAGTTGAGTCCCAAATGTCAAATGGGGACGTGAATAATTGGTGCATGAGAAGAAGAGGTCGGCGAGGTTGGTGGAGCCGAGCGTACGTTCGTACGCGTACACAGCGCTGGAAAATAAACATGTTCTTGAGCTGATTTGGAAGCTTTCAGTTTCAACGCATGTTCAGCTCAGGCTTCGTTAGTTGGCGAATTTTTTTTGAGAAATGGTACTGTAGCACTTTTATTGTTATTTGGCAATTAATGTCCTAATCATAATCTAATTAGGCTTAAAAGATTTGTCTCGTGAATTTCATCTAAACTGTATAATTAGTTTTATTTTTTATTTATATTTAATACTTCATGCATACGTCTAGAGATTCGATGTGACGCAAAATCTTGAAAAATTTTGCAAAATTTTAGGAAACTAAACAGGCCCTCAATTGCTCACACAAGAAGACAAGAGCAAGGGGTGTCATAGACTTCAAAATTCGAGAGTTACGAGAGTGGCCTCGTTGACTTGGGGTGTCAGTCGTCGACTTGGGGTGTCAGGTTCCCCGAACTTAAGAATGTTTGACTATTAATTTAAAGTATTAAATATAGATTAATTATAAAATTAATTATATAAATTAAGATTAATTTACGAGATAAATCTATTAAATTTAATTATATTTATGTTTAGTTTTTTTAATTAGTATCAAAATACTCGATGGGATATTTAGTAAACTTTAGTCCGGTCCCTTGGAGAAGCCGTCAGCTTCTTGACTCGGCAGAAGCGCGCATTCAGAGAGTATACGCGATTATTGAGCTCGTCTGCAAGCTATGAGCGAACACACTTCCTCAAAGCTGGTAGTATAACTATTCACACCGTACCACAATTCAAAACTAATCTATCCACCTCAGTGGAGGCTAGCACGCGTGTCTAAAAATAGCCATTACTTTTAGCTAAAAAAAAGGGTGGGAGACAAGACCGAGTACTGCTGCTACATTCACATTCATATCCACTACGTACATTTCTGAAAATTTTATTTCCTGCAACAAAGCCGACATTCAGCTCACTTTTTTGCTTGGCTGGCTGGTTAGGTCTTATTTAGTTCCAAAAAGTTTTTTCAAAAAATGCTACAGTATCCATCATATCGAATCTTACAATATGTGCATGAAGTATTAAATGTAGACGAAAAAAAACTAATTACACAGTTTTGTTGGAAATCACGAGACGAACATTTTGAGCCTAATTAGTCCATGATTGAATACTAATTGCCAAATAAAAACGAAAATGCTACAATAGTCAAATTCCTAAATTTCGTGCAAATAAACAAGGCCTTATTGTTCTGCTGTCAGCAGCAGAAATTTTGGGAGGGAAAAAGGTGCAACAAGTGGCGGGAATAAAGAATAAACAACCAAATCAGGATATGCTCCATGCCTCCATCCATGGCCCCCAGGCGATCGATGGACATGGACTCGACGCATCTCTACCTTTTCATTTGCAGCCAATGGTGCTGACCCACCATTCCCACATTACTCTTTTCCTCAGCAAAGATTGACTTGACACTACAATCCCTGCAGATTGCATCCTCCAGCTGGAAGCCTGCATGCATGCAACCCTACCACTCCGTTTCGGAGCAACACCTGTCATGGTGATACCAGGATCGGGATCCCTCCGCGCGCAATGATTGACCTAACCTACGGTCTGTTCAGCCGGCTGGGCTGGATCCTGGATTATTTACTGCTAGCTGATTGGACTGGTTTGGTATAAGAGAAAAATACTGTTCCAATTTATAATTCACGATCATATAAGATCGTTTATGGCCTGCCGAACATGCTGCTAACCGCCCACCACTCCGCCGGCTGTCCGCGTACCGACGAGTGTGCCGGAGACTGACGCGTCGCTGGCTGCCTTGCCTGCCTTTCAATCGCTTCGCGGTGGGCGCCGGCGGCGGCGGTGGAGGGAGGGGCCGGGGGGCATTGTCTTGTTGTGTGGCGACGTTGCGCCGGTCGGCGCGGGCGTGTCAACGGCGCACGGGCCGGCCGATGGTGCGCCGCGGTCACCGCCCGGGCCCTTGCGCGCTAGTGGCTGGACCCGCCGGCGGTGGGTGGGCCGCGCACGGGCGCGATTTCTGCGGTCAGTGACACGTCGCCGTCCTGTTTCACGGGCCGGACTCGCTCGCGCCTCTGGACAGTCACCGTATACTGTGGGCCGGGCTAGGGGAATCCATAGAAGCCCATGAACAATCGACGGGGAACGTCCAAGCCCACCAGATTGGAAGCAGCAGCGAAGATGGTGGTGGTGACGGTTGAATTGAAGCCCAGAAAACTCGAGTTTCCCGGGAAGAGTAATGACAGACAGGCAACTGATTTTCCCGGGAAGAGTAAGTTCATCCAAATTCGAAATGTTATTGCATCTCTCAGAAAGACGAATGTTCATGCACAATTTGAAAGGTGATTCATGTATCAAGCTAATTCGCAATTCTATCGGGAACAATCAGAAGCAGACGAAGGCATGACATTGTTTATATAAAGGAAATTCATTGCCACATTTTTAATGGAACAAACCCACTACCAGTCTCTCACATTGCACGCAGAAAAAAAAAATGAAAGCCGTTAGGCACGTCAGTCAACATGCCAAAAACAATAACGATCAAAATTTCCCTCTACGAAAGCAACATGCCTCATTCCAAACCTTGTGATGGCTGACTCACACCAATGAGGATTTGTCAAATATTTTGAGGAATCAGTAAGAAAAGAACAGAACTGGTTGAGGAGCCACTTAGGAACATCCAAAAACCTTGCAACGACTGCTGCCCATCTGTTCTTGAATTCTGGCTTATGCTAATGCTTATGCTGAAATGTTGTGAGAAGAAAACACTGGTGCTGAATAAGCTCGTGAATAGGGCGATTAAAACAGAACAACTCAAAACAACATGCCCATACTGTGTACACATGCTGCCAATGAGAACACCATCGAGAATAAGTTTTGCTCTTGCATTCTGTAGCTTGGAGGTTCATAATACAAGAACAAGAATATTACACTTTGGACATACAAAAGGCGCAGAATATGTAAGCCTATATAATTTGATACTGCTAAAGTAACACATTTGAGTTCCTTTTTCCCAACAGAAATGGCGCTAGGGCAAAAAAAATAATCAAGGGTCTGCAAGTGACAGCTCTCTTGTTAGTTAGGTGGGGCACCACCAGCTATACCTGCATTACAAGTAAACTAACACTGCAAAATATCATCATAAACAACAACGGCATCGATAACATATGTCATCTCTTCCCTCTCGAGTCCTTGCCTGAGTGCAAAAGTATTTTATGGTTTTTGCATCAGTCAGCCAGGACAAATCTATGAACATTGGGCATGATCAGGTCAAATCACATCTGTAGTTTTGTACTGGGGGACTCTTGGCTGAAGCTGATGTTCCTGGGCTGCCCTAAACATAGGGACTCTTCATGGTTGCTTGAGAGGGCAATGTCCGTGCATGATGACTTGTCGTTGGCGCTCCCACTGCCATACGTGTCACTGCTCTCCAACGGGCTCTTGGCTGATGGGTAAGGCGCAGCAGTTGTCACCCTGCAAAAGCAGCATGCAAGATCAGAACAATTGCAAATCTGTCATAGGGAATTAAGTTGCTGCCATGCACTCAAAACAAATGTGGTAGAATCACTGATAACTGTTTCTAGGACACTGGGAATAAGAATATGGATTCTACCTTTCCTTTCTTTTCTCCAAGAATCGAGCAAGGGACGCCTTTCTAGCTTGAGGGACAGCTGCAACGGACAATAACAATTTCAATACAGTGTAACAAAAAGCAACCAGAATTACCGAATACTACAATGATAGCCAGTTCTCTATGCAAAGCATAAACAGCCAGCAGTACCTCTAGGCATTATTGCTGCTGCAGTAGTAGTGGCAAGTGTTGCAGGCAGAGCTGCCGGAGCCTGACTCACGGGAGGAACAGCTAATGGGACAGAAGATTTCGGAACTGGGGAGTCAAGGTTAGAGCTAGAGGCGCTCCTGGGGAGAGTTGCAGCTTGCAAGATGCCAGGGATTGGTTTGGAGATGGCAGATGGAGGCGACGAAACATGCTGTGGTCTATGAAATAGTATCTGCTTTGCAGGCAAAACCTCAGGCACTGTGACTTTTGCTGGAGCGAAAATAGGAGCTTCTGGTTTGCGGGCAACAGGGGCTGAGCTTGGAAGAGATCCTCTGCTGGCTAAGAACATGAGCTCCTGAGCCTGTGACAATGAAAAATGTCAATGAAGGAGCTTAAAGGCAAAGCAAATTAGCATCGAAATGAAAAAGATCATGAGAAATTATACCTTCTCAGCTGAGACGTTGTCGAATACATTGACAGAACCGGCATAGAAGATTGTCAACTGCGCCGTCTTTGGCCTCACCGCATCCCTTCACAGGCAAAACAAGCGATGTTTCAGTCGATACTAATTTCACAGCCACTTCTATAAGTCACGGTCATAACAGCAAACAAACTACCTTGTTCCATAGAAACCCACAGTAGAACTGGCCGCGGTGTTGTTGATGGCAAAAGGCGGCTGCTTGAACGCAGTACTATTCGGAAGGCTAGGCGAGCTCTGGACCCTGAACATCGGATTGTTGTGGTTGAACGGCGACGAGACCGGAATGACTCTAGCCCCGTTCAGCGCATGCTGCGGCGGCTGCGCACGGTGCACGGCGCCGTACTGCGTGCTGTCGGGCCCGAAAGATCTCTGCAAAAACATCATCAGATGCCGGAAAAGGGAACTAGATGTATTAATAAAAGAGCACTCGGAAGCTGACATGAATCAGAACCAAGAAGAGCAGCCGCGCATACCTGGTGCGTGAGGATACGAGGGGCCGGGTTCTTGACACCGTCGAAGGAGGAGGAGAACTGGGGGAACGAAGGCTCCTCCCTGGCCGCCGACCGGAACGACATCAACGCCGGGGCGGCGCCGGGCTTGCTAGCGAAGGACCAGTCCATTGCCGGAGCTGCTGCTCCTGCTCCTCCGAAGTAAGCTGCGAGAGATTGCACACGCCTCTGAGAATCAGACGCCGGCACATAAATACACACAAGAAAGCACGAACCCAGAGATGGGTCCGTTAACGATCCCCGTCCCACGAGCGAGCAGAGGCGGGCTCGAAATCAACTAACGACACCCGCGGCTGTCCGAAAGGTTCTGCCAGTCTCTCCCGGAAAAATCATGGCTTTCTTCACGCATTAACTCTCGCCCGAATCGAGCGTACACGGCAGACCGGCCGTCAAAAGGAATTCGGCAGGCATGCCAGACAGCCATGCCCGCACTCTTTGTTGCCAAGATAAAGTAAAGCTAAAAAAAAAAAGAAACAGGGGAGAATTTCGCAGCGCACCCATGCCGCATCTCGCCGAAACGAATGGAGCGAACCCAACCCAGCACGGCAAGAAGCTATAGGCACGCCTCGGTGCGGGCACAGATCAAGAAACCCAGGGCGGCAGGCGGCGAATGGAGGCCGGGGAGCATACCTGATTCCTCCGCGCCAGCTGCCTTCTCCTTGTGCGGGTGCTGCTGCTCCTTGCCGATCGCGGCCAGGAAGTCCCTCTCCATCCAACCGGGCTCGGGAAAGGAGGCCGCAGATTTTGCCGGACTTGCCCTCCCGAGGTAGCTGGTGGGTGGAGTGGAGAGACGACAGCTCGGCACGCCCCCTCCAGGTCCAGGCTCCAACCCCAAGCAAGCAAGCTCTGTGAAGCTTCTCTCTCAGCACCTCCTCGTCCTCCCCCTCGACTGACAGGCTAGTGATGACGATGCGCGGCAGCCTTGACCGTTCTCTTCTCCTCTTGTAGGCCTTGCCGTGTGTGCTATTCTGCTTTTGTTTAATGGCGTGCGCTCCCTTTTTTAATTGAAAACGAGGGCATTAGATTACTACCAGCTGGGGAAACGGGGGAGATAGATAGACAGAAAATAATTAAGAATAGCAGTAGAAAAAAGAAAAGAACAGGAGTGGTGACCGGATCGGGCGCGTCGCTCTCGGCGGGGCCCACGCCACGTTAACCGGTTCCCCCGGTCGACTCCCCCACGTGGTACGGCACGACGCCCTTCCCGCTGCACTCTGGCTGGTTCCGTAGAACGTCACTGACATCTGGGGCTGTGGGGAACGGAACCCGCATGTCGGTGGGAAGGGTTTGCGGCGACCGAGCGTCCAGCGTGCCCCGGAAGCGGTGGGCGGGTCGTCGACAGGACGACACGTGTCCGGGACGGGGAGCGCACGAGGCGAACCGTGGTGGGCGGCCAGTGCCTGGCGCGGTGGGGCCTCGGGATTCTCTGCGCGGGGAACGGGTCCCACGTGGTTCCAGCTTCGGACCGCGAAATATGAAAAACAGGTCAGCTGGTGTCGGGGAAAAGATACAAAACGCAATGGTTGCGTGAACCCTCCTAAAATTCATATCACATTCAATATTTAGATATTAATAAAAAATATTAAATATAGATTAATAATAAAATCAATTACATAGATAAATTTCTGAGATGAATTTTTTAAGTCTAATTAATCTGTTGTTAGCATATGTTTACTCACCCTGTACGCTTGTTGGTTTCAGCCAGCCCAAACCAGCCAGCCAACAGTATTTTTCTCTCACAACAAACCAGCACCAGCCAGCCCAAACCAGCCCAGAAACCAACCAGCGAATAGGCCCACTGTAGCATCACGTTGTCAAATTATGGACTAATTAGTCTTAAAAGATTCGTCTCGCAAATTAGTCGTAAGTTATGTAATTAGTTTTGTAATTAGTCTATATTTAATACTTTATATATATATCAAACATTCGATGGGACAACAATTTTAGAAGTTCCCGTGGAACCAAACAGCGCTTAAATAAATCAATAATATATACTCATAAAATAAAATAGGAAGAGGAATTGCGTCACGGGGGGCTCGGACCTTAGCGGGTGGCGTGCCGCGCCGGTTTTTGTTTATGGTCTCTCGCCATCACCATGTGCCATGTGCGCACGGCGATTCTCTTTTATACCGTATAAACTTGATTTGATTGTTTTGCGCTTACAACAGAAAAAGGGTTCCGTAATTTGCACCAGTTTATTAGTGGTGCCATTGTTGACTTTGATTGCGTTTGAATTTTGGAGAATTTTTTAAGAAAAAAATCTGATTGCAAGATATTGTGATGACATAGGATGGGTGAAAATGGTATAGGTAATCTTTCAATTCGATTGAAATTTGAATTTTAAGAATATAGATATTAGTTGGGTGTTGATGTAGGTATAGATAATCCAAATTCGATTGTACGTGGATATGAGTTACGATATACATAGAATTGGCAAAATCTAACCGTTATGGATTATTCGTCCTATATTTAAAATACTACTCCTTCCGTTCTAAATTATTAAACGTTTTGACTTTTTTAGATTCATAGCTTTTGCTATGCATCTAAATATATGTTATGTCTAAATACATAGCAAATGCTATGAATTTATAAATGCTAAAATGTCTTATAATTTAGGACAGATGAAGTATAACTAATGTTTTTTCTCTCTAAACTAAAAATCAAAATAATTTGAGATAAAGAAAAGCTTATTAGTTGAGAACTTTTTATTTCACGACGTGGTTGTTTTTATGTCCTTAATCTGAATTGAAAACTTGATGGCATTTGCTGCTTATTGGCTAATAACTTATAATTGTGACTGTGTATTCTCTACTAAAGTGTTTGTTGTCCTAGTGTGATAGCCACAACATGAATTTTGATGCTATATTTGTTGTACATTGCTTGCTATTAGCTATCTTTACTTTGCAATTCTCGACATATAAAAACTCCACATCCACATGATGAGGACATGACACCTTCGCATACAACCATTAATTATAAGGTGAGCTCGTTTCTATATTTGCATAGTGATAAATCTAAGAATTGGTTACTGCCTAATGTTGATATTTTAAATGCACTTAGGACAAATGGTGATGATGATAGAGAATGGATATGCTATGAACAAGTCCAATCTCAAAGTGCAAATCCATCAAAGTTGAACTTCCCATTAGTCGGCGGCCACCAGTACTTCAATGGGGAAGGCCACAACTCTTTCATCTGGAGTGAGTTTGAGGTCCATAAGCACTTGATGGAAAGCTTATTTGCTAAGCTTTCAAATGGATCTAGTTTGAGCTCAAGATCACATCGGCAAGGCCTCCAAACCATCACGACAAGTTTCCATTGTTTCTTGCTGAGAGCTGTGTCGTCATCATGGGCATGATATTCACCCTTAGGACCCTGGCCCAAGTTGAAGCATGTCCCAAGGAGATGGAGAGAACATCAAGCAAGCCCTTGGATGTCCTACTCCTTGGCCACCTCCTTAGGAGGCCAGCAAGGGTGTCCAAGTCAATTTGGAGGCTCAATTCATGTCAAGTTCGAGTCCATCTTGAACTCCAGGAGCACGCTGTAGTAAAATGGACGCTCAAGTCGTATACGGACTCCTTTTTTGACGCTACGCATATGAATGCAAAGATAATTTGATAAAGCATAGATTCAACAAGCATAAACCTAAATAAATCAATAACTAAGTTATACATGATCCAATGAGTATGAAATTTTTGCTACAGTTCAAACATACAATAATTAGCCCACCATAAAATTTTTACCACAATTAGACCATAGAAATTGTAGCTATAAATTATTCCAATTAATTATAGAAAATCATATATCTAAAGGTATAACAAAAACTTTATACTAAAACATATCATATTATATGTTCACTGTGTAGATCTACTCACGTGGAGTCCAACAAAATTAGTTTTTTACATTTTATAATTTTTCTGTGATTTACTATGACTTTTCAAAGATTTAGCGAAAATAAATAAAAAAGAAAAGGACAAAACAACTGTCACGGTAGCAAAACCACCGTCCAAAACCGCTTAGGGTTATTTGATCGATTTTGGAAAGTTCAGGGGTAGAAAATCTAGTTTTATAGTTTGGGGTGAAGTAGTCCACCCTGATAGTTTGGGGGTCATGTAGACTTTTTCCTTTTTACAAATCACGTTAGGAACATGCACAAATTCTTACATACATATATGCACACTTACCCTCTATAATTTCAAACCTTATATCTATGAGCATTTTTAAAAAGCTAAAATGATGGTATATTTTGAGATTCATAAAGTCACAGCAAATACGTCGCTATATATTAAATTTTAAAATAAATCCAAAAAAAATATGGTTGCCCACATCAAGTCAAAGACTTATTTAGGTGGGTCCACCGTAACAAACCTAACCTATTCACTTGGTTCTCCAACTATGATCAATTTAATAAAGCACCCCGCTTTACACCTTCTCTCCCATTCAAGGTTTCATAAAACCAAAAACAAATAATTTCCCATTTCAATAATTACCATTTGTTAGAATCTTAAAGGGAGAGTCAGATCAATCCAATCTTGCAAATAAGAGTTATTTTTTGAATACACATAGGATTTCGTACAGGTGCTTTTTTATTTTTTTAAAAATAAATGTATTACCTCTCCATTTCTTTTCTATCATAAAGCGCAGACACAGTTTAAAATCTAAACTTATAGGTCATGTTGGGTACAGCTTATAAGCTGCTTATGGCCAAAATAAGCTGAAATCAACAGCCAAACGTCACGCTTTTCAGCAACTTATTCTGGCCACGCTTATTACCACATCTCCCATTTATACTAAAAAAACAGAAACTAGATCAGACCAGCTTATTTTAACCGTCGCTTTTACTCTATTTGTGCAGCTTATCTGGGAAGCGATTCTTAGATAAGCTGTACCAAACAGGACCATAATCTTTGACTCATATATAGTACATCTAAGAATTCTTTGATTATGTACTATTAAAAATTGTTAACAACGAATGCATATTTGAAAATACTTTCATGTGGTGTCAAATTCAAAGTCACGGACTTTATAGTATTTAATATCAATATCAATATATTAAATGGTTGTTGGAGACCTCACCGAATTAAAGTTAATCAGATTTGCTAAGTTGACTTGAATGTATTAGTTAGATACTCCCTCAGTTGATTTTTTTATATATGATTTTATTCCATAAATAAAAAAAAAAGCGGATGAAGGGTTGACTAGGAGATAAATTAAACAAACTATGTGTATATGTATAAGCATAGCAAGTTGACTTCAAATTTTGAGAGCGCCCTCTCGTGAGAAGAAAAGACGTACTTTAAATTATAAGACACATTGATTTTTTAAATACATAGCGTGTACTATACGTCTAAATATAATGTATATCTAAGTGTATAGTAAAAATAATGCATCTAAAAAGATTAAAACATTTTGTATATGTAATTTGGAATGGAGGAACTATTTCGCAGAATATTTGTAATTAACAAACTAATAATAACATTGCGGATCACTCTCTCTCTCTTTTGCGACGAATTGCGGATCACTCTCTAGTCAGAATGCTGGGTCAGCTCTCGATCTAACGTGCACGCACTACGCACATCATGCATCCAACGCCAGTTATTATAGTAACAAATAAAAGAAGCACATGCCATCCATGCATCGTCGGTAGAGATTAGAGAAAAGAGAACTATCGCATCATTATTACGAATAGTGGAATGAGATGCTCCACGTGTCGTTGATCAGACGAATGCCTTCCTAAACAAATGATGATGCGATTCATCATGCAAGATATATATACTCATATATGTGTATATATAATTAATGGCTCAGAATTGGTGCGATTCATGCAAGATATATATGTGTATAATAATAATAAAGTAATATATGGCTCAGAGAAAACACAGCAGAGGAAGCTAGCTGAGACCTTTTAAATAAATAAGCTCAAGTCGATCTACTGCTAGGTCCTCCCATGCATTACTTAAGTGATGACATTGCAAGTGATCGGACTATCGGAGACACACACACACACTTGATGATGCGTAAACTATATGATTTTGCAGCTGGAAACATAATGCTAACGACGTGCAGTGTGCGCATGCAAAGCTGTCCCTGCAGATAGTCGTCCTGTTTACTTGGCTTATAAATCGTACTTTTTCAATCAACGAATATTATTTTTCTCTCACAATAAATCAATCAACAATATTTTCAGTCATGACTTATCAACAAGTGAACAGGGACCGGTGTGGTTGAAACTGTAGGAAACGCGTGCTCGCATGCTTTTATGGATTCGATCTGTGAAGATACTTCTTGTAACAATCTGTTGGTAATGAATGTGCTTGTGCTACAATAATCTGGTCTGCCACATCTGGGCAAGCACCGGCAAATTCAGCAAATGCCGTCAGCCTGTTCGGTAGGCCGTAAACGATCGTGGATTATTTACTGCTGGCTGGTTTGATATGAGAGAAAAATACTATTTCAGCTTATAATCCACAATCATATACGAGCAAGCGAACAGGTTGTACGTGCACCAACTCCGAAAGGTAATCCATGCACACATTTTTTTTTAAAAACGAACAAGGTAGAAGGGCTGCCTATTATATATATTATAAAGATTAAAAAGAAGATGCAGACGTCCTCATTAACAGAGATGGGTACAAATAGGTGCATGCTCCGTATGTTAATGGAGAGGATACCTAGGGAGAAACATCTGCCTCTATTAATCATTAACAAAGATTGGCGTCTTAAGAAGCTTGGCTCTGTTAATGCAACAATAACGGAGACGGTCGCTTTAAGTCGGCTATGTTAGTTAAGATGGAGCTATGGCTGTCGTCTTTAACTCTCCGAATTACAAAAAAGAAATATACATAGAATGAGTTACTACAGTTGTAAGTGACTATTTATTTACAAAAAACAAACGACAATTTTTCGTTAAAAATACTCACCTGGGTCCTCACATGATTTCCGTATAGTGCATATATATAGGATTTACCTCGAGGATGAGGATGTCATTAACCTAAGAACCGACGAGCAGAAGAAAAGGCGTAAGAAGAAAATGACCGCAGAGCACTTCCCGATACGTATTAAGTTATGGTACTCCCTCTGTCCAGAAAAAAATACAATCATCATTTTTCGAGAAGTCTAACATTTTAATTTTGACTAAAGTTATATAAAAAAGTATTAACATTTTTTACACAAAATAAGTACCATTAGATTATAATATATTTTTCATAATAAATTTATTTAGAGACATAAATACTAATACTATTTACTATAAACTTGGTCAAACTTGGACTAATTTAACCGCCACGGAATCATAATTGCATTTTTTTATGGACGAAAGGAGTACTAAATAACAACACATGCTCTAAATATATGCAGAAGGTATTAATTGTTAATATATTTTATCGTGTTAGTGTGCCAAGCAACCTCAATGGACAAATCAATGTGAATTCTGCACCTGCGAGTAGCACAGATAATCCGGTAAATACAACATAAGCTACAAAGCGTTAAATGATTCACAACATTGGTGGACTAGGAAATCTTTTGATGAAAAGTGCATAACCAGGATTGTTGTAGCGAACTTTTGCACTGTTGGCTGGCTGGATTGGGTTGACTGAAACCAACAAGTGAACATGCTGAATAGAACTAAACATGACTCTAATATTTGAAATCCTAACTCCATTTATAGTTTAGTTTATAAATTATTCGTGCTACGATGACGAGAGAGACGTATAATGTATGTGTGTATATAATCCTTTCTACTCCTAGGTATAGTTACTCTACTTCTATTTGTTAACATTAATACATTAAAAATAATGAAAGTAAACATAAATATCATGCATCATGCAGATCAAGTATGCATGACATGCATCATCGATGAATATATATATGTTATGTTTTAGCAATCATGAAAACTATTTCGTTAACCACTCACATACTAATGATACTAAGAAATTATTAAAAATATATATTAATAACCATGACATATAATTTATTAGCTAAAAAGTTTACATATTTTAATTAAAATATTTTTTATATATCTATGTTGATAGTATAATCCTAAGAATACTTTTATAATAGATAAATATCATTACACATATAATTCTTTCACAGGAAAGTTCAAACATCTTCAGAAGTATAGGAGGGATGAGATCGGTTGAGATCCTTTTTGAGTAAACAATGACGATTATAAGGAGTAAATACTAATATCCTTTCAAGTGCACCACCGATGTTAAGCGACATGGTGTAAGTTTTAAATAACCATTATGTCATTGTAGTACTTAAAAGTGTAGCGTATGACCTAGGGCCATTATTTTTAGTAAAATATAAAAAGTAGAGTTAATAAAAGATACAATAAACATAAGAGTTTCAGTCTAACTTGAGGATAAAAAATCTATAGCAAAAAATAAGATTAAAGTCTAAAAAGTTGAAATCCAGATTCATGGCATCATAAGATAGGATGTGCAATAAGAGCCACTCGACTATAGTTGAATCTAAGGTTTTAGCTAAATGCATAATCAAAATACATAGAGGTGTTTTTCAAAGAAAAAATATAGATATAGATAAAAAGAACATATAGATTTGTAGTTAGTAAATTTATCACATGTAGATAGTGACTACAAAGTGCCAATTGTGTTACAAAATGGACAAAGAGAAATGTGAAATTAATTTAAGTAATATTTGTTAGTCATAGTTATTAAATAGACGTCGAAGAGCATCTTCAAAAGTCTTTCTTAAATTCACTCTCTAAAATGTCATTGACAAAGTCATTTCAATAGAAATCGCTCTCTATATCTTTCCACCCTCCAAAAACTTCTCTATATCATGTGCGCACTCTAGAGCGTCACATTCTCGCTCTCTATTTTTGTGTAGAGAGAAATTAGGAATAAATGATGTCTATATTTGAAGATCTAATTAAAGAAGATGTTGCAGGACATTTTTTCACGAAAACCTCTATTCCTATGAATTATAAGGATATAGAAAGGCTATTAGAGTTTCTATAATGCTTTTATTTACTAAGATTTTTGCCCTTGAGAGAGCACAGGTCGATGGGCTATAGTACCAATAGTTTGTTCTATAGGACCATTTTTATACAATTTATAAATTATTTATAGCCAAAATAAGTAGCAACTAACAATTAAATGTTGCGCTTTTTGTAGCTACTTCTGATCGTTATTATTTCCACTACCCCATTTGCAGTGAAAATAAAAGCTAGGCCAAACCTGCTTTATGTCCGTGCTTTTTCTCTGTTTATATGCAATTTCTCAGAGAAATACTTTTATAGAAGATGTATCAAATTGCCATGAACCTCACTAGATTCACGATTATCACAAGATCTCAGTGTATAGATAGTATTTAACACGAGAGTATCAGAGATCCAGTCGATTACAAGGTTGGGCGAGCAAATCGCTCCCCGCCGTCACCTCTCTAGACACAATCGGCCGTTCTCCTCCTTTCGTGAGCTTCACGAAGCTCCCTCCCCCTCCACCTTAACCCTCACTCACCTCCTACGCCTTTCACCCAGTTGGGCCCAACGAACCTTGGGTTGGGGTTGGGCTTCGACACGTAGGAGAAGATGAGATGTCGTCTCAGGCTATATATATATAGCACAAGTTGAACAAATGGCTCGAAAGCTTAATTAACTCATTAACATTAGCAGGACGGTAAGAGTACACAACTCCAGTATTAATGGGGCAGTATTAATAGGTGTATGAGAGAGCTTGGTCATTGCTAAGTACAGTACATATACGTACTGTGTGAGTACGTATATAACGACAACATTTTTTGAAAAACTAAGAGCAGGGCAACTATGCATATATAATAGTCCGTAGGAAGTTAGGCACAAGTCTCCTCATATAATTATAATGATTTCAGTGTCCACAATATTATAACGGTACACTATACTTTTGTTCCCATAGAGGCCTGTATGCATCTAGAAATATAAATAATTATATATTGATGGCTGCCTAATTCATACGTATCCACAGTGCTCCGCTGGAAAAAGTACTCCGATATCCGATAGGAACGAAGCGGAAACTGATCGATTTCTTAAAAAAAAAAGTCAATGATTCAAAAAAACTTAATGTCGACGTGGTTCTGGTTTCTTCAGAAGCAATGATTGGGAGTAAAAAAATCGAGAAGTCGCACACATGCATATGTATACGTATATATGGTTCTGTTCATTTAGACGATTTATATATATATATGAGATAAATGGACACTTGTCGACCTTACGGAAATTCACATTGCTTTCTTTTGGACCTCGCCTTTATCCCTTTTATTTTATTATTTTCCACAGAATGGAAATTATTCTATGGTGTACTGTATCAAAAAATTGTTATTTTTTCTCTTTTTTTTCAGTAGAAATTTGTTCTTCTTGATATATATAAAAAAGGAAATTTACCACAACAAAAAATTCTACTGCTGGTTCATTATTGGCCGTTCAAACAATATATACTCCCTTCAATGTTGAATATATAACATATCTACTTTTCATCCTTAGTTGGATGTCCTGGCCCATGAACCATCCACTACATTGTTGAAGTACCAAGGGTATGACATAAATGTTTTGTCCAAAAAAAAAGGTATGACATAAATGTATTTACATTTTACACAAGAGAGCAGGATGGAAAGAAAGCCCACTAAAACACATGTTTATGTTTTGATGCACATGACGAAAATGGTTGGGCGATGTACTATGGTTTCAGCATAGATGAGATCTGGGAGCTAGACTATGCATTGAAGGTGTCTCTTCTAGAGAGTCTCTTCTTCACTGTCGGTGGGTTTGCCTCCTGGAGGGGGGTCTTCTCTGACCGAGACGGCATAACTACTGTAGATCTAAACAACATCGCATATAGAGATGAACCATTCGTTCTTGCAAAAGATCTACTATAAGTATTTTATGAAAAGGACACTGCTCACCAGGGCAAACATGTGGTGAGCTCGAAGATAAAAGGAAGATTGTAACTATTGAATGTGTCACATATGAGAAAGTCTACATGGGTGAAAGCCCTAGTCCCAAGGGTTGAGCACGAAGGCCACCATGAAGATGATGGTGATGGCCATGAGATCAAGTGCTCAACTTTGGAAAAGAGAAGAATGAGATGGAAAGCAAGCCTGAAGGCAAAGGTAATATCATAGGACTTTGTTTTTACCGGCCAAGATGCAATAGAGTGCATGATCGGGTTTCACTACGTCATATAGTATTTGTAGAGGCGGTTCTAGAGGCTTTGTAGGGGCAGTTTCCCCAGCCGCCCCTATAATATCTGTTTGTAGGGGCGGTTCAGTCTAGAACTGCCCCTACAGTACATTTTTTGCCAAAAAATTTAAATTTACAATTTAAATTCGACCAGAACATATATTTTTCATGCACAACTCCATCATGACTTATCTTCTTCTGCGATTGTACTGAAACTCAATGACAATACATATTTATTTATACCAAATTATAATAAATATTCCATGACTTTTAGGTGGATAATTTAGTCTAGATAAATGATACAACAAATTTCATCTATTAAACTTTCTAGTAATCGTAATAATATTTCATGGTGACTATGATTTTTATGTGAAAGACCACATAATAACAAAATCAATGGCGCTCAGATCTAGCAATCGAACATCACAAAATCAGAAGCTTATAATAATCCTTCAACTTGCAGAGTTGCAGTCACACATCAGGTCAATGTTGCATTAAAGCAGTCTGAAAACGGAATTCGTAATTCAGTAGGTCACACATGACATATCTATTTAAGGACATCAGCAGTAATATTCAGTTGAAGCTAGAGATCGGATGCATACAAGAAAGATGATTTGATCAGGAAACCAAGTTATACAGTTGGATTTGGTACTCTCTAGCCAGGTACTCAAGTTACCTGAGAGCAATAGAAAAATAAAATTATAAAATTAGGAATTCAGACCACAGTATGCATTTTTGTATTCAAAAATTAATGATTGGAATCTAGGTATTTTTTTAGTGAAGCCCTCTTCAACTATCGTATAATACCCCTATGTTGAAAACTTGCATTGCAGGCAATAGTACTATTATTAGTTAATTACCCCTGTTGTTTCCATCATGCTTTCCAAATTTTGTCTTTCTTAATTTTGCTTTGTTTCACCCTGATGATAATGTCTAAATGAGCATTCCAATAAAAACTATAGTTTTCAACAACAGAAAGAAAATTGTAGTTTTCATTGGGTGCTATAAAACAAATATAATTTTCAAGTTCATAAAAATAGATCAAATAAGAAGACAATCATTTTATTGCTATTCACTTGACATGATTTCATTAAGCATCAGCATATCATTATTTCTGTAGACAGGAAACGAATATGATACATAAAAAATACATGAATCAGTGACAGTAACATTAAAAGACAACAAATTGTGTTCTCTAGGCTGATATTAAATGCATTTTGTTCCATCAAAACAAGTATTGCTTAACCAACTAAACTTTACCATCTTATAACCAAATAAACACAGTGAAATTCTAACAGTCCTCTAAAAGATAATCATTCTCTTTAGGGATCACTAATAAGACAAATTCAAACACCAATCGCAGACCGACTTACCTAGCATCAAAGAATGGTTTCTCAATGTGCTTCTCTAAGAGTTTCCTAGCATGCTCCTTTACCTAAACACCAAAGACAAAACTGTTTGGAAGTGTCCAATGATGTTTAGTTAATTAACTGACATCAATCAAATATTACAATGGCTTGCCTTGTTTTCCATCGAGCACAGAACAAATTTCCACCCACACTGTTTGTTTATATTGCATAATAAAGCATCTATCCACTCGCTTTTACTAGAATTCGGTACTCCAGTTACTATAGTCAATTCCCCAGGAACAACCTAAGAAAAAGAGGGAAAAATTGAACAATGTGGCACATAGCTTATAGGCCATCTTTTCTATGCTCACTAGCCATGTAAGTCTGTTCAGGTGATACTTAACGATCACAGAACAAAAGGATAAGCCACTTTCAATTAAAAATTAGCCAGATAAAGAATGAGTATAGACAGATTTGTAGGACAAAATCAAGGCATTGCTGTACTAAACATATTGACAGTAAATTGAATGAAATAGTATCATATGGTAAACAAAGAAAGCAGATTGCCAAATTCAACTTCTGTGAGCAAAGTACCTATGATGAGGCACTTAAAAGCATTACTGTTATAATAAAGAAAGCTAACTCTTCTTGAGAACCCACCTTCACCAATGAACTAAGGAATATTGAATAATGCAATAAAACTTTTTTTACCTTGTAAAGATCATCCAAAGATTTCCATCCAGTATGAATACCAAGCTCATCACCATGTATTCCAAGAAAGTAACTATCAATCTCTGGGAAGAAATCTTTGAATGAAAAAAGGCCTCTTATAGGATATAGTTCTGCATCTTCTATAACCTTTCTCAATGCTTGTGGACCTAAAAACATCAGTACCTGTAGGTCAAAAAAAGGTGTTACAAGGGCTAATTACATAATGGCAAAAGACTATCCAAGTTCCAAGAACTGATTTCAAGAATATGTCAAATGAACCCATGCATTCCATAACAAACCTCATTTGCATCCTTGCAAGTATCTGTATCATTCTTCTTTGGCCACTTGACTCTCCAACATCTGATTGCATCAAGTCAAATGGGAAAAAGGAAATGAAAAAAATGAATGGTCACATAACATTTTATTTCACAATAGTTAAAGCATGCTGATGCACAAACCTTTCTTTACCAAGTCGATGAGCAAGTTCCTTGGCCAGAGCCTGACCTAGATGATCATCATCAGTTGCTAATATTATCCTAGATGCGTATTCCCATGTGCCAGAACAAAATTAGTAAAGTGATCTGCTAGCCTTAGAAAATAAATTAATAGATTGATTTCTGAAGAAAGTCTTCACCGAGTCGAGATAGTCTTTGCAGTTCCAAAGATAGTTATACTTCTTATCCTAGCTTTACAGTGAACATACACAGGCATTAGGTCACTGAAAGGATCAAGATGCTCAAGAGGGGGGGGGGGTGAATTGGGCTAATTCTAAATTTCTTTGCAATAATTAAGTCCTATGGTTAGCCCAATTAACCCCTTATGCCTAGAAAGTGTTTCTATTGATCTACCGCACAAAAGTTTAGCAACCTATGTTCCAATCCTATTCTAGCATGGCAATTCTATGAATATAAATGACAAGAATTGAATTGCTCAAAGTAAATGCTTAAAGTAAATAGAGAAGAAGGAATGCAATGATGTTTTGTCGAGGTATCAGAGAGTCGCCACTCCCCACTAGTCCTCGTTGGAGCACTCGCGCAAGGGTGTAGCTCCCCCTTGATCTGTGTAAGGATCAAGTGCTCTCTACGGGTTGATTCTTTGACACTCCATCGTAGTGAATCACCCATAACCACTCACAACTTGAGTTAGGTCATCCACAAGCTTCGTCGGATGATCACCAAACTCCCAATCACCACCAAGCCATCTAGGTGATGGCGATCACCAAGAGTAACAAGCACGAACTCTCACTTGACCACGACAAGCCTAATGAGAAGGGTGTATGCACACTTTGCTACTCTTGATCTCACTAATGAGGGCTCTCTTTGGGATTCTCAAATCTCAATCACCTCACTAGGACCTTGCTCTTCTTGGCACTCATAAAGGTGTTTCTCAGCTGTTGAAATGAGTAAAAGTACCCCACACACGAATGGATGAAGTATTTATAACCATGACTGAAAAATGAACCGTTATGTGCTTCTACGGGGTGACCGGATGCTCTGGTCATGTTGACCGATGCTCCGGCTGTAACACCCTAGGTGTTTGGCTTCCACTAATTGCATTTCATTCATAAGCATGTGCATTATCTATATCATCATGTCATTATCATTGAAACATACATATGCAACATTTGAAATTGTATGTGTTTCATACTTGAGTGCTTATGAATGATAGTAGTGCAACTTGAGAATGCAACATGAAATTCTTATACTTGGAAACATGGCAACATGGTAGAAAGATGACCAGTGTAGAATAACAACCAAGCCATGAAACATATGAAACATTTCATTGCAACATATGATTGAATTGTTTGTTTTAATTGTTTTATTTCATGTGATCATTAGAAGTGGTATAACAACTTTGTAAAATGGTTGATCATGGTCTAATACACCTTAACTACATTTAGTTTACTTGTTGGAACATTGTTCATGTAGGTCAAAATGACAGAATTGCCCTTGAATGGAGGTTTGACTAGAATTGACCATAAGAGTCTCATTGTTTGACTGTTTAAAAAGTGCAACTTAGAGACTTTGCATGGCTGTGCACTCTTTACAAAAGTTGTAGCAAATTTATCAAGGAACAAAAGTTGTTTTATAGCCAACTCATGAAAATGCTTAGAACATGCTCAAACTTGGCCCACAAATCAGAAGTACATGCTGATTCATACTCAGCAAATTTTTCTAAGTCCTAACGTGCAGTACAGTTTCGTGTACCCATGTTTGGAGCCGTGTATCTCCCTAACTGGGCTACACCAGCTTGAGCGTTAGTGGAAAGAGTTGTAGTTCATGGATGGATGAACAACTTTGTTAACTACATCCTGGCCTAGATCACGACAGATCAGGAAATAATCCTTGTCAAAGTATCGCTGTCAGGCTTAGAAGGGAACACTGAATCGCGTTTGTTTCAGAAAACGGTCAGTCGCCGTGGCCGACCGGGTTCAGAAAGCGCCGGACGCGTGTGCGCCGCGCGTCGACGGCCGGCTGACCGCGCTGGCCACGCGCCGTGCACCTCCTGGCGTCGCAGCCGCGTCTTGAGCACCCCGCGCGCCTGTCCGACGCACTCGCCTCCCCATTTCTCTCCTCCCCCAGCACGCAGCGACGCGCGAGCTCGGCCGTCCGCCATTGCCGACCAAGCATCGCCGCTGCCGTACGAGCAAACCACCGCAAAAACGCGTTGCCCCGTCCGCCTGCAGCCTCGCCGTGACCTCCTCCACCTCCTCCACCTTTGAGCCGGGTCGGTTGAGCCTCGGTAAGAGCGCATTGCCGTTTTTCCCCCACCGCGGCCATGGCGGGAGCTCGCCGGAGTTGGCGCTCCACGCGGCCAGCTGCCCTCGCGACGCTCCCATTTCTTCCTCGGCCACGCGCTAGGTCATAGGAGCACCACTGATGCTTGTAGGGTCACCGCTAGGAGCTGGGTCGTCGTCGGTCCACCGGAGCCGGCCGTGCCGTGGCCGTGCGCCGCCGTGTCAGTCGCCGACCCCGCTAGCCACCACCATAGCACCGATTGAGGTCACCAATAGATGCGCATGTTCAAGGCGAATGTCGTAGCGTAGATGGTCTCGCCGGAGGAGCCACCGGCGGCGAGCTACGCCACCAACCGACGCTCCTCCCCTGTTTCGCTCACTGCCGAGCGGGCCCTCCCTGTCAGCCGTCGCGGCTCAGGCGGGAGTCCAGCTCCGGGCCGTGCCGTGTCTTGGGCCGCCGTTACGTGGGCTGGCCCAGCTGTGGCCGAGTTGTTTCTCCGATTTTGTTTATTTATTTATTTCACAGATTTATGTATATCTTGAAAAATATGTAGCTCCTAGTATATAGATCCAAATGCTATGGTTCTAATTTTGTTGGGTTCCTGGTCATGTCTAGTATTTAACAAAAATAATGTATGAGCACATGTTTTAGAAATTTTTGATGAATTAATTAGGACCTTGAAATGTGTTTTTAGAAGCATGCAAACTTGTTTGAATTTTATCTTGAGTTTCTGTGGTCCAAAAATTATGAAATTTTGTGGGTCCTCTATTTAGGGTTATTAGAAGCTCTGGTAAAAATTTCAGAGCTAGTGCATGTGTAGTTTTTAAGTTATAGAATTTCCTTTTATTAATAGGTGGATCTTGTGTGAATTTTCATAATTTTTCTATAGATCCAGTGAAGGTGAAATTTTATGGGTACTATTCTTGTGATAGAAGGATGCTAGGAAAAATGGGAAATCTGTTGCTTGACACTTTTCATTAGGATTTCTTAATTATGCCATTTTAAGCCATTATGCCTTATCATTTTTGTGTAGACTGTTATACTTACTTACTGGCTTTGAAATTTTTATGGTAGTCTATGTGAAGCATGAGATAGGTACTGTAATTTTTGTAGATTTTTCTGAACAGTATTACTATATATTGTTTTAATCACCTAATTAACTAGATAAATTAGAAAAGGATATTAGATAATTTATTTGGAAGTTAGCACTATACTTTCTGATGTTTCTTAAGTATGAAAAACAAGTTGGTAAACTTGGTTTGGTCAAATTAGACTTTTGCACCATCATTAAATAATTAAGTTAGCAACCCTATCATTGCGGGACAGATTCTAGGTCTTCTGGAATGGAATTTGGTTAACTTTAGAATCATGCTTTGATGTTTACAAAAAAAAAAAATTGTAGAGAACTTCATAAGCTTTTCAGAATGTCCTCTTGCCAGTCAATTGGAGTTATAGAACTCTGGTTATGATAGAATTAAGTTACTACTTGTTGCATATGAAGCTTTAACTGTTATTGTAAGTATGTCTTTACTATCCTAAGTTCATGGTACTGTTCCTAGGTGTTAGGCCTTTAACTGAAGATGAGCATCTTTATCTTAGGTTATGCAAGCTAGGTAAGTTGCTCTTGTTATTTAAGTTAAGGTTGGATACATGCTTAAAGTGATTTGAATAGAGCTAAGTACTCGGTAAACGAGTGTCCAGTAATACTTTCGTAAACACTCACTGTGATTCATTCATCATGAGCATCACGTCATTCCTTATGCATCCATGATATTCATCGTTTGCATCGGCATGCAATAGGTGTACCGGAAGGAGTAACCCTGCTGGAATTCGAGGAACTGAACGAGCAGCAGCAGCCGACACCGGAGATTCAGGAGGAGCAGCCTTCAGGAGAAGTGCCAGACGAGGTCGCCGTTGAGTGCCCTGACCACCGTCCTTGCAACTTTGTGAAAGGCAAGCCCCGGAGCATATTAAGCCTCCTATTTTCCGAACTGCAGTTACAGTATTGTTATTACATATATTGTTGCATTAAGTTTAGGTGTTGGATGCGAACACTTGCTGCATTGGTTACCCATTCCTTGTCCAGATATTGTTACCCTGAACCCTATGTAGCTCAGGCTCGAGTAGTGCTTAGCCCTGCTTAAACGCGGTAGAAGTCGGGTGATTTCCTGTCACCTGCGAGATATAGGATGATACATGTGGCACGGTTGGCTATATTTGCTATCGTGGAAAAGAACCAGTCTTAATTTGAAATGAAGACCGGACGGAGGCTTGCCGGTTTGCAGTGACTCCGTCTGTGTCGATTAAGGACTGGATCTTGGAGCCTTTCCTGTTCATGTTGAACGCATGCCTCTCTCTTAGTTGGCCGGCCTGAAGACCGACCGCGAAGCCGAGTAGCTCAACTCAGGCCGGGAGTCGATAAGTATAAAGTACGCCTCGGAAGGGAGCCGTAGGCGTGAGTCCAAGGGCAGGTGATTTAAAAGTCCTGATCGTCCTGGCAGAAGGGTAATCCCTGAGAGCGCTGGCGCTGATCGAACCCGCGAATTTGGTTCCTGAGTTGTACCAAAGGTAACCCACGGCTACCCTTGCTAAGTATGCCAGGGTGAGAGTTAGGAATACCCCCTCAGCTGAGTTGCAATTCGATTCGAATCGCCGTCTCTCCCGGTTAGTGAGAACTTGACGGGTTTATCTCCAATGTAGATACACTTAATAACATAATGGTTCGGAAATGATGATATGATGATGACAGCCTTATTATACCTGCTATGGTTAATATTGTTTGCTCCTAATAAGTGAGTGCTCTAGTACAGGTGCTAATCTAGTAGACAGGTAAATAATGATAAGCTTGATGCTAAGTTTAAATTGGTTACTGCAATCATAAGCTCTTTTATGCAACTGTGTCAAGCTAGCCCACCTGAAAAGCCTTGCATGACCCTTGGTGTCTTTTGTTTCTGATTTTCGTCGGGTAAGTCTAGCTGAGTACCTTCTCGTACTCAGGGTTTATTTCCCACCTGTTGCAGATGACCAGTTCTACTTTGGTTGCTGCAAGTACTGCCTTCTCCCTGCCGGGGATGAAGACTAGACCGTTGGGCGCGGTTTCTACTAGTTCTCGTACCTGATAATGCTTTTGTGGGACATGACTCTGATCTTGGCAATGTATTTGAAAACTATGATGTTTTGTACTAAACTATGTTGTTTCCGCACACTCAAACTTGGTTTGTAATATTTATTTGACTCTGATGGATGTAACCCGAATGCTACTTATGAAATGTTGTAACGGATGATGTGTTGTGTTGAATCATTACGATCTTGGTTGTATGTCGAGAGTTGGTTGAAATCCTTCGTGATTTCCGGACTACCGGGATTATGGGAGCTTAAGTACAGGAATTTGATCGCTTCGGTGATTGTTTTTGTACTTACGTTCTTATGATTTGGTCGGTTCTGTTACAGCTGGCATCAGAGCAAGATTTGACACTAAACACGTCATTTGTGTATTTAAAACAAAAGTATTTGTGAAAATCCTAAATTAAATACTAAGTATTGCCAGTGGTCATATCCCTTATGCCCAAATAAGGACTCTTAGGTGGCTTATTAAAATACTAACTTGGGGGTTCCTGCTTGTTTCTGTTTCGTCGTCCATACGGCGTGCTATAGTATGGATGCCATCCACTTGGGTGGTAATGTATGGATCAAAATACCTCTACGCTCTGGTAAGTGTGAGTTGTGAGAGCATGACCGTCCAATCGTCGGTCTAGGGGAGAGTAGTTGTGGTTGCTCGCATACTTACATGTTTAACCATGTATTTATGAGAGTACTTAATTGTGGGTATCTCTGACGGGTAGCTGTGATACTAGGGTATATACATCAGGGGATGTATGTATGAAAGTATTTAGTTATTGCCTGCTTTTATGCATTTTGGGAAATTACTGGGCTGAAATGAAATCTTCTGCAGGTACGCTAACAACGTATCGTTGTAGATCGACTAGTTATCGTATACGAGAGAATGTATGTATGCCACCGTATATTTCGCTAGCCTTTAAATTTTTCTAGGTTTGTGAGGACGTACGGATCGTGCATGCATCATGTTCAAGCATACATGGCATTTCTTGCATTACTCCCTCCTTAAAATTGATGGTCCCGAATAATTAAATTTCGCATCCCTTAAATGATTCTCCCCTTACGTTATAACTTTTTGCTACAGATGGCGCGCACGAAACGCACTGCTCGCAAGTCCGCTGGAGGTAGGGCGCCTCGTCATCGTTTAGCTCCTCGTGAGCCCCGTCCTGAACCTACTGAGGCAGAAAGGCTGAGGGCAGAGCTAGCTCAGGTGACTGCTGAAAGGACTGCAGTTCAGCAGCGTTTGGAGCAAGTCACGCTGGAACGGGATCAAGAGAACCTAGAGGTTCAAAGGCTGACAGTTGCTCACCGCAACTGTGAGCGTATGTTGGTTCACATGTTAAACCAACGGAATGAAGCCTGGCACGAGGAGAATGTGTTGAGAGCAAGGCAGGTTGAGCTAGAGCAGCAGTTGGCAGCTGCAGAAGAGTACAATGACAATCTCCATGAGGAGGTTCACCTACTGCATAATCAACTTCACCCTATCCTGCCACCAGATGATGAGAATGAGATGGGTTCTGGTGTCATCATGGCTGAAGGTGATGATGACATGGAAGTCAATGGACCTGAGGACGCTCCACCTGATGAGGAGGAAGATGAGGAGTTAGAGCCTCCTAGTGATGAAGATGGAGGAGAGATCCTCGACACTGACTCCGAGGACGATGCGTAGTTTAGCTTACTACTGAGCTAATGCGCTAGATCTAGTCTTTTGTTGATCATCATGCATGAACGAGTAACTTTGTAGCAAGTTAATCGTTGGGATGTAATATCGAACCCTATGTTACCTTTGATGTAAGTTGAAACCACTATGGCTTGGGTGTAACCCATCGGACGTATTATGCTCCACGTATGTGAGCTTTTGATGAAATTCGCCTTGGCAGTCTATGGGTCTCGTTGTTGGTTAAGTTCATCGCATTTATATGTCAATTGATGCGCTTGATGAGTTGTGTGATTGTGATGAATGATTGTGCCTCGGTTGATTATTTAAATACATTCCCTCCAATGGACCCAGTTTGGCATAATTATACGGTTCATCTACAAAAATTTCCACATCGTCAGTGCTCATTGGCTATACATTTTGCAGATGGCTCATAACCTTCGTCGCGGTCGTGGCATGGGAAATGAGGAACAACCACCTCCGCCACCGCCCACACCAGCTGAGCTAATGCAGACAATTGTGGAGAGTCAGCGCATGCTAGCTGAGGCTATGCGCCAGATGGCCAATCGTGAGGATCGGCATGCCCGCCAGGGACCCGAGCCGAACCAGTATAGCACTTTTAAGGACTTCATGGACACAAAGCCTCCTATCTTTCGTGAGGCAGAAGAACCCTTACAAGCGGATGAATGGTTGAGCACGATAGAGCAAAGATTTGGATTGCTCCGTTTGACTGAAGGCATGAAGGCTACGTACGCAGGACACCAGCTCCAAGGCCCTGCAGGCATCTGGTGGACCCATCACAGGACCACCTTCCCTGCTAACGTTGAGATCGTCTGGAACCAGTTCCAGGCAGCCTTCAGGGGACACTTTATCCCTCCTGGTCTCATGGCCATCAAACATACTGAGTTTATGAAGCTCACACAAGGCAACAAGAGTCTCAATGAATACCTCCAGGCATTCAACAACCTGGCAAGGTATGCTCCCGAGTTTGTCGATACTGACGCCAAGAGAATAGCTAGCTTCAAGAGGGGACTTTCCCCAAAACTGATGAAGTCAATGGGTAACTGCAAGTGTGTCACCTTCAATGAGTTTATTAGTGACACACTGACTCAGGAGAACAATGACAAGATTTATGCTGCTTCCAAGAACCGGAAAAGGAACTTTGAGGCTGGTGCTTCCCAGTCCAAGGCTCCAATGGTATCTAAGGCCCCGTACCGTCCACCCAATGCTAATGTCTGGTACCGCCCACCGCAGAAGAAGAACCAAGCTAAAACCGGTTTCCGCAAGGGGTATACCATTTCCTTGCCGAAGAATACATCTGGGCAGAGTAGCTCCAATGTTCCACCATCAAACAGGCCGTGCTGGAACTGTAACCAACCTGGTCATTGGGCAAACAGATGTCCCCATCCTCCCAAGAATGCTCAAGGAAACGTCCGTCAGGGGCGTGTTCACTATACTACAGTGGAGGAAATTCCTGCTGGTGAAGTGGTCACCGCTGGTAAGTTTCTTGTTAATGATCACCCTGCAGTTGTGCTCTTTGATTCGGGTGCTTCGCACTCCTTTGTGAGTTCTACTTTTGCATCTGAGCATAAAATGAATGTGATTACAATCGTCAAGGGTGGGTATTGTATTAGTGCTGCTGGAAATAATATCCTGACGAACCAAGTAGTTAAGGATGTAAAGATTGAGATCGGGGATCGAGAGTTCCTTGTGGATCTTGTAGTTCTACCGGGGGTAGGAATCGATGTAATCCTAGGAATGAAGTGGATGAGCGGGAATGGAGTGTTGATCGATACATCAACCCGTGTGGTTATGTTGAGGGATCCTGTGGATAAGAAGGGTTTTCTAGTGCAGTTACCTCGTGATATTGCTATCCACAGTGCAGCCAATGCTACCTTAGCCAAAGCCATTAAGGATCTACCGGTTGTCTGTGAGTTTCCAGATGTCTTTCCTGATGACTTGCCTGGATTACCTCCGGACCGTGATGTAGAATTTAAGATAGAACTCATTCCGGGTACGGCTCCCATTTCTCGAAGGCCCTATAGAATGCCGCCCAATGAGTTGGCTGAGCTGAAGAGTCAGTTGAATGAGCTATTGAAGAAAGGGTTGATTCGGCCTAGTTCTTCTCCTTGGGGTTGTCCAGCTATATTTGTGAAGAAGAAGGACGAGTCTCTACGCATGTGCGTGGATTATCGCCCCCTTAATGCTGTTACTATCAAGAACAAATACCCTCTTCCTCGCATCGATATTCTGTTTGATCAGCTTTCTAAAGCTAAGGTATTCTCCAAGATCGATTTGCGGTCTGGCTATCATCAGATCAAAATTCGTCCTGAAGATATACCTAAGACGGCTTTCTCTACTCGTTATGGCTTGTTCGAATACCTCGTCATGTCATTTGGGTTGACCAATGCTCCGGCACACTTTATGTACCTGATGAATTCTGTATTCATGCCGGAATTGGACAAATTTGTCGTCGTGTTCATTGATGATATCCTGGTATATTCTCAGAATGAAAAAGAGCATGCTGAACATCTGAGAATTGTTTTAACTCGGCTACGTGACAACCAGCTTTATGCTAAGTTCAGCAAGTGCGAGTTCTGGTTGAACAAGATACCTTTTCTTGGTCATGTACTATCTGGTGATGGAATTTCGGTTGACCCTACTAAGGTGCAAGAAGTTCTTGAGTGGAAGGCACCTACTACGGTCACAGAAGTCCGAAGTTTTCTGGGTCTGGCTGGCTATTATCGTCGCTTTATCCCAGATTTCTCAAAGATCGCCAAGCCCATGACTCGACTACTGCAAAAGGATGAGAAGTTTGAGTGGACTCCGAAGTGTGAAGAGGCTTTCCACACTTTGCGGACCTCACTAACCTCTGCTCCTGTATTGGCACAGCCTGACCTTGGGAAGCCTTTTGATGTCTACTGCGATGCATGTGGCACCGGTTTGGGGTGTGTCCTTATGCAGGAGGGTCGAGTAATTGCTTATGCTTCGCGCCAGCTCCGAAAGCATGAAGTCAACTATCCTACCCATGACTTAGAACTGGCCGCAGTTGTTCATGCCCTGAAGATTTGGAGACATTACTTGCTGGGTAATGTGTGCAACATCTATACTGACCATAAAAGCCTCAAGTACATTTTTACTCAACCCGAGTTGAACATGCGTCAACGGCGCTGGTTAGAATTGATCAAAGACTACAACCTTCAAGTGCATTACCATCCTGGTAAGGCAAATGTGGTTGCTGATGCCTTAAGCAGAAAGGCCCATTGCAATTCCTTAGTTAGTGAAGACTTTCATCTGGCACACCTCCTTCATCCTGTAGTACTCCACAATATCACTGTGGATTGCTCTCTTAGAAGTCGAATTATCGAACTCCAGAAGACGGATGTGGGTGTGTTTCACATCAAGCGGAAAATGAAAGAGAAAGAGACCAAGCACTTTAAAGTCGATGACAAGGGAATTCTCTGGTTTAATGATAGGCTTGTGGTACCCAAAGATAAAGAACTTAGAAATCAAATTATGAATGAAGCCCATTCTTCAAAATTGTCCATCCATCCTGGTAGCAGTAAAATGTATCAAGATCTCAAGCTATATTATTGGTGGACCAAGATGAAGAAAGAAATCGCAGCTTATGTGGCAAGATGTGATAACTGTTGCAGAGTCAAGGCTATTCACATAAGGCCCGGACTATTGCAGCCACTATCTATTCCTGGCTGGAAGTGGGAAGAAATTAGTATGGATTTTATTGTTGGACTACCCACTACCAAAAAGGGTTGTGATTCCATCTGGGTTATCGTAGATCGTCTAACTAAATCTGCTCACTTTATTCCGGTCAAGTCTACTTATCATCCTCACAATTATGCTGAGATTTATTTTCAACAAGTGGTACGTCTCCATGGTGTACCCAAATCCATTGTTTCTGATAGAGGCCCTCAGTTCACGGCTCGCTTTTGGGAGTGCTTACATCAGAATCTTGGCACTCATCTAATCCGCAGTTCTGCCTATCATCCGCAAACATCAGGACAGACTGAGCGTGTTAATCAAATTCTTGAAGACATGCTTAGAGCTTGTCTTATCTCTTGCAAAGGCTCTTGGGAAGACTGGTTACCTCTCGCTGAATTCTCTTATAACAACAGTTATCAAGAGAGTATCAGAATGGCTCCTTTTGAAGCTCTTTATGGCCGCAAGTGTAGAACTCCTTTGAACTGGGTGGAACCCGGAGAAAGAAGATTCTATGGCATTGATTTTGTAAAAGAAGCCGAAGAGCAAGTCCGAACTATACAGAAGAATATGACTGCCGCTCAGGCCAGACAAAAGAGCTATGCTGACAAGAGGAGAAAACCTATTGAGTTTGAAGTAGGTGACCATGTTTATCTGAAGGTATCCCCTATGAAAGGAGTCAAGCGTTTTGGAATTAAAAGGAAGCTTGAGCCCCGATATGTTGGACCCTACCGCATTATCGAGAAAAGTGGAAGAGTAGCCTATAAACTCGATCTACCCCGTGAGATGGGAGCTATATTTCCGGTATTCCATGTGTCCCAGCTGAAGAAGTGTCTTCGTATTCCCGAGGAAAGAATAGCGACAAGGAAAGTCAACTTGAAATCTGATCTTTCTTATGAGGAAAAGCCCGTGCAAGTTCTGGATACTCAAGAAAGAGTGACTCGCACACGAGTGGTTAAGATATACAAGGTAGTTTGGAGTAATCATAGTGAGCGGGATGCAACCTGGGAGCGGGAAGATTATTTAAAAGAAAACTATCCAGCTTTTTATATTAAATGGTACGCTTTCCAAATCTCGGGACGAGATTTTTCTAAGGGGGGAGGGCTGTAACACCCTAGGTGTTTGGCTTCCACTAATTGCATTTCATTCATAAGCATGTGCATTATCTATATCATCATGTCATTATCATTGAAACATACATATGCAACATTTGAAATTGTATGTGTTTCGTACTTGAGTGCTTATGAATGATAGTAGTGCAACTTGAGAATGCAACATGAAATTCTTATACTTGGAAACATGGCAACATGGTAGAAAGATGACCAGTGTAGAATAACAACCAAGCCATGAAACATATGAAACATTTCATTGCAACATATGATTGAATTGTTTGTTTTAATTGTTTTATTTCATGTGATCATTAGAAGTGGTATAACAACTTTGTAAAATGGTTGATCATGGTCTAATACACCTTAACTACATTTAGTTTACTTGTTGGAACATTGTTCATGTAGGTCAAAATGACAGAATTGCCCTTGAATGGAGGTTTGACTAGAATTGACCATAAGAGTCTCATTGTTTGACTGTTTAAAAAGTGCAACTTAGAGACTTTGCATGGCTGTGCACTCTTTACAAAAGTTGTAGCAAATTTATCAAGGAACAAAAGTTGTTTTATAGCCAACTCATGAAAATGCTTAGAACATGCTCAAACTTGGCCCACAAATCAGAAGTACATGCTGATTCATACTCAGCAAATTTTTCTAAGTCCTAACGTGCAGTACAGTTTCGTGTACCCATGTTTGGAGCCGTGTATCTCCCTAACTGGGCTACACCAGCTTGAGCGTTAGTGGAAAGAGTTGTAGTTCATGGATGGATGAACAACTTTGTTAACTACATCCTGGCCTAGATCACGACAGATCAGGAAATAATCCTTGTCAAAGTATCGCTGTCAGGCTTAGAAGGGAACACTGAATCGCGTTTGTTTCAGAAAACGGTCAGTCGCCGTGGCCGACCGGGTTCAGAAAGCGCCGGACGCGTGTGCGCCGCGCGTCGACGGCCGGCTGACCGCGCTGGCCACGCGCCGTGCACCTCCTGGCGTCGCAGCCGCGTCTTGAGCACCCCGCGCGCCTGTCCGACGCACTCGCCTCCCCATTTCTCTCCTCCCCCAGCACGCAGCGACGCGCGAGCTCGGCCGTCCGCCATTGCCGACCAAGCATCGCCGCTGCCGTACGAGCAAACCACCGCGAAAACGCGTTGCCCCGTCCGCCTGCAGCCTCGCCGTGACCTCCTCCACCTCCTCCACCTTTGAGCCGGGTCGGTTGAGCCTCGGTAAGAGCGCATTGCCGTTTTTCCCCCACCGCGGCCATGGCGGGAGCTCGCCGGAGTTGGCGCTCCACGCGGCCAGCTGCCCTCGCGACGCTCCCATTTCTTCCTCGGCCACGCGCTAGGTCATAGGAGCACCACTGATGCTTGTAGGGTCACCGCTAGGAGCTGGGTCGTCGTCGGTCCACCGGAGCCGGCCGTGCCGTGGCCGTGCGCCGCCGTGTCAGTCGCCGACCCCGCTAGCCACCACCATAGCACCGATTGAGGTCACCAATAGATGCGCATGTTCAAGGCGAATGTCGTAGCGTAGATGGTCTCGCCGGAGGAGCCACCGGCGGCGAGCTACGCCACCAACCGACGCTCCTCCCCTGTTTCGCTCACTGCCGAGCGGGCCCTCCCTGTCAGCCGTCGCGGCTCAGGCGGGAGTCCAGCTCCGGGCCGTGCCGTGTCTTGGGCCGCCGTTACGTGGGCTGGCCCAGCTGTGGCCGAGTTGTTTCTCCGATTTTGTTTATTTATTTATTTCACAGATTTATGTATATCTTGAAAAATATGTAGCTCCTAGTATATAGATCCAAATGCTATGGTTCTAATTTTGTTGGGTTCCTGGTCATGTCTAGTATTTAACAAAAATAATGTATGAGCACATGTTTTAGAAATTTTTGATGAATTAATTAGGACCTTGAAATGTGTTTTTAGAAGCATGCAAACTTGTTTGAATTTTATCTTGAGTTTCTGTGGTCCAAAAATTATGAAATTTTGTGGGTCCTCTATTTAGGGTTATTAGAAGCTCTGGTAAAAATTTCAGAGCTAGTGCATGTGTAGTTTTTAAGTTATAGAATTTCCTTTTATTAATAGGTGGATCTTGTGTGAATTTTCATAATTTTTCTATAGATCCAGTGAAGGTGAAATTTTATGGGTACTATTCTTGTGATAGAAGGATGCTAGGAAAAATGGGAAATCTGTTGCTTGACACTTTTCATTAGGATTTCTTAATTATGCCATTTTAAGCCATTATGCCTTATCATTTTTGTGTAGACTGTTATACTTACTTACTGGCTTTGAAATTTTTATGGTAGTCTATGTGAAGCATGAGATAGGTACTGTAATTTTTGTAGATTTTTCTGAACAGTATTACTATATATTGTTTTAATCACCTAATTAACTAGATAAATTAGAAAAGGATATTAGATAATTTATTTGGAAGTTAGCACTATACTTTCTGATGTTTCTTAAGTATGAAAAACAAGTTGGTAAACTTGGTTTGGTCAAATTAGACTTTTGCACCATCATTAAATAATTAAGTTAGCAACCCTATCATTGCGGGACAGATTCTAGGTCTTCTGGAATGGAATTTGGTTAACTTTAGAATCATGCTTTGATGTTTACAAAAAAAAAAAAATTGTAGAGAACTTCATAAGCTTTTCAGAATGTCCTCTTGCCAGTCAATTGGAGTTATAGAACTCTGGTTATGATAGAATTAAGTTACTACTTGTTGCATATGAAGCTTTAACTGTTATTGTAAGTATGTCTTTACTATCCTAAGTTCATGGTACTGTTCCTAGGTGTTAGGCCTTTAACTGAAGATGAGCATCTTTATCTTAGGTTATGCAAGCTAGGTAAGTTGCTCTTGTTATTTAAGTTAAGGTTGGATACATGCTTAAAGTGATTTGAATAGAGCTAAGTACTCGGTAAACGAGTGTCCAGTAATACTTTCGTAAACACTCACTGTGATTCATTCATCATGAGCATCACGTCATTCCTTATGCATCCATGATATTCATCGTTTGCATCGGCATGCAATAGGTGTACCGGAAGGAGTAACCCTGCTGGAATTCGAGGAACTGAACGAGCAGCAGCAGCCGACACCGGAGATTCAGGAGGAGCAGCCTTCAGGAGAAGTGCCAGACGAGGTCGCCGTTGAGTGCCCTGACCACCGTCCTTGCAACTTTGTGAAAGGCAAGCCCCGGAGCATATTAAGCCTCCTATTTTCCGAACTGCAGTTACAGTATTGTTATTACATATATTGTTGCATTAAGTTTAGGTGTTGGATGCGAACACTTGCTGCATTGGTTACCCATTCCTTGTCCAGATATTGTTACCCTGAACCCTATGTAGCTCAGGCTCGAGTAGTGCTTAGCCCTGCTTAAACGCGGTAGAAGTTGGGTGATTTCCTGTCACCTGCGAGATATAGGATGATACATGTGGCACGGTTGGCTATATTTGCTATCGTGGAAAAGAACCAGTCTTAATTTGAAATGAAGACCGGACGGAGGCTTGCCGGTTTGCAGTGACTCCGTCTGTGTCGATTAAGGACTGGATCTTGGAGCCTTTCCTGTTCATGTTGAACGCATGCCTCTCTCTTAGTTGGCCGGCCTGAAGACCGACCGCGAAGCCGAGTAGCTCAACTCAGGCCGGGAGTCGATAAGTATAAAGTACGCCTCGGAAGGGAGCCGTAGGCGTGAGTCCAAGGGCAGGTGATTTAAAAGTCCTGATCGTCCTGGCAGAAGGGTAATCCCTGAGAGCGCTGGCGCTGATCGAACCCGCGAATTTGGTTCCTGAGTTGTACCAAAGGTAACCCACGGCTACCCTTGCTAAGTATGCCAGGGTGAGAGTTAGGAATACCCCCTCAGCTGAGTTGCAATTCGATTCGAATCGCCGTCTCTCCCGGTTAGTGAGAACTTGACGGGTTTATCTCCAATGTAGATACACTTAATAACATAATGGTTCGGAAATGATGATATGATGATGACAGCCTTATTATACCTGCTATGGTTAATATTGTTTGCTCCTAATAAGTGAGTGCTCTAGTACAGGTGCTAATCTAGTAGACAGGTAAATAATGATAAGCTTGATGCTAAGTTTAAATTGGTTACTGCAATCATAAGCTCTTTTATGCAACTGTGTCAAGCTAGCCCACCTGAAAAGCCTTGCATGACCCTTGGTGTCTTTTGTTTCTGATTTTCGTCGGGTAAGTCTAGCTGAGTACCTTCTCGTACTCAGGGTTTATTTCCCACCTGTTGCAGATGACCAGTTCTACTTTGGTTGCTGCAAGTACTGCCTTCTCCCTGCCGGGGATGAAGACTAGACCGTTGGGCGCGGTTTCTACTAGTTCTCGTACCTGATAATGCTTTTGTGGGACATGACTCTGATCTTGGCAATGTATTTGAAAACTATGATGTTTTGTACTAAACTATGTTGTTTCCGCACACTCAAACTTGGTTTGTAATATTTATTTGACTCTGATGGATGTAACCCGAATGCTACTTATGAAATGTTGTAACGGATGATGTGTTGTGTTGAATCATTACGATCTTGGTTGTATGTCGAGAGTTGGTTGAAATCCTTCGTGATTTCCGGACTACCGGGATTATGGGAGCTTAAGTACAGGAATTTGATCGCTTCGGTGATTGTTTTTGTACTTACGTTCTTATGATTTGGTCGGTTCTGTTACACCGGCCAGTTCTCCCTAAACTCTAGTGTTTAAAATGTGATCAGATGCTGGATAGCATCCGGTCAACACTGACCGGACATGTCCGGTCGTGATGTTCCCTCTCTGGAACCTTATTGGAGTCGACCGGACGCTGGGACTCAGCATCCGGTCACTTCACCTCTCAGCGTCTGGTCGTACCAAACGATTTCACCTTGATCAAATGAACTGACCGGACTCTGCGCCAGCGTCTGGTCACCCCGGAGTCAGCGTCCGGTCAGTATTTGACCCTCCATTCACTTCCAACTTTCGATCATATGTGAATGAAGTTTGCTCCAATGGATCTAAGGGCTTCTTAGGAGCTACCTAGTGCTAGATTTAGCAAGTGTGCACCACACCTAACTCACTAGACTCACCTAGGTCAAGCTACCCATCCATACCCCCTTAATAATATGGCCAAAGGAAAAATAAAGTCCTAAACTACTCTAAGTGTCTCTTCCACTCCAATCGACATTTAGAACTAGTCCATCCTTAACCTTGTCGTTCATCCTTTAAAAACTGAAATGATTTCCATCGTAGGGGTATGACCACCATGATAGCCCAATCGATCTCCATTACTATGACCTAACTTAATTGCCTCTGCAAAACACATGTTAGTCATAGTAATCATGTATTGTCATTAATCACCAAAACCAACTAGGGGCCTAGATGCTTTCAATCTCTCCCTTTTTGGTGATTGATGACAATACCACCTCGAGTATGTGAAAGAGTTGAGGTTTTTAACATGCTTGGTTCATATAAGCTTTTGACAATAAGAACAAAAGAGTTAGGCAAGCTTATATGACCCAAGCCGACATGATGTACTCAAAAGATATGAAATAAGCATGAGTACAAGTAATAAAGCTCATTTGCATTGGAGTAAAACATGGAAGCAAAGCAAATGAGCATAACACTAGTGATATGACATATAAAAGATTCAAAGTAGAGAGCACACGTGTCAAATATCACGATAACATAGATATCACTATCACGTAGATATCACTATCACATAAATATAGTTTGATGCATGAAAATAAACATACACGAATGCATAATAGTATATCACACATAAAAACCAAATATAATAGAATACTAAGCTCCCCCTAAGTCATGCCCCCTTAGTCTAACATACTCGATCCCTCTCCCCCTTTGGTGTCAAACACCAAAACCTAAGGGTGGTCAGTGGGGCTGCAGCGGGCGAGTCAGGCACTGAGGTATGAGGAGCGAGCTAGAACTGTGTGCCATCATCATCTGATCCTGAGCTCTGAGCTATCTAACCCTGTGTATCTAAAAGCGATGCTAAAGTAGTTTGGGTTGGATCAGGGACTGGAGCGGTTGTAGACTGTGTAGGTATCACTGAAGCAGGCGGCTCTGATGATGCAATAGAAGAAGGGAGCATCTCTATAGTCCCGATAATAGGTGCAACTATAGAAGGACCTAGGACATGTAAATATGGCAAAGTAGGCTGCTCTGTCAACTCACTAAAAGTTGCTCCAAGGCTCCTAGAGACTGAGGTATCTGGCACTAGCAGCAAAGAAGTCTGAGCTGGTGTGAAGCCCATCTGAAAAAGGTGTGAACTGCGGGGCTAGCACTGGTGAGGCAAACCACTAGGACACCTGCTCTATAGGTGAAGCAGACTATGCTAGTGGCTGTCCCTGACTCTAAAGCCCACTAAGCTGTAATGCTAGAGTCATAGAAGTGGTGGCGGGCTGACCATGCTAGGGTGAAGGCTGTGGCAGGTGGAGCCCCAATAGCTGTCACAACATGCTACATAAACCCTAGTAGCTGCTACTGCATGAGAAGCTACTACTGATGCATGGCCTACTACTACTGCTGTATAGCCTGCTACTGCTGCTGGATTGCCTGCTATTATCGCTGGAACTCATCCTGCCTAGTCTAAAACTATGCAAATGTGGAAGCTGTCTCCTGAGCCTGGTGAGCCTAATCCCGCCTCATCCGCTTAAGTATGGCAAGTAGAGCAGGGTCTGTCTGCGATGCTGGTGGAGCTAAACTAGAACTACCGGCCTCATGATCATGTCGACGTGGAGGCATCTGAGGAATAGGCTGGTAATCATCATTTGAGCTCTCACTGGGGTCGCTCACGACAATCCCCTCCTACTGAGCATCAAGCTGCTCCTCCTCTATAGCTATTATGCTCCTGATGGTCTCATCCTGCTGAGCTATAGTCTTTGGCACCTCTGGACGTCGGCTTGGCTAGCTGGGTGTCCTTACTGCACTATGATGGATCATCTAAGTCATGTTGTATGCAGGGAACTCTGTAGTAGCACAACTATACTCTGCCAGCATCTCTGGTGGCCTCACAGTAACTGCCCTATGGATTAGGAATGTAACCCAGTGAGCATATGGCAGCTGCCTGTGACCCTTGAACCCCTCTGCAATAGTATCCTCCATCTCTGATAGAAGGAGATCCTAAATGTCAAACACTGTCTGCTACATTAGAGAGTTCAGTAACCATAACTATATGCGAGTCAAGCCCTCGTGATACCCCATCCTCAGAAGTAGTGTCCTCCTCATAATAGCATCTAGCACTCTAGCTATAGGAGTGAGATCACTGGGTGTCCTGCTCGACCCCTCGCCGAATGGCTCTATAAAACAATGGCAGACTAGATCTGTAGGGGGCACAAGACCGCCGTGAGGGCGTTTGGGAGACGCTGTCTGTCCATAGCAAACCTCATGTAGCTAGATGGGCTTCTCCTAAAGTCTGAGTATCTCTCTAACCCTAGTGCACGATAGCCTGTAATCTCTACCTCTGAGTGCAAAGTGTATAAATCTATGCTGCGGGTCAATCTAGAGTAGCATAGAACTGACAGACCTAAGATGGAAAATATAAGCCTATCTGTCCAAGTAGATCTATTAGCCCTAGTAGGTAAGATAGGTAAGGGAAAATATGCTCTCCAGCTGCTGCTACAATGGTCTCAATGTTGCACACCCTCTGAGATCTAAATACTGGCCCACTGTTAAGATATGCATTATAAAAATCTTCCTCCAGAGGTGTGTAGAAACCCTCTGAAGCACGCTCATCTTGCCTCAGCGGGAACCACTGCTCAATGTCCATAAATCTAAGCTGTTGCACCTGCTTGGCCGTGGCAGCCCTCAAATCCAAGTGAGTCACTAGAGGCGGACCCTGTGGTCTAGGTGGTGGACATGAACCCCTCCGCTATGTCTCTGACCTTGGTGTGACTAGAGCATGGGTACGACTAGAGCGGCGAAGTTGTGGCTGAGGTGCCTGCTCTATCTCCTTGGCATGCTCTCCCTCCTGAGTTTACTCTACTGGCTGTGGCTACTGCTAAGGCTCCCCCTGAGATTGACTCTCATCAATAGCGACACGCCGTCCTCCAACCATGAGAGTTCCAGCTGGACCACCATGACAGCGCTCAACCTGCTCAAGTGTAGCCCTCGTAGATGGAGAAAGCTGATCTGCAATAATAACACCACTCTGAGCACCTCCTCTCTCTACATGCTTTGCGGCCTCTACAACTGTGGCTGCTCTCACTATATCTGCATCAGGATACTTGCACTTCCTCATTGCTAGCTTCTTTGTCACCTTGCCTTTTGCATCTATAGGCTGGCGAGGCGGGGGCCTTGGATCCTCATCACCAGGACCACCTCCAACATTCTTGACATGAGCCATCTGATGGATCTGAAAAGAATAACTGTCACTAACGAAGATCAACAACCAACTATCACTTCCGAGGCTTGGCCTCGATCCATACTCGCGAGCTTGGCCCTGAGTTAACTGACAACTATCAATGGGACCACAACGGCACTGACTCGCTACATGATATAATAGATAGGATATACAAATAAATACAATATATCTAGAGATATGAAACCCTAAGAAAGCAAGCAATGGATATAAATTTAGAAACGAGGGCTTGCTACCTTACGAACTGGTGAATCGATGAGAAGAGGAACTAATCGGGGAACCACTAGATTGGCAATGCGAGGCTAGGGTTAGGGTTGTGGCGAGATTCGATGATCGAGCAATACAATGAGGGCATGAGCATGGGTGGCGGCGCTAGAGCTAGGGCATGGGAGTAGAAAACACGGTGTCGGTGCTGGTGCACAGAGGCGGTGCTGGTGAAGCGGCGCTGCTGCTGAGGGAGCTCGATGGCATAGCTGCGGTGGTGTGGAGCAGATGGCGGCGCGTGGGCTCGAGATGGCATAGTGGCGCATGGGTGGTGACGTAGGAGCACAGCGGCGCAGGCAGGTGGCGCAGCACAATGACGCGGGAGGTGGCGTTGGCATGGATCTAGGGCGCGGGCACACGACAGCTCAGAAGGCGATGGCTGGGGCTTGATGCGAGTAGATACGGTGGCTAGGGCAGTTATAAGGAGTCCCATGATGGAAGAGATAAGGAAACAGAGAAGAATCTAGATGCCGCACGATTTCTACTGATCGGACGCTCCAGTGGCAGCGATCGGACGCTGCCATCTAGCATCCGGTCGATTCTAGAGAAGTCCAAAACCCCTAGAATCATGACCGGACGCGTCCAATCATCATTGATCGGATGCAGCTAGAGTCCAGTCAATCCTTACTTTGTCTTCTTTGCTTGATCGGACGCTGGATCACCATCTCACCGGACGTTGGGAAAGCACTGTTTTAGCGTTCGGTCACTCCTTCTTAGCAGCAGTTCACCTCCTGTGAACTGACCAGACGTTGGACTTCAGAGTCCGGTGCAGCATTCGGTCACTCTTTTTCCATCAAATCTTCAAAGTCCTTCGTGCTGCCTGTTCCCAATCAAGTCCCAACTTTAATAAGATCCAAATAAACACAAATTGGGACTGATGTGAGTGACCTCTCTCAAACCCTCAAAATTTTCAAAATATTTTGCCTTAGGCTATAATTCTTTTTAAGAAAATAGGCAATAAGAGGGCAATTGAAGATAAACAACAAAACAACATTCATGCATATGCAATGCAATACTTGAAAGTAAATCTAGTTGCTTGTCAAGTTTGATCCAAGGTTAAGCTTCTTCACACGCTTTACGACGGTTATCTTAACCATGTTAGACAAGCCCTACATGCATTACCATAAAGAGTAAATATGTTGTATAATACAATGCAATGCAAGGGACAACACAAGCTCATTTTTTAGTGAAGTTACTAAAATCAAGAACATTAAGCTCATTCCGCAATCGACAAAAAGTCGCCTCATCTAGCGGTTTAGTGAAGATATCCGCCAATTGATCCTCGGTCCTTACACCTTCTAATGAAATATCATTCTTTGCAACATGATCTCTAAGAAAGTGATGGCGGATATCTATGTGCTTGGTGCGAGAGTGTTGAATCGGATTATTTGCAAGTTTTACCGCACTTTCATTGTCACACAAAAGAGGTACTTTTTCTAGAACTACACCATAGTCTAGCAAAGTTTGTTTCATATAAAGAATTTGTGCACAACAAGCACCTGCGGCAATGTATTCCGCTTCGGCGGTGGACAAAGCCACACTATTTTGTTTCTTGGAGGACCAAGACACAAGTGATCTACCAAGCAAATGACACCCTCCGGATGTGCTTTTTCTATCCACTTTGCAACCGGCATAATCCGAATCGGAATAGCCAACTAATTCAAATGTAGCTCCTTTGGGATACCAAAGGTCAATGCTTGGTGTGTGCTTAAGATACCTAAGGATTCTTTTAACGATAATTAAATGAGTTTCCTTAGGATTAGCTTGAAATCTAGCACACATACGCACACTAAACATGATGTTGGGCCTAGATGCAGTTAAATATAACAAGCTACTAATCATAGAGTGGTAGAGAGTTTGATCAACCATGTTACCTGATGAGTACAGGCCCGATCTTCCGAGAGGTAGCCAGTAAGTTCGATTTTGTGGAGATCTCGACGTTGGCGATCTGGCTTCAAATCAGATGCGATTCGAACCCTGCAACCATTACACCACTGCTCCGTTGGTTATCAACCAAGCACAACTTGATTGATCTCGCCAAGAAGGCTTTTCCTGCAAGCGAATCGAAGAGCACAAGCAAGAAGGTAAAACACGCAATCTGAAATTGCAAATATGAATGACGTGAATATCAATAGAGGATTCAAGAACTCGATTCCAAAGGACTAATCGACATAGTGGAGGAGATCAAGAACGGGGGCCCTGGATCACTGTAAAAGGATTTGTTACCACAGTTACAATGAACGATTCAGTTTCTCGATGGAAAACTAAACTCTAAACAAAACCCAATTGTGTAGCAGCGGCGGCGGCTGTGTTTATAGTCTAAGACTCGACCTAGGGTTGGGGACGGCCAGGGATTGGGTGCCCACAACTTGGGCTTAAGGCCTGACATGATACATGGCCAAGTTGGCCCAAATAGGTGACGCAGCACCTTGCCATGGTCACACAGAATGATCCACAGACCTTCTAGAGCTGGGACTAGATCCAAAATGATGGCGTCGTTGTCCCCTTTCCAACGCATCCAAGAACGGCCCGTTTCGATGTCGTATGAGAAAGTTATGACCAAAACAGTGATGACGTGTCTGCTGAATCCGAGGGCGACGTGGCAGCTGAGTTGGGAACGAATTGCAACTTGGGGAAGACCATGGCGTTGGTGTGTCCAGCGTGGCGATGTCCTCATCATCCTCCCCTTCTCGAATTGGAGTCATCCTCGACTCCATCTTGGCGATGTCCTCATCATCCCCTCCTAGATTTGGAGTCGTCCTCGACTCCATCCCGTCATCAGCAAACTCCTGTAAAAGGTTAGTGACAACAGGCAATGCACCAGACATAAAAGGTTGACAAAACATAGTATAACATGGTGCATCAGGATTATCACATAACTCAGCAGTAGCAGAAGTTGTAGCAAGAAAAGCACCTCCTTTTAACTTAATTCCATTATTTTTAGCAATGTCTGTTGGAGGTTTATTTTTGATCTCATTAGCATGTTTAATAATATCCGTAGGAGACAAAGGCAGCAATGCAATTTTCTTGTCCTTATGTATGATAGTGTATGTATTAGTTCTACCATGGTGTAAAGCATCATTATCAAATTCCCATGGGCGACCTAACAAAATGGAGAAAGCTTGCATAGGGACAACATCAAAATCAGCAGTATCATGATAAGAGCCTGTGAAAAAGCTAATGCATGCTGATTTAGTTACCTTAGTCTTACCACTATTATTGAACCATTAAAGTTTATATGGATACGAATGTTGTCGTGTGGTCAAGCCAAGCTTGTCAACCAAATCTGAACTCACCAAGTTGTTGCAACTCCCGCTATCAATGATAGTGAGAACACGACAACCCTGCACAATGAGATACATGTGGAACAAATTGTGGTGTTGGATCTTCATCTCTTCTTCATGTCCCACATGTGTACTCAACACACGCTGCACAAGAAGGCTAGGGTAGTCCGCGGCAGCAGCCACAGAGTCAATGGTGATGGCCTCCTTGTCTTGATCGCCCTCGGTGGGATCTGCATCAATGTTAGCAGGAAGGGCTAAATCATCTTCAACATCACTAGCACTTACATATCCATCCTCGGTAGCAATGAAAGCGCGACGACTGGGGCATTCCTTCATGACATGTCCCATGCCTTTGCATCGGTGGCAAATGATTTTAGAGCTAGACGAGGAGGAGCTAGTAGAAGCACCCGGAGTGCCACCTTTCTTCAGCTGTGGAAACTGCACATTAGACAATTTACTTACCCCGGAAGAAAATGGAGGTGTAGATGGCTGTGGTGCAACAAGAAGCTTGGGCATCTCTGGCTCGGAATGCTGCTGAAAATTCCTCCCATTGTTAGACCTAAAAGGCTGGTGTTGTTTGCATCCCTGTACTTCTTGTTCTACCTTAATAGCAAGATGATACAATTGAGAAAAATTGTGCCATTCTTTGTAATCAAGTATGTTCTATATATCATGGTTTAAACCACCAAAAAATCTAGCACTAGCATCATGATCATCTTCATTTATACCACAACGTGCTAAACCAATAAGCAATTCTTGATAGTATGCTTCTACTCCTTTATCACCTTGTTTTAAAGTTTGTAGTTTCAAACGTAAATCACTGTTGGTAATAAGGAGGAACAAAATGAGATTTCATACGTTGCTTTAAAACATTCCAAGTTTGAGGCACAGCAGCAGCATTATTGGCATTGCAAAGATCACTCCACCAGAATCAAAGCAAAATTAGTAAACTCACTAGTAGCAAGTCTAACTCTATGCTCAGCAGGAACATTATGAGAATCAAATTTTTGTTGAACAGCAAGCTCCCAATCTAAATATGCCTCTGGATCAACATTACCAGCAAAAGGAGGTAGACTAAATTTAATTTTAGCAAAAGGATCATTATTACCATAATTATTACCTTCCATACCGCGACTGATTGAAGTTGAGGCTGGCGACGGGCACCACCGTCAGCATACGCATCTTCATCACCAAAAGCATCCATATCTTCATCATCAGCACTGATAAAGGTGGAGGGCAGTTGTTCAAGCTGTTCAATGCGGGTGACCTAGATTGTTCACGTTGCGCGTCAGCTCGGTCATAAGATTGCGTTGTTCAGTCATGAACGTTGTAAGCTCACCCTTGGACACGCACTCATTGAAGTCCGTCGGAGTTCCTGCCATGGTTAGAAGATAGAAAAAGACAACACCAAAGTATTATCTCTATCAACTAAAAGGAAAGAAGTGGTGGTGGTGGTGATGGTGGTGAAAGTGGAATGCAAAATCACAAGCGGCTTACCACCGTCTTGCCTGTATTCTTACCAACACCAAACAGGGAGCAAAACCAAAGTGGCGAAGCAATCTATTGTTGAGCGTGGGTAACAGTTGCAAGATGAACCTGTGCTGACAGAAGAATATATGGAGCTATGGGTAGGCACACAATATGACAGCAAGGATTAGCAATTAACGAGTGCAGAGTAACGATTGTTCAATCCGGATCCAAAGTACAAATCACAGGTGCTGGCTAAGACATGTCGAGACGTAGCGCAACAAGGTGAAAACAAAGGACGATCGAAAGGACTCATAGAACAAGCAAATAGCCCAGACTTCTCTGTTTTTCCTGATTTTTTTCCTGGATTCTTCCAAAAGGCACTAGTAGGAAACAAACTTTTTTTTATTTTTTTCACTATTTTTATATACTTTTCTCTGAACAAGGATCACAAAAGATGCAACCACAAAAATTAGCACCTACAACTAAGGTGGGATGTGGTCTACTAGAAATTCAGCACGTTCTCTGAAAAGCGTGCAAAAACTTTGACTAATTTTTTTTCTATATTTTCCCGAATTTTTTTGGCAATTCTGATGAAACCAAACAGGGCGTAGCCTAAGTTTGGGTCGGCTCCAAATGGTGTCAAGATGCTGCTGAAAAAGTTTTAGATTTTTCTGATAAACGAGCGAAAAGTTATGCCTATTTTACCGAAGGTATCTCAAGGTATGTTTTCCGAAGGCACAACACGGCGGCGGCAGTTAGGGCAAAGCGTCCCTAAACTCTAACACCGATCACAGGATCGTCACTGTGACTAACAGCAAGTAGGTATTCGCCTTGATGATGTAAGGAGGGCTGCGATGCAGGCAAAATAAGAGCGGCTATCAACCTATCTAGGGTTTGCGCGGCGGCGAGAAGTTACACAAGGCGGCTAGCGGGGCAAGTCGAGTAATGTGGTGGCTTCGACTTGTTGTTTGGGAACAGTGGATGGGATAGCGGACGGAAAACAAAAATCACAGCAACGGTCGATTGAACTACGACCATGAACACAATCCTAAACCAGCAACAAGACTCGACCACTGGACACAAACTCAACAACATGAATCTGAAACGAAATTGCAAAGGCACAAAGGGCGATAGGACAGCGGAAATTGAAATATTTTTGGGCTTTTTGTGGACTCTAGGTAATGAACAAATATGAATCTAAGGCAAACGAGATTATACCTCGCGGTAAACCTGAAATATCTGATACCAATTGATGAGTACAGGCCCGATCTTCCTAGAGGTAGCCGGTAAGTTCGATTTTGTGGAGATCTCGACAGTTGGCGATCCAGGCTTCAAATCAGACGCGATTCGAACCCTGCAACCATTACACCACTGCTCCGTTGGTTATCAACCAAGCACAACTTGATTGACCTCGCCAAGAAGGCTTTTCCTGCAAGCGAATCGAAGAGCACAAGCAAGAAGGTAAAACACGCAATCTAAAATTGCAAATATGAATGACGCGAATATCAATAGAGGATTCAAGAACTCGGTTCCAAAGGACTAATCGACATAGTGGAGGAGATCAAGAACGGGGGCCCTGGATCACTATAAAAGGATTTATCACCATAGTTACAATGAACGATTTAGTTTCTCGATGGAAAACTAAACTTAAACAAAACCCAATTGTGTAGCAGCGGCGGCAGCTATGTTTATAGTCTAAGACTCGACCTAGGGTTAGGGGACGGCCAGGGATTGGGCGCCCACAACTTGGGCTTAAGGCCCGACACGATACATGGCCAAGTTGGCCCTAAATAGGTGACGTAGCACCTTGCCGTGGTCACACTAGAATGATCCATAGGACCTTCTGGAGCTAGGGACCAGATCCAAAATGATGGCGTCGTCGTCCCCTTTCCAACGCATCCAAGAATGGCCCATTTCGATGTTGTATGAGAAAGTTATGACCGAAATAGTGATGACATGTCTGCTGAATCCGAGGGCGACGTGGTAGCTGAGTTGAGAACGAATTGCAACTTGGGGAAGACCATGGCGTCGGTGTGTCCAGCATGGCGATGTCCTCATCATTACCTCCCTCATCTAGGTCGAGATGTCCATTAGTTGTCATTGGTGTCTTGATTGGCTTGCATTCATCCATCTTGAATCTCATGAGAAGATCATTTGTATATTTCTCTTGAGAGATGAAAATCCCTTCTCTCATTTGCTTGACTTGAAAACTAAGAAAGAATGTAAGCTCTCCAATCATTGACATCTCAAACTCCTTCGACATCAATTCACCAAACTCTTTGCAAGAATCTTCATTTGATGATCTAAATATGATATCATCAACATACACCTGACAAATGAAGATATACCCATCAAGCTTCTTGGTGAATAGTGTGGTGTCGACCTTTCCAATGGTGAAGCCCTTCTCAATAAGGAAGTCCCGAAGGCGCTCATACCAAGCTCTTGGGGCTTGCTTAAGCCCATATAACGCATTGGATAACCTATAAACATGATTAGGATATCTAGGGTCTTCAAACCCGGGAGGTTGATCAACATAGACTAGTTCATTAATAAAGCCATTTAAAAATGCACTTTTCACATCCATTTGATATAGTTTCATGTCATGATGTGATGCATATACAAGGAGGATATGAATGGCTTCTAGTCTTGCAACCGGTGCAAAGGTCTCTCCAAAATCCAAATCTTCAACTTGAGAGAACCCCTTTGCAACTAGTCTTGTCTTGTTCCTCACAACTACACCTTGATCATCTTGCTTGTTGCAGAACACCCACTTTGTTCCAATGACTCTTGCACCTTTTGGCCACTCTTCAAGAGTCCAAACTTTTGTTGGATGAGTATTTGCAACTTGCTTGCCGGCTTGACATGCACTACAAAGCTTGTCCTTCTCAAACTTCACATCCTTCAACCCTCTCACCAAATCATTCTTCATTAGCTTCTTGAGTGAGCTCATCCCAACATGAGCAAGTCTTCTATGCCATAGCCACCCAAGTGTTGTTTTGGTGAATAGGCATGTTTTCAAGTTAGCATCTTCAGAGGTGAAATCCACTAAGTATAGGTTGTTGTATCTAAATCCTTTAAATATCACTTGATCATCATCCTTCTTAGATACGACAACTTCCTTCTTGGTGAACAAGCATTAGAAGCCAAGATCACACAATTGTCCAACGGATAGCAAGTTGAAGCTCAATGAAGCAACATAGAGCACATTTGAGATAGAATGATCATTTGATATTGCCACTTTGCCCAATCCTTCAACCTTGCCCTTAGAATTATCTCCAAATGTGATTCTTTCTTGTCCATCTACTTCTTCATCTAGTGAGATGAACATATGAGGATCACCAGTCATATGTTGTGTGCAACCACTATCAATAACCCAATGACTTCCACCGGTCTTGTAGTTCACCTACACACAAGAGATCAAGCTTTAGGAACCCAAACTTGTTGAGGGCCCTTCACCTTCTCAACAAGTGACTTTACAACCCAAATTTTCTTAGGCCTATTCTTGTTTGGAGGTCCTAAGAACATGACTTTCATCTTTCCACTAGAATCCTTTCTAAGCATGTAATGAGCATTGAAGGCAAAAGGTCTAGCATGCTTGGGCAAGGGTTGTGGTGGTGGAGTTTGGCATTCATGGGCAAAGTGGCCTTCTTGTTCACACTCAAAACACTTCTTTGGCTTTGGCTTTTGTTGTTGTTGAGCTTGAGCCTTCTTCTCTTTGTTTGTCATGTACCCAATGCCACTTCTATCCATCTTCATGACGGTGTTCATTAGCAGCTCACTTTGAAGATTTCTTGCCTCTTGTGAACTTGCTCAATCCAATCTTGAGATGCTCTTTCTCTAACTTGAGCTTCTTGTTCTCTTCCTTGAGTGCATCATTATTTTTCTCTTGCTTGAGCTTCATGTTCTCTTCTTTGAGCTTCTCATTCTCAAGAATCAAGTCACCATCATGATCACTAGTTTCAAGCACTATGGTGTTGGTTGTCTTGAGCTCTTCAAGATCTTTCTTGAGTTTTCATTGTCATTCTTGAGCTTGACAAACTCATCATAATCATCGGCCTCAACCACTTGCTTGCCCTTGCTACTAGAACTCTGCTCAATGCTCTCAATGATCAAATCACCACATGATGTAGCTATATCAGTTTTAACAACATTGTTAGTAGCATCATGTGGCTCATTGGATAGAAATTCTTGAGCAATGACAAGATTATCATGATTAATCTTAAGAGTAGTATATTCTTCTTTTAGCTTGTTGTGGCTAGTGATGAGCTCTTTGTGCATCCCCTCAAGTTTATCTTTAAACTCTTTCTTAGAACATTTGAGCTCCTTGAGTTTGGATGATATAGCATCATTTGCTTCTCTAAGCTCAACACTAGCCTTTTCGGCTATATCACATTTTGCTAAAAGTGAATCATTCTTAGCCTCTAGTTTTTCATTCTTAGCTCTACTCTTTCTAATGATCTTAGTGTATTGATTTAGCAATTTAACAAGATCATCATAAGAATGTAATTCATATTCATCATCATCACTATCGCTATCATCATTGCTAGCATGTTCATCACCACTACTATCATCATTTGATACCTTGCGATCACCCTTGGCCATAAGGCATAGGTGTGTAGGGGATGATGGTGGTGGTGGTGGTGAAGATGATGAAGAGTCAATAACAATGGCGGCTACCTTCTCGTTGTCACTATCATCATCGAATGAGCAACTAGATGAATCAATGTCTATGAGCCAATCACCGACGATGTATGCCTTTTCACTTTTCTTCTTCTTATGGAAGTCCTTCTTCTTGCTATCTCTCTTCTTGTATGGCTTATTTTTCTTCTTCTCATCTTCTTCTTCATTGCTTGAGTCATCTTTCTTGCCCTTGTACTTGTTCTTGTACTTGTCTTTCTTGGGCTTTGTGCATTGATGTGTAAGATGACCAAGTTCTCCACAATTATAGCAATCCATCTCAGAGATTGGCTTCCTTCTAGAGCTTGTGAAGAACTTCTTCTTGCCATCGAACTTGATGCCACTCTTGTTGAGCTTCTTTAGCTTCTTGGTGGTTCTTTTCACCATGAGAGCAAGGCTTGCATCATCAACTTCATCATCACTTGCTTTGCCCTTCTCTTGGCTGGCTTTGAATGCTAAGTCTTTTTCTTTCTTCTTAGTAGAGGATGAGCCATCTTATGGTGTGATGTGATGAGCATTGATCTTTCCCAAGATTTGTGTTGGTGTAGCGGTGAAAAGATCACCTTGATGAAACACGGTCACAATATGCCCCTATTTATCAATGGGAAGGACACCCAAGATCTTTCTTATAACATCAGATGGTTGTATTTGAGTGAGTCCAAGCCCATTGACTTCCTCTATAAGAATATTCAAGCGTGAATACATTTTATTAGCACATTCTTTGGGAAGCATCTCAAAAGAGTTAAGCTTTTTCATGACAAGATGATAGCGTTCCTCATGCTGACTCTTTATTCCCTCGTGGAGCGCACAAACGGTCGACCATAGTGCATGGGCCTCTTTGTGGTTCCTCACCCGATTGAACACATCTTTGCAAAGGCCTCTAAAGATGGTGTTTCAAGCCTTTGCATTCCATTTTTGTAATTCACCTCATCACCTTGTAGGTGTGTAGCATCCCAAGGTTTTGGGAAGCCTTGTGAGGCGGCTCTAAGTATTCCAATATCTAGAGCTTCTAAATACGCCTCCATGCGGATTTTCCAATATGGAAAATCATCCCCCTCAAAGATAGGAGGAGGTCCATCCCCGTGAGACATCTTTCTCTATGCGGTTAAGCCTAAATATGTGAGCACGAGGCTCTGATACCAATTGAAAAGATCAAGATGCCCAAGAGGGGGGGGGTTGAATTGGGCTAATTCTAAATTTCTTTGCAATAATTAAGTCCTATGGTTGGCCCAAGTGACCCCTTGTGCCTAGAAAGTGTTTCTATTGATCTACCGCACAAAAGTTTAGCAACCTATGTTCTAATCCTATTCTAGCATGGTAATTCTATGATGTAAATGACAAGAATTGAATTGCTCAAAGTAAATGCTCAAAGTAAATAGAGAAGGAGGAATGCGGTGATGTTTTGCCGAGGTATCAGAGAGTCGCCACTCCCCACTAGTCCTCATTGGAGCACCCGTGCAAGGGTGTAGCTCCCCCTTGATCTGCGCAAGGATCAAGTGCTCTCTACGTGTTAATTCTTTGACACTTCATCGCGGTGAATCACCCACAACCGCTCATAACTTGAGTTGGGTCATCCACAAGCTCCGCCGGATGATCACCAAACTCCCAATCACCACCAAGCCGTCTAGATGATGGCGATCACCAAGAGTAACAAGCACAAACTCTCACTTGACCACGACAAGCCTAATGAGAAGGGTGGATGCACACTTTGCTACTCTTGATCTCACTAATGAGGGCTCTCTTTGGGATTCTCAAATCTCAATCACCTCACTAGGACCTTGCTCTTCTTAGCACTCACAAAGGTGTTTCTCAGCTGTTGGAATGAGCAAAAGTACCCCCACACACGAATGGAGGAAGTATTTATAACCATGGCTGAAAAATGAACCGTTATGTGCTTCTACGGGATGACCGGACGCTCCGGTCATGTTGACGAGACGCTCCGGTTAGTTCTTCCTGAACTCCAGCGTTTAAAATGTGACCAGACGCTAGACAGCGTCCGGTCAACACTGACCAGACGCATCCGGTCATGATTTTCCCTCTCTGGAACCTTACTGGAGTCGACCGGACGCTGGGACTCAGCATCCGGTCACTTCACCTCTCAGCATCCGGTCGCACTAGACAATTTCACCTTGATCAAATGAATTGACCGGACTCTGCACCAGCGTCCAGTCACCCAAAGCCAACGTCTGGTCAGTATTTGACCCTCCATTCACTTCCAACTTTCGATCATATGTGAATGATGTTTGCTCCAATGGATCTAAGGGCTTCTTAGGAGCTACCTAGTGCTAGATTTAGCAAGTATGCACCACACCTAACTCACTAGACTCACCTAGGTCAAGCTACCCATCCATACCCCCTTAATAATATGGCCAAAGGAAAAACAAAGTCCTAAACTACTCTAAGTGTCTCTTCCACTCCAATCAACACTTAGAACTAGTCCATCCTTAACCTTGTCGTTCATCCTTTGAAAATCAAAATGATTTCCATCAGTAGGGGCATGACCACCATGATAGTCCAATCGCTCTCCATTACCATGACATAACTTAATTGCCTCTGCAAAACACATGTTAGTCATAGTAATCACGTATTGTCATTAATCACCGAAACCCAACTAGGGGCCTAGATGCTTTCAGTCACATATTAACAAACTACTATCTGGTGGTGGTATGTAAGCAAATATAGATCATCATAGAGACCAAAACCTTTAGCAACATGGGAAAATACAAAATAGTTCTAACCTATTCTTTCACAACTGAATTGAACATATCCACCAACATAGGAATCGAACATGATCCAACAACGCATGAAGGGCACACGAGTGGGGCTCACCGATGGTGGGGATGGTGGTGACAATCTCGCCGAGCTTGAGCTTGTAGAGGATGGTGGTTTTACCGGTGGTGTCGAGGCCAACCATGAGGATCCGCATCTCCTTCTTGGCGAAGAGCCGGCTGAAGAGCTTCCCGAACGTGAGCCCCATCTTTCCCTCTGTGGCGGCTCCCCTTCCTTCACCACCTACACAATCATCACCCCGTTCATTCGTTCCCCTCTCAGATCTCTCCCCACAAACCCTAGCCACACAACGGATCATGAGACACCCTAGCATGTCTAGGCGGTCGGCGCTGTAGATCTGAACCGACCAGATCTAGCCCCAACCGTGCGGGTTGGCCAGGCAGATCATGTGCTCGCTGCCCCCCGAAGAGAAGGAAATCAGGGGCAGAGAGATCTGAGAGCGCAAGGGGGCTCAAATCTAGATCTGCCAGGGATGGGGAGGGAGAGGGGAAGGGAAGGGTGGATCGGGGGAGGGGGCTCACCTACGCTGTGTGTTGAATGCGAAATCCGGAGGAGGAGGAATTGGAGATTGGGGGTGAAGGAGACCTGAAGATGGGAGGGGAGATATTAACGCCGCACTTCATGCTGGCTAGCGGGGTGGGAGGCACACCAGCGGCCACCGCGCGAGGGACCGACTGGCATAGAATGACGCAATGGGGGGAGGAGGTGGAGAAAGGCGGCCGTAGCCGCCGCCCTAGTCCGCATCGAGGGAGAGAGGGAGCGAAGAGGAGAGAGACTGAGAGAGGAGGGAGAGACAATTTTCATAAAGGTGGCCGCTATATATACAACGAACATTTATAGGGGTGGCTGGTGATTCAGCCGCTGCTACAAATGGACATAGCAGGGGCGGGTGGTAATACCAGGCGCCCCTACAAATCGACCCATTTGTAGGGGCGGCTCGTATCACCAACCGCTCTTACTATGCCATTTATAGGGGTGGCGGGTCTCGTGGGTCCCGAGCACGCCCACTGTAGAGGCGGCTCCATCATCAGCCACCCCTACAAAAAAATTATTCCGTTGCTACAAACATTTTTTGTATTAGTGTTTATGATATAGCCGTATTATTAAGAGAGAAACTCTAATGCGATTATAGTTGTTTAGTTCCACTAGGTGTTGATTAACTTGCATATGCATTAGACCTAGTGACGTGAAAAATCTTTTTGAAAATGCTAACTCGGTGGTTAAGTACTGTTGGTATTCAAGATGAAACACATTTGTAGTTAGCATGCTTGTGAAAACTGTTTGAGAAAGGCACTCGGTGAAGTGGCTTTGCACTATCTAGAATTGTCCAGTGGACACCAGCTAGGGTGCACTGGAAGTTAATGTATCACTCAGACCAGTCTGATTATCTCTAGTGTCCTGAAAAGCACTCACTAGAACTCTCTGGTGAGGTCATCAGAGTTTACATTCTATGTGCAATTCTCTGTTGAAATTTAGCGCAACTATGTTGACTTCTGGTACTCACTGGACGTGAGGCACATGAGTTTAGTAACAGTGCCGGCTAACAACACACCAAGTTCAAACTAACTCATGGGGACTCTTTGCTGACACCGGAAGTGTCACCAGGGAAAACACTAGAGAGGGTTGTTTTTGGTGACTTTGGGCAGTTGTACTCACCAAAACTCTCTAGTGCAAGCTCCTTGCACCAGAGTGTTCAGTAGAATGGCTACTTTCTTAGCCATTGGAAGTTAACCATTGGAACTCACTACTATAGAATCGATTTTTAGGGGCGGCTCGTAACCCTTTGTAAGGACAGTTTGGCCAGCCGCCCCTACCGAATCGTCTCTACAAATCATGCATTTGTAGAGGCGGTTCCCAGGCCGTCTCTATAAATCTATTTGTAGGGGCAGCTCGTATTACCAGCCGCCCCTACAAATTGATTTGTAGGGGCGGCTGTAGTACCAGCTGCCCCTACAAATACCTGTTTGTAGGGGCGGTTGAACCGCCCCTACAGTACGTTTTCTCGCCAAAAAAATTCAAATTTACAATTCAAAATCGCGTTGCCGAACGTCCCGCGACCAACGTTCCGAACCACGTTCGTGTTGCCGAATGCCCCGCGACCAACGTTCCGAACCGCGTTCACGTTGCCAAATGCCCCACGACCAGCGTTCGCATTGCCAAACGCTCCGCGACCAACGTTCCAAACCGCATTCGCATTGCTGAATGCCCCGCGACCGTGACTACAAGCACAAGAGTATTATATAAACTATAATTATAATTCCAATTCACAAGAATATATACAATCTATCATTAAATATACAAATTCCATACACATTGTTATCAACGTCCTAGAGCTAGCCTTTCAGTCTCACCAAGATGTTGGTACTGAGGATTTGTATCTAACTCAGACTCTTGGTCATGGTAGGCACCTTTGACATGTACAATCTGGTCCAATATGAAGTTGCAAAGGTCACCAACGAGCTCTAAGAATTGATCATCCTTGTATGGATCTCTTTTCATTCCTTTCTCTTCTCTCCACTACAAGAGAACAAGTTTTGGTTTAGTATTTCATACCATGTACGAAGTTTTTATACTACGGGTGAATAGGTTCAAACTTACCTTTAAGGGGTGTCTCCTGTAGGCACCGGTGTTACTTATCATAGAACATATATAGTATCCATAATGTACACTCCCAGGCTTCTGCTTGGGGCACTGTGTGTTTTGCATATGAAAATGTTAAGTAATGCTTTTGACAACCATGTAATGGAGTACTAAAGAAGTAAGTTACACTTACCGCACATAGTGTTTTTATAGCCATCTTTTTCTTCCTTGCTGGATCATGCCTTCCGTGATGATTAGTGACATAGAACCTAAATGCCATGTTCGAATTATTTGAGCAAATACAACTTGTTCGAATCCAAAAGTGAACGTTATAAGTACGTATACAAACATATAAGCTAATGAGGATTGTCGATATGTATACGTCTTGAGAATCGATATGAAGTCTTTGTATGTCACCGGGTCCCTATCTATTGAATCAAAGACCCATGCCATGCTCCTCCCGACATCGACGGCTATACAAATCCAGTAGTTGCTGCATGGATTTAATCATAGAACTAGATAAGCTCTTTTGCATCGAATAAAATATATCAAACAAAGCTTTAAGTATAGAGTTGAACTTACTCGAAGTTGTATGGTAGCCATATAGTAGAGTGTTGTTGGAGATTTTTGAAAGCCAGGGCAATGTATGTCGCAACCTTAAGGTGCATGCAGTGGAGGATAGACTACAAGGGTCAGTTCATCCTAGCCATATGGTATCTTATTATTGTGGTGTAAGCCACCGGGAGGATGTGCCACACCTGTTGCCACCTCCATCATAGTGTTCTGCCAGCCACTAAGAAACACCAAGGTGCAACTAGTTGGTTCCCGTATGTGATCGATGGGGGTTGTGCCTGCAGTGGAACCTTGGCTACTAGGAACTTTCAGAGGGCTGCCAACTAATGCCAGTTCTCCCGATGGCATCACTAATATCCGTGGCTCCATAGATAGTCCTTGCTCCTCCAGCGCCTTCACAACTAGAGCCTTTACTTGGAGCTCAAGACTAGTCTCTCGGTCTCTGCCATGTTTCTTGTACATGTGCCTGTCCTCTTTGAATCCTTGCTTCTAGGTTGTCCTTTTCCCTAGCCCCCTGGTGCGGCCTATGTGCTCCTTGTTTCCCAAGCCAAGGCTAAGCTCATCCCTCTCTCTAGAAGGATTGAATGAGCCCTTCTCCTTGTCTTCAGCATATTTCTATATCCTTGATACTACCTCTTGGGTCTCCGGCATATCAAACTTAAGATTACCGTCAGATGATTCTGTACTCCATGCATATATCTAATTTCTTGAGCGTACCTTCAAATTTGTCACATCGATATTCCTAGTAACTGCAGCCTCTTCGTCCATCTTCCTAAACTGCTCTTCCTTGGCATAGTAGCCACCGGGGCCTAGATGATGGTGGTGTTTGTTCCTCTTTGCTAGCTCGGTGTTATGAGCACTGAGCTCCAATGCCTACGGTGAAGTCTTCTGAGCCACAAGCTCCTCCCATTGACTAGGAGTTATTTTGCCGAACTCATTGAAGGGAATTAACCCCTTTTGGATATACTTCGTGTTGAGCTCTGACCTCCAACGTTGGAATGACTCTCCCATCATCCTGAAAGTATTTTTTTACCAGTTCGTGCTTACCCTCTAGAAATCTAAAATTGAGCTTCAGCTGCCTATCCCATAGTTCATTCTTTTTGTTCTCTGTTACCTCTTTCCAGTTAGGGATTGCTGGGTTCAATTTATCTCTTACTAGGGCCCCGATCGCATTACAGAATCGCCCTCTTAATTCCTTCGGCTCAAGGATCTCCCCTGCTGGCCTGACCTCCGTTATCACATAGCATGCCTTATCTGGATATAGATTTCCTTTTCTATCCCCTTGTTTCCTCTTAGGTTTGGTAGTTGTGGTTGTGTCTTGAGGTTGTGGAGCAGAGGCATTGTGATCCATCTCTGTGGTTGTTGCCTCTGCTCTCCTTTCCTCTACTTCATCTTGTCCAGCGAGATGTCACGGACATCGACGATGTCTTTTCCGAGTTTCAAGAGGGACCTATATATACGACAGGTCAAAGTGTTAGCAGAGGTAACATAGCCAAAGTTTTAGCAAAATTTACAAGCTAAGGCTTTTTTCCTACCTCCTTGTTTGGGTCAAAATCCTTGTCCAAATCTTCCTCCGTTGGCCTCCTTCTGGCTTCATGTGGGAAAGGATCCTCAGGACTTTCATATCTCTCTTCTAAGTCATCATCATCATCTTCTTCTTCGCCTTCAGCAGCCTCTCCTGCTCCCCCTTCCTCCTCGTCACACTGCTCCTGAGTAAGCATCACTTCTAGATCCTTTTCTACCTCGTTATCGAACTATTCCTAAGTAAGCTGGTCCTCTAGTGCTTGCTCCTCATAGGTTGGCTGCTCATCATGCTCGGGGCATCGGGCTGCACTGTCTAGTGTCTGCGTCATTATTTCGCGCTTTGTTCTAATAGATGCAAGAAAGTGTGCTTTAGGTACGCGAGAAGGTATATGAAATAAAAAGGTCTATAAACCAAACTAGTCCTATAAAACAATAATATATAAAAAAATGAGTAGTAACAGTAGTAGAGGCCTTAGAAACATGTCAATCATCATTTGATCATGAACTTGGAGCATCAAGGCATCATAACAGAGAAGAGAGGAGAAGGTAATGTAGGGGCGGCTGCTAATGATGCCAAGTTCCTCACAAGTTCTTGATCATCAGCTCATATTCTATATAATGTATGGACTTGGACAATTTCATCATCGGCAAAACAAAGGAGAGGAGATGAGAGGGGAAATTTGGCAAAAAAACGGCAACAACTGCTTAACAAACATAGAGAGGAAAAGTGTAAAAAAAACAGTTGCTGCTTCCAGAACATAGAGGATAGGAAAGGTGGCAAAAATAGAGGAGAGGGAGATTTAGCAAAAAAAAGCAGGTGCTGCTTCCCAAAAAAAGCAACAGCTGCCATACTGACTTTGCTTGATCACAAATGAACATCATATGCTTAATATCTTCCTAATATGATAGGCAGAGTAGTAGGAAAGTAGTAGAATTAGTTGACAGAAGTACAAGTAGTTGATAGAAGACAAAAGTAGAAGTAGTAAACAATAGTAGTAGGGAAATAGTAGAAGTAGCAAAAAAAGCAACAACTGCTTAGGAGAGGAGAGGAGTAGAGGAGAGTAGTAGTAGAAGAGGAGTACATAGAAGACAACAAGTACAGAGAAGATTAGTAGCCACTAGCCACATAGTAAGAGAGATTCATAGGCATTGTCTTATGCACATTCAGTTAGCAAACACAATAAACAGTAGAAAAATAGTTGGAAATTTGCCAACAACAATAGTGTATTTTTAATTTTTACTAAAACTTGAGGATCATCATAATACCGACAAATGACAATGTAAGAAGAATATATATCACTATAGAGCCTTGTGCATATGTTAGAACTTTTGTTAGGCAAATTACTGGCAGACAACAGAAAAAGAAGCTCACAAAGTCATAGGTGGCACACAACGTGCATCTAGCATGGTGAATGGTGAACTTGCAGTGGAATTAAGTGGTATTGGTAACAACATGCAGAAATGGGCATTGACATCAATGTGTGTAGTCAGACATGAGGCACAAATGAACTCACACTAGTTATGAGTCAAGGCAAAGCATGCAACAAATCAATTTACCAAACCTACCCACCCCACAGCCCACAACTAATTTATAGTTCGTTCTAGGCTGCAACTTATAATTTTATTATGTCTTATTATTTATTCTTAAAATACTAAAATGTATCCATGCATTCGGTTCTTTTGGTTGTATATATAAGCAAATAAGCCCTAAATAGAGCTAAGAGCAGGAGCGATCAGCCATTAAATTAGGCACGCAAAACTGATTTAATTAGGTTCTAGACTTAGAGTGCGTTCTATTTCATTTCAATTGTATGTATAGGCTTTTTTATGCAACATTGGGGTTACTGGGATAGTATAATTCTCTTGCAGATTTGTGAACCATGAAAAAGAGTGGAGATAGCCTTTTGGGTGATTATCTAGTCGCTTTTTTGAACGAGATATTTTCTTATGATTAAAGGAAGATGAGATAATCAACACTTTCATGGTTATTAGAAGACACAACAAGCTTGATAGGAGGAAGTAGCGACGTACTGTTTTTCAGCTATTATAGCTATGTAATCTATAATCTATTTTAAGCAAGCTAGACTCATCTATTTAATTTTATGATGTTGTCCTTTTTAACCTAATCATATTACTGATTCAAAATTCATATATTTGTATATCGTTATGTTACATTCATAGCAGTTAAAATTTTTTAAAGCAATGAATAGCCCTAGCTACAAATCCTGACTACACCACTGGCCTAATGTAGGCTAAAATCAATGCAAACAGTGAAGCCCACCCCTATATGTTCATGAGCTTAGCCCAACAACCTAGAAAAGAAGAAAAACAAGAGCGACAGATATATTATTGCAAGTTCCCTAAAAGTAAAATAGAGTGGCCAAACAAACTAGAAACAAGGGCAGCAAATAGTTTATTCCATATTGACACCCACTCGAGTACTCGACCAATTAGGATTACGTGTTGTATGGTTAGTGTTGAGGTCATGTCCTATGCTTCCTAGATAAACATCTTGGAAGTAGCCGTCCATTATGATGTGAACCGACACGTGTATACCATATCAAACCAAACCATAGTCATGTAGAGCGAAAAGGTATAACGGTTTTCATGATGCGTGCCATTCTTTTTTTCAAAGTTTGAGCAAGCCATGATTCCAAATGATAGGGTGAATACTTGAATAGTGACTCCAACTTATAACAAAGGAAAGACATACAGCTTGAGTTAACCAAACTAGCACAACAGAACATGGAAAACATAAAAAAGGTTTATGTTTTCACTGCCCATAATAGAAATTGAAAATATTGCCTAATTATACTTTGCTTCCATCCAAAGTCTAGTCTACATTGTAGGCCTAATTACCTAAACAACAGTAGCATGGATGCACACAAGAGTAAACCCAGGATGTGTGCACCCGATGATTTTTGCGAAAACTCGAAGCTAGTAGGAATCATGTATATACTACTTATAACTGGGTCAAATCCAAGTTCAAATTGCTTAGGGTTTGGGGTGCTCGGCTTTCCAAAGGAAGGAAGGGGAGAGAAGGGAGTAAGAATACCTGGTGGGTGATCATCGCCGATGAAGAGGTGGCGAAGTGGGGCAGGGTTCGCCCAGCTGTTGTAGGGGGCGCGCAGGTGTCGGAGATGGGGCATGCGGGTGTGCCGCCAGCCACCGATGGAGGTGCGCGGAGGCCGCCCACCAGGTGGAGGCGCGTGGACACCAGTTGAAAGGTCCTAATGGCTAGAGGGGGGTGAATAGCCTAATAAAAATTTCTACAACAACACTTAACAAAATAGTTAGACAATTATGAGGCGAAGCAAGGGTTACGCTAGCCTACTCAAAATGCAAGCCACCTACCACAATTCTAGTTTAGATAGTATCTATTCACACAATAGCTATGACACTACCCTATGTTAGTGTGCTCTCAAAGGCTAACTAAAGAGCCATACCAACCAAGCAAGCAAGCTCTCACAACTAGCTATACTAAAGAGCTTGTCAACTAGTTTGCGATAAAGTAAAGAGAGTAATCAAGAAGGTTATACCGCCGTGTAGATGAAGGAACCAATCAATCACAAAGATGAACAACAATGAAGACCAATCACCTCAGAATCAATAATGAACACAAAGATTTTTTACCGAGGTTCACTTGCTTGCCGGCAAGCTACTCATTGTGGTGATTCACTCACTTGGAGGTTCATGCGCTAATTGGCTTCACATGCCAAACCCTCAATAGGGTGCCGCACAATTAACACAAGATGAGGATCACACAAGCCACGAGCAATCCACTAGAGTACCTTTTGGCGCTCCGCTGGGGAAAGGTCAAGAACCCCTCACAATCACCACGATCGGAGCTAGAGACAATCACCAATGTCCAGCTCAACGATCCTCGCTGCTCCAAGCCGTCTAGGTGACTGCAACTACCAAGAGTAACAAGTGAAATCCCGCAGTGAAACATGAACACCAAGTGCCTCTAGATGCAAACACTCAAGCAATACACTTGGATTCACTCCCAATCTCACTATGACGATGAATCAATGATGGAGATGAGTGGGAGGGCTTTGGCTAAGCTCACAAGGTTGCTATGTCAATGAAAATGGCCAAAGTTTTTGAGCTACAACTAGCCATGGGGCTTAAATAGAAGCCCCCATGAAATAGAGCCATTATACCCCTTCACTAGGCATAACACGAGCTGACCGGACGCTCCGGTCCAACTGACCGGATGCTGCTCCTCAGCGTCCGGTCGCCCGATGGCGGCCACGTGTCTCCTGTGTTCAATCAGTGAACATTTGATCTCAACGGTCGACATGTTGACCGGACGCTCAGACAGAGCTGACTGGATGCTGGACCCTCAGCGTCTGGTCATTTACAGTAAGGGTCCAAAACGTATTTTTGCTGACCGGACGTGTCCAGTCAAGCTTGACCAGACACAGCCCAGCGTCCGGTGCTTAACCCTAATCACTATGCCGACCGACTGCATGATCGGACATAGTCCTTCAGCGTCCAGTCGTAGAGCGACCCAGTGTCCGGTCAGTTGATCGACGCCAGCATCATTGCGACCAACTCCATTTCACTTCTAGCTTCTCCACCCTTGCTCAAATGTGCCAACCACCAAGTGTATCACCTTGTGCACATGTGTTAGCATATTTTCAGAAACATTTTCAAGGATGTTAACACTCCACTAGATCCTAAATGCATTGCAATGAGTTAGAGCATCTAGTGGCACTTTGATAACCGCATTCCGATACGAGTTTCACCCCTCTTAATAGTACGGCTATCAAACTTAAATGTGATCACACTCTCTAAGTGTCTTGATCACCAAAACAAAATAGCTCCTATGGTTTATACCTTTGCCTTGAGCTTTTTGTTTTTCTCTTTCTTCTTGAGGTTCTCATTCTCAACCACTAGTGAGTTATCACAAGTGAGACCATCACTACTAGATGAGGTAGAAGTGGAAGTGCTATAAGAAGGGTTAGTAGGAGCAACAATGATAGGCATAGATAGTGATTCATCAATTATATCACAAGTTAAACCTACATTGCAAGTTTCAACATGCTTCTTTTTACTTTGCTCTTTAAGCAAAGAAGAATGAGCTTTTTCAAGCTTTTTGTGAGCTTTGCCAAGCTTCTCATGGGCTTCCTCTAGCTTCTCATGAGTTGCTTTGAGCTCATCAAGGGCTTGCTTAAGGGCTTTTACCTCCTTATTCAAGCTCTTGCCTTCTCTTCTCTTAATGTCAAAGTGTTCTTTAGCATCTTCTAGCATGTCAAATAATTCATCCTTAGTAGGTTCATCATTATCACTATCACTATCATTTTCATTTTCATGTTCATTTTCATCATCATGTTCTTCATCACTTTCATCATCACAAGATTGTACCTTAGTGGCCTTAGCCATGAAACATGATGAAGATTCGAAGAGAGAAGGCTTCTCATTGATGGCAATGCTTGCAAGAACCTTCTTCTTGGTGGTCTTGTGATCATCACTATCATCATCATCATCACTTGAGGAAGCATCACTATCCCAAGTGACTACATATGAACCACCCTTCTTCTTCTTAAAGGCCATCTTGTCCTTCTTCTCATTCTTTTCCTTCTTGTCCTTCTTCTTGTTCTTCTTGTTGTCATCATCATTGTCACTATTGTATGGGCATTGAGCAACAAGATGATCTTTGCTTCCACACTTGAAGCACCTTCTTGACTCTTCTTTGTTCTTGGATGAAGACTTCTTTCTTCTAGCATGGTAGCCCTTCTTTATCATGAACTTGCCAAATCTCTTGACAAATAGAGCCACCTTGTCATCATCATCATCATCCCATGATTCATCTTCTTCACTTGATGTTTCTTGCTTTGCTTTGCCCTTGGATGATGTGGCTTTGAATGCCACGCTCTTCTTCTTCTTATCCTTCTTCTCATCTTTCTTCTCCTTCTTTTCTTCCTTCTCATCATCATCTCTATAAGTATCATTGGTCATTATATCTCCCAATAATTGGTTTGGTGTCATGAAGTCCAAACTGCTTCTTACTAGAATGGTGACCAATGTACCAAATCTTGAAGGTAAGCATCTTAAGAACTTGTGGAAGAAGTCCTTATCCTTTACTTCTTCTCCAAGTGCTTTGAGATCATTAATAAGCACTTGAAGCCTATGGAACATCTCTAGCACACTCTCATCACCCTTCATCTTGAAGCTTGCAAACTTTTCTTTGAGAATGTAAGCCTTTGCACCCTTCACAGCTTGAGTGCCCTCAAATGACTCTTCCAACTTCTTCCATACCTCATGAGCCATCTTAATATTTTTGACTTGCTCAAATGTTCTTTCATCAATTGCATCATGAATAGCACTTAGAGCAATGTCATTGTTTTGGAGAAGTACTTCTTTGGCCGCGGTGGGATTCTCCAGATCTTCAATCTCAATTTTTGTTTCTACCACCTTCTAAACCTTCCTATTGATTAACTTGATATAAGTTGTCATCTTGGCCTTCCAATGGGGATAGTTGGAGCCATCAAATTGGGGTGGCTTCTTGGTGTTGTTGATTTGAGCCATATTAACACCAAAGGTTGGTAAGCCTCAAATAATGGTGACCTCGGCTCTGATACCACTTGAAAGGTCCTAATGGCTAGAGGGGGGGTGAATAGCCTAATAAAAATTTCTACAACAACACTTAACAAAATGGTTAGACAATTATGAGGCGAAGCAAGGGTTGCGCTAGCCTACTCAAAATGCAAGCCACCTACCACAATTCTAGTTTAGATAGTATCTATTCACACAATAGCTATGACACTACCCTATGTTAGTGTGCTCGCAAAGGCTAACTAAAGAGCCACACCAACCAACCAAGCAAGCTCTCACAACTAGCTACACTAAAGAGCTTGTCAACTAGTTTGTGGTAATGTAAAGAGAGTAATCAAAAAGGTTATACCGCCATGTAGATGAAGGAACCAATCAATCATAAAGATGAACAACAATGAAGACCAATCACCTCAGAATCAATAATGAACACAATGATTTTTACCGAGGTTCACTTGCTTGCCAGCAAGCTACTCCTCATTGTGGTGATTCACTCACTTGAAGGTTCATGCGCTAATTGGCTTCACACGCCAAACCCTCAATAGGGTGCCACACAACCAACACAAGATGAGGATCACACAAGCCATGAGCAATCCACTAGAGTACCTTTTGGTGCTCCACCGGGGAAAGGTCAAGAACCCCTCACAATCACCATGATCGGAGCCGAAGATAATCACCAACCTCCACTCAACGATCCTCGCTGCTCCAAACCATCTAGGTGGTGGCAACCACCAAGAGTAACAAGCAAAATCCCGCAACAAAACACGAACACCAAGTGCATCTAGATGCAAACACTCAAGCAATGCACTTGGATTCACTCCCAATCTCACTATGATGATGAATTAATGATGGAGATGAGTGGGAGGGCTTTGGCTAAGCTCACAAGATTGCTATGTCAATGAAAATGGCCAAAGTTTTTGAGCTACAGCTGGCCATGGGGCTTAAATAGAAGCCCCTATGAAATAGAGTCGTTATACCCCTTCACTAGGCATAACATGAGCTGACCGAACGCTCCGGTCCAACTGACCAGACGCTGCTCCTCAGCGTCCGGTCGCCCGATGGTGGCCATTTGTCTCCTGTGTTCAATCAGTGAACGTTTGATCTCAACGGTCGACATGTTGACCGGACGCTCCGACAGAGCTGACCAGACGCTGGACCCTCAGCGTCCGGTCATTTACAGTAAGGGTCCAAAACGTATTTTTGCTGACCGGACGCGTCCGGTCAAGCTTGACCGAACATAGCCCAGCGTCCGGTGCTTAACCCTAATCATTATGTCGACCGACCACATGACTGGACGCAGTCCTTTAGCGTTCGGTCGCAGAGCGACCCAGCGCCCGGTCAGTTGACCGACGCTAGCATCATTGTGACCAACTCCATTTCACTTCTAGCTTCTCCACCCTTGCTCAAATGTGCCAACCACCAAGTGTATCACCTTGTGCACATGTGTTAGCATATTTTCACAAACTTTTTCAAGGATGTTAACACTCCACTAGATCCTAAATGCATATGCAATGAGTTAGAGCATCTAATGGCACTTTGATAACCGTATTCCGATACGAGTTTCACCCCTCTTAATAGTACGGCTATCAAACTTAAATGTGATCACACTCTCTAAGTGTCTTGATCACCAAAACAAAATAGCTCCTATGGTTTATACCTTTGCCTTGAGCTTTTTGTTTTTCTCTTTCTTCTTTCGAAGTCCAAGCACTTGATCATCATTATGATATCATCATCATACTATGATCTTCATTTGCTTCATCACTTGGAGTGTGCTACCTATCTCATGATCACTTGATAAACTAGGTTAGCACTTAGGGTTTCATCAATTCACCAAAACCAAACTAGAGCTTTCAATCTCCCCTTTTTGGTAATTGATGACAACCCTTATACAAAGATATGAATTAAAATTCAATTGAATCCATGTTGCTTGCCCAAGCATATTTACCTTGTGTGAAAGGATTTGGACAAGTTTCATGAACCCCAAATGGTAGCAATTGCTCCCCCTACATATGTGCTAAGAGTTTGGATTGTAGCTTGTACATATGCTTAGATAGGAAATATAGGAGTCAATGACTACCACATGATGCTAAGGTATAAAAGATGGACCTTTGAAGCGTGATACCAATCGGAGTGCACCAATATACCATCCTTAGCACCATGGTTAGCTCAATACCACTTAGAAATATTTGGAAGTGAAATCACTAGATATTCTATACGTGCTAGTTTTCATTTCATCATTCAAACCTACAACTAGCATACATCACACAAGCATGGATGTTTAAATTTAATACTTATGCCATGCAAGCAAACATATGAAATGCACATTCAAATGCACCATACCAGTTCATGAGCTTGCTCCCCCTACTTGTGTGCTCAAAATTTTAGTTGATCCCTTTCCTTTATCATATGTCTCCCCTATCTCATATATCAAGACATCTTTATGTTTCTCTCCCTTTATGATACTTCACCCCCTTTTTCACTATTTTTACTACTATCTTTGTTTCTCTCCCCCTTTGTCATCAATGACCACAAAGGTTTAAAATGTAGAGAGTATTACTTGTAGGGTCGAGATTATCAATGTCAATCAATGGGGTGAGGATCATTTTCCCAAATTTGGTCCAATCTAGAATATTTGCCAAAGATATTTAACTCGATTTGATCCAAGGACAAGCTTCTTCACACCTCCTAATAAGGGTTATCTTGTACCATGTTGAGTTAAATACTTAAAGCTCATTTTCTAGATCAAACACTAGGTTTACAAGCCCATAAACATGTCATATGCTATCACTAGATCAAATCAAGCATAGAAGCAATAGTGATATCATATAAACATCAAAACCATTTGATTTTTATGAATGAGCCTAATAAAATAGAACCACTTGAAAGGTCCTAATAAGATTGAAAATATGACTAGATGCACTAAACATGTCCTTAGCAAGGATGTATGCCATGCCAGTCAACTTTTACCTTGGATTGCTCGAAGGACAGGCATGTCATATGAGTGGGAGTGCATCAACACATATTTGAGAAATCCAATATGTTCAACTCATTCCTTAGCTTGCAAAACCTTTTCTCATCCAATGGCTTGGTGAATATGTCGACAAGTTGATCTTCGGTGTCTACACTATCAATGCAAATGTCCCCTTTTTATTGGTGATCTCTTATGAAATGGTGGCAGACATCAATATGCTTTGTTCTTGCATGTTGAACCAGATTGTTGGTCAACTTGATTGCACTCTCATTGTCACACAGCAATGGCACTTTCTTGAACTTGATTCCAAAATCACTCAAGGTGGCCTTCATCCAAAGTATTTGTGCACAACAACTATCGGCGGATATGTATTCGGCTTCAGTGGTTGATAGTGCAACACTATTTTGCTTCTTTGATGGCCATGAAACAAGTGATCTTCCCAACAATTGACATGTGCCCAAGGTGCTCTTCCTTTCAACCTTGCATCCCGCATAATCCGAGTCGGAGTAACCAACTAGCTCAAACTTTGCTCCTTTGGGATACCACAAACCAACATTTGGTGTATGCTTCAAGTACCTCAATATCCTCTTTGTAGCCTTCAAATAACTTTCTCTTGGTGAGGCTTGAAATCTTGCACACATGCATACACTAAACATGACATCCGGCCTTGATGCGGTCACATAGAGTAGGCTTCCAATCATAGACCGAAACAATTTTTGATCCACCATATTTCCACTTGCATCACTATCCAAGTTGCCATTGGTTCCCATTGGTGCTATCAATCATGCCAAACTTCTTGATCATGTCCTTGATGTACTTGCCTTGACATACAAATGTACCATTCTTCAATTACTTGATTTGAAGACCAAGGAAGTAACTTAACTCTCCAATCATGGACATCTCAAACTCATTAACCATCATCTTTCCAAACTCATCACAAAAATCTTGATTGGTTGATCCAAATATGATGTCATCTATATAGATTTGCAATACAAATAGATCTTTTTCCAATCTTCTTGATGAAAAGAGTGGTGTTAACCTTACCCATTGTGAACCCTTTAGAGAGTAGAAAATCCCTCAATCTCTCATACCATGCTCTAGGTGCTTGCTTCAAGCCATACAATGCCTTCTTCAACTTGTACACATGGTTGGACTTCTTGTCATCTTCATAACTGGGAGGTTGCTCAACATATACTTCTTCATTGATGTAGCCATTGAGAAATACACTCTGAACATCCATTTGATAGAGCTTGATGTTGTGGGCACAAGCATAGGCTAGCAAGATTCTAATTGCTTCCAATCTAGCAACCGGGGCATATGTTTCTCCAAAGTCAAGACCTTCAATTTGTGTATATCCTTGTGCTACCAATCTTGCTTTGTTCCTTACTACTATCCCATCTTGATCTTGCTTGCTTCTAAAGACCCATTTGGTTCCAATCACATTGTGTCCCTTTGGTCTTTCTACTAACTCCCATACTTGATTTCTTGTGAAGTTATTCAATTCTTCATGCATAGCATTGACCCAATCAACATCCTTCAAAGCTTCATCTATCTTCTTTGGTTCAATGGATGACACAAATGAGAAGTGTCCACAAAATGATGCCAATCTTGATCTTGTTTGTACACCTCTAGAAATATCACCTATGATAATGTCCAATGGGTGATCTCTTGCAACATTGGTTGGTTGGAGGATTGGAACTTGATTGCTTGCACTTGCTTGATCATTGGGTTGAGATGATGTACTAGCCACTTGATCTTGTTCATTGTCATGAGAGCCACTTGCACTAACTTGATTTGTATCATCTTGCACATTTGAGTTAGAGAGCACTTGCACTTGATCATCTTCATCATCATTCACTTGCCTAGGCCCTAATTCACCAATATCCATGTTCTTCATGGCATTTGAAAGTTGAATGCCTCTAACATCTTCTAAGTTCTCATTCTCCACTTGTGAACCCTTGGTTTCATCAAATTCAACATCATGAACTTCCTCAAGAGTACCACTATCCAAATTTCAAACTCTATATGCTTTGCTTGTAGTGGAGTATCTAAGTAGGAATCCTTCATCATATTTCTTGTCAAACTTGCCCAATCTAGTGCCTTTCTTCAAGATATAGCATTTGCAACCAAAGACCCGAAAATATGCAATGTTGGGCTTTCTACCATTCAAGAGCTCATATGGTGTCTTTTCTTTCAATCGGTGACAATAGAGGTGGTTGCTACAATAGCAAGCCGTGTTGATAGCTTCGGCCCAAAAAGATTGACTCACATTGTACTCACTAAGCATAGACCTTGCCATATCAATGAGTGTTCTATTCTTCCTCTCAACAAGGCCATTTGATTGAGGAGTGTACATGGCCGAGAATTGATGTCTAATTCCAAATTCATCACACAACTCATCAATTCTAGTATTCTTGAACTCACTACCATTGTCACTTCTAACTCTCTTGATTGTTGTTTCAAACTCATTGTGAATGCCCTTGACAAATGATTTGAATATTGCAAACACATCACTTTTGTCCACTAGAAAGAATACCCATGTGTATCTAGTGTAATCATCCACTATTATAAAGCCATATTTGTTACCACCAATACTAGTGTATTGTGTTGGCCCAAACAAATCCATGTGCAATAACTCAAATGCTTTACTAGTGCTCATCATGCTTTTCTTAGGATGGGTGTGAGATGATGATCTAGCCACTTGATCTTGCACATCATCATAAGAGCCACTTGAACTTGCTTGATTAGTGTCAACTTGTACATTTGAGTTAGAGAGCACTTGCAATTGATCATCTTCTTCATCAATCAATTGCCTAAGCTTTAATTCACCAACATCCATGTTCTTCATGGCATTTGAAAGTTGAATGCCTCTAACATCTTCAATATTTTCATTCTCATCTTGGAAACCTTTGGATAGTGGTACTCTTGAGGAAGTTCATGAACTTCTTTGAGAGTACCACTTGCCAAATTCTAAACTCTATATGCTTTGCTAGTGGTTGAGTATCCAAGCAAGAATCCTTCATCACATTTCTTATCAAACTTACTCAATTAGTGCCTTTCTTCAAGATATAGCATTTGCAATGAAAAACCCAAAAATATGCAATGTTGGGCTTCCTACCATTCAAGAGCTCATATGGTGTCTTCTCTTTCAATGGGTGACAATAGAGGTGGTTGCTACAATAGTAAGCCGTGTTGATTGCTTTAGCCCAAAAGGACTGACTCACATTGTATTCACTAAGCATAGATGTTGCCATATCAATAAGTATTCTATTCTTTCTCTCAATAAGGCCATTTGATTATGGAATGTACTTGGCCAAGAATTGATGTCTAATTCCAAAGTCATCACACAACTCATCAATTCTTGTGTTCTTGAACTCACTACCATTGTTATTTCTAACTCTCTTGATGGTTGTTTCAAATTCATTGTGTATACCCTTGACACATGATTTGAATATTGCAAACACATCACTCTTGTCCACTAGAAAGAATGCCCAAGTGTATCTTGTATAGTCATCCACTATCACAAAGCCATATTTGTTTCCACCAATGCTAGTGTATTATGTTGGCCCAAACAAATCCATGTGCAACAACTCAAATGCTTTGCTAGTGCTCATTATACTCTTCTTAGGATGGGTATTTCCAACCTATTTGTCGGCTTGACAAGAGCTACAAAGTTTGTCCTTCTCAAATACCACATCTTTCAAGGCTCTAACTAGATCATGCTTAACTAATCTATTCAATTGTTTCATTCCAATATGACCAAGCCTTCTATGCCATAACCAACCCATACTAAACTTAGTGAACAAGCATGTTGACAATTGAGCTTCACTAGCATTGAAATCAACCAAGTATAGATTCTCATATCTAAAGCCTTTGAAGATCAAGTTAGAGCCATGTACATTTATGATCTCTACATCATCTACCCCAAATATGCATTTGAATCCAAGATTACACAATTGTGCTATGGATAGCAAATTGAAGTTCAAGCTCTCTACTAGCAACACATTGGATATGCTCATGTCATTAGATATTGCAATCTTACCAAGTCCTTTGACCTTGCCTTTGCTATTATCACCAAATATGATACTATCATAACCATCATTGCCATTGGTGTTGATTGAGTTGAACATTCTTGCATCACCGGTCATGTGTTGAGTGCACCCACTATCAAGAACCCAATGCCTTTCTTCGGCTTTGTAATTGACCTACAAAAGAAGATCAATTATTTTTAGGTACCCAAACTTGCTTGGGTCCTTAAAGGTTAGTCACTAAACTCTTTGGTACCCAAATGGCTTTCTTCTTTGATCCAACCACCCCTACAAATATTTTTTATTTTTTTAAATTATTAATTCTATATTTTTATATCATAAAAACATAAAGTAATATAAAAACAATTATGTATATGCACAAATATAATATTTTGTATTATTCTATATATGAAGAAATATATATATATATATATATATATAAATAATTGTAGTCAAAACAATATAGAAAAAAACAAAAATTAAAAATTTGAATTTTAAAACTTCGACTACAATTTTATGACATTAAATGAAATAATATGAAAATGTTGTAAACATAAAAGTTATATAACTCATCAACATGTACAGCTTTTATTTTGGTCATCTTGTCATGTGACTTTCTTTGAACGATTCAAATTTTGAAATTCAAACAATTTCAACTTGAAACAATATTTTGAAAGAGTAAATGATTTCAGATGAAAAACTCATGAATACCAAAGTTGTAGAACTCATCAATATGTACAACTTTTATTTTGATCATATTTTCATTTGACCAAATTTGAACAGTTGAAATTTTGAATTTCAATAAATGGCAACTTCAAACAAGATTTTGAAACCTTAAATGATTTCAACAATAAAAGTCTATGAATAGCGGCATCTCATCGTAGTTATTGTAAGCTTCAACATTGTCCACGCCATCAACTCCAATAATGTGCTGTTTCCTGGAGGCAACCACGTGCTTTGTCTTCTTTAGGGGGAGGTTACTTCGTGGGTCAGACATATAGAAAACTTGTGCGACACGTAAAGCGAGCACCCAAGGGTCATCTTGGTAGCCTAGATTCTTGAGGTCTAGGACTCTCAATCCTATCTCATTCAGTTGATGTTGTTTGATCCAGCGGCATCAAAACATGGTCACCGTTATATCCCTTCCATAGTTAAGTTCCCATATCTCTTCAATGATGCCAAAGTATTGGATCTTTCACCCCAATCCATCAAGAGCCTCTATTCGAACGCCGTTGTTTTGGTTCACATATTTACTATCCTTTGTGTGGGTATAGTATGTATACCCATTGATGTCATAAGCATTCCAAGATGTCACTTGTCTCGATGACCCCTCCGCCAACCTACTGATGGTAATAGAGTCTATGGTTTCTCTAGGCGGTATGTTTTGGTCCTTCAACCATGTAGTTAGTCGTTGCTTGTGTTGTTTTATGACCCAATCATCCGAACGGCCATTTCTCTCCACCATAATGATAGCCAAGTGTTCATCAATGTATGGTTGCATCAGTTGTGTACTCTGCAAGACACTATAATGCGCCCGACTCACCTCTTTGTAATCATGGTCGATGAACACTTTTCTACCACTGGTTCCCTTCCTAGCCAGCCTACCCTTGTGACGAGAATCGGGTTTACCAATCCTTTTTTGTACTTTTAGGTACTCTTGACAACACTCGACGACTTCTTCAGTACTGTAACCCTCTATCATGGAGCCCTCTAGGTATGCTCGATTATGCACATATTGACTTAGAACCGACATGAACCGCTCATAGGACCACATTTCATGCAAGTAGCAAGGGCCCAGCGCCTATATCTAATGAACCATGTGAATCATGAGATATGGCATTATATCAAAAAAGCAAGAGGTAAACACATCTCCAGTTGGTTTTGTGTCTCCACCATAAATTCATGTAGGTCACTCAGCTCTTGCATGCCAATCATCTTCTGTGAGATCTTCAAAAAGAAGTAGCACATGCGGGTGATGGCCATTTTTAAGAACTCTGGCTTTATAGCCCTAATTGTAATAGGTAGAAACACTGTTAGCATCACATGGCAATTGTAAGCCTTGTAGTGTGTTATTGACAAGTCCTTCATCGACACTAGCTTCTTCACATTTGCTAAAAACCCAGTCAGGACTTTGACCCCCCTTAGGAAAGTGCATATAGCTCTCTTCTTGTCTGGTGTTAGGTTGAAGCACGCCACGACCAGAGTGTATTTTCCATTAGCCTCAGGTACTGGGTGAAGCTATGGCATCACGTTTAGTTGCACCATGTCTTTCCGTGCTTTCAGACCATCCTTTGACTTGCCTGTGTCCATCAAGGTAGCAATGAGACTCTCAAAGACATTCTTCTGCACGTGCATCGCATCAATGGCATGGGGGACCTCCAAGTCTGGCCAATAAGGCAGATACTGAAAGAAGATCGATTGTTTCTTGAAAGGTACGCCTTCGACAGGAGGTGTGCTTCTATCTCTGTTCGCCCCATCTAGATTCTTCTTTCCATAGACAACGCGTATGTTTTTCACCATTCTGTACACGTGTTCTCCGTTATGACGTCTCTCCGAAGGGGGTTCAATCTCTGGGACATTGTCATAAAATCTAAAGAACAATTTACTGTGGTACTTATGACTTGTCTTTAAGAAGCGTCGGTTCCTTAGGTAAACTATCTTCTTGGATGCATCCAGGTACACCCAAGTAGTACCATCCAAGCAAACCAAGCATCCCGTCTTTCCTTTGATCTATCTAGACAAAGCAAACAGTGTGGGGTAATCATTGGTAGTAAAAAATATTATTGCTCTACATATGAAGTCCTCCTTTTAGAACGCATCGTACATCTGCTCCTCATGCCTCCATAGCCTCTCCATTTCTTACATCAAAGGCTTGAGGAACACGTCTATATCAATGCCTGGTTGTTTAGGGCTAGAAATAAGAATAGTGAGGAGAAGGTACTTTCTCTTCTGACACAACCATGTTGGGATGTTGTATATGGTCAAGATCACTGGCCATGTGCTGTGGTCGCTCATCCTCTCATTGAAGGGATTCATTTTATCGGTGCTCAAGCCAAACCGTACATTCCTTGGGTCATCGCTGAATTCTTTATGCTTCTCATCAAACCTTTGCCACTGACTACAATCAGCCGGGTGTGCAATCTTATCATCATTCACCTTGCGCTCATCATCCCACCATGTCATGAGTGTAGCTTCTTTAGGGTTTAGGAAGATACATCTCAAGCGGTCGATCACTAGCAGGTACCATATTACCAAGGCATGAATTCTTCTCTGCTTTGCATCGTTGCCTAATGGAGTGTCCTCTGGAGGCTGAGATTCTTGTACCACCTTTTTTGTACCCTTCTTATTCCTCTTTTTCCCTGTGGAGGCTTCGTCCCCACCGTAAAGGTCATTGTTCTTGTACTGGCTGGCCCCACACCGGGGACATTTATCCAGTGACTTGAATGTTTTGCCATGAAAAAAGTATATAGTGGTTGGGGCATGCATTGATTTTTTTCAACCCCCATTGTCAATGGACTTATGACCTTCTTTGCTTGGTATGTGTTGGCGGGAACTGAGTTTGGTTGTGGCAGCACCCATGACAGGAGATGCAATAGATCATTAAAACTACAGTCTGACCAGCCGTACTTAGCCTTCAGGATGAGCAGCTCAAGCACAAAACATAGCAATGTCCAATGTGTCGGACAACCCTTTTCAACACCATACACAGTCTCCTTTGATGCTTTTGTCACCCTTTCCAAATTTTCTAAACCTTTCGGGATATTTAGTAAAATCTCTGGTCCAAGGGCTCAAATCATGCCCTCCAAATCATCTTCATCTCTGACACATGCTCCACCATCATTATTGGCACCACCTTCGTCGTTACCATCCCAACCACCAGCATCACCACCTTGTTCATTGCCAAACTCGAAATCCATTCATGCATCAAGCTCTGCTGAATATTGGGACAGGAATTCTATGGTTTTGTCATCGTATTCCTCCTCATTCTCGTCGTTAACAATAACCATTTCACCATGATGAATCCACACTATGTAGTCCTCAACAAATCCTCGCATAATCAAATGTGATCTGATGATAGTCACATCTGTCCATGCCATACGGTTCTTGCAGTCTTTACAGGGGCAAATAATTGTATCCTTATTCTCTTTCAATGTCGTTGCATGCTTCTTTACGACTTCAATAAATTTATCCACCTCTTCACGGAAATCTACCTTGAACCTTAACGAACCATACATCCAAGAGTTCCTGTACTCCATCTTTTACAACAATAACAAAACAAATATTAAAGGACTACTTATTCAGATATATATATATAAATGAATCAAATTAATAATTACTTGAGAATAATTGTATATACTTCAGATATATGAATATAAATCATATATATAATTACATGAAGCATACAAACACACCATGGTAGAGGAAAATTAATTAATGGCCCATTTATCCATAAATAATTAAAATACATATTTATTGATTACAATAAATAATTTCAAAGACAACAATTAGCAACAATTATACTTTACCCAATATCTTTCATACAAACCCTAGTCCAATTTCATCAAACATAAATTTACAAAAAACAAAATTAATAAAAAAAACCGAACCCTAGATCTAGAACCATATGCACATGAAACATCCATAAAACTAACTAATTGTTCACTAAAATCAAGAAACATGGACCAAATAAGGGTATGATCTTGTTCCTCTTCCTAATTTACCCTAGTACATTTAAAACTTGGGTCTAATTTGCTTCATAAGTAGCTCAAGCACCATAGAAGAGAGAGAAAAATAAAACTCTAATTACTCACTAACCAACCATTAAAACTTCAAAAAAAAGTGTGGAATAGCATTTTGTTACCTTCTACAACCTCTCCACCAAAGGATTTGAGACCAAAACATTCCCCCCTTAGTAGAGCAATTTTTGAAAGGTGCCCAAGACCTCCCCACCTTTCTTTCATGGGTTGGAGTGAGTGACCCGAGGAGGAAGAAGGTGCTGCTGCTGTTTTATATGTGGGTCATTTGTAGGGGTGGCTGGTGATTGAGCCGTCCCTTCAAATCGAAGCTATTTATACGGGGGTATTTGTAGGAGCGGCTCAATCACCAGCCACCCCTACAAATAGCAACGCCGGGGGCGGTCGGTGAGTGAGCTACCCCTACAAGTCAGACCCATTTGTAGAGGCAGCTCGTATCACCAGTCGCCCCTGTTGTTTCATTTGTAGAGGTGGCTGGTGTCTGGGCACCCGAGCATGACACTATAGGGCCGACTCCATCACCAGCCGCCCCTACAAAAAATTCAATCCGTTGCTAAAAATCGTTTTTTACGTAGTGACTCTCAGGTGTGGGATCTTAGGTGCTCACCAAAACTATCCGGTGAGCACCCTCTTGGAACCTCTTGCTGATGGTAACACCTTTGAGAGCTTGAGAAACAAACTCCACTCACTTTGTTCACAAAAGATCACATTCGAGTGAAATTGATAGTGTTCTACTAGTGTATTTGCATAGTTAATTTGCATCTTGTAGCACTAGAGAAGCGTAATCTAAAGTTAAAGCGACTTATAATTTAGAACGGATGGAGTATCTAGAAAAGCCAAAGCATCTTATAATTTGGAATGGAGGAATATTTGCTAGTTCACACAAAAAAGAGCAATATATATCTCCTTTTACATTTCATTCGAGATAAGAGTATATGTATATACAGGGCCGGTCCTGAGTTATTTTGGACCTAGAACGAACCTAGAATTTTGGACCTTTCTATACAAATATGATAATATTATTAGTACTATCCATTGATAGTATATATACACACATACAAAATATTATTAATAGGCAGTTAACTAAATACAAAAGCAAAATTTATATGAAATAATTTGTATACATTTTAAATTACCTCAAAAAAATTTCTAACATTTCTCGATACGAAGTTATTGATTTTGGTGTCAATATCAATCCCATCCACAACAACTGTCGCCAATATGCATCAGGATCTCATGAAGTGTTTGTATTACTCTTTAAAAAATTTATGAAGAGCCGCTATCTGTGATTCTACCAAATCATCTATTCGCTTTTTCTTCTTTCTTTTTTCATTGCGAGAAGCATTTTTTCTTGATGACATGGTCCTGCTAATATTTAGAGAAACAATTATTAACTGCGATTATTAACTAAATTTTGATCTAGAACGAAGCTAAAATTTTGGACCTTTTTATATGAACATGATAATACTACTAATACTACGCATTGGTACTATACACACACATATACAAATGTTAGTAATAAGTAGTTAATTGAATGCAAAAACAATATTCATATGAAATAATTTGTATATACATATTAAATTACCTTAAAAATTTCATACTCCCTCAACCTCTCATTGACATGCCTCCCATCTCTAAACCCATCATTCCCCAATGAACTCTTGAATTTGTTAGAATTAAAAAGCTTACAACAGAATCAAAATGCTCTGTCCAAGTGTTTGGAATAAACTAACCATTTTCTATCATATACCTCTTCCTTGCTCGTTTTTTCTAGAGTAATAGGCATAGGGAAAATGTCTATCATTGGCATCCAAGGGAATTCAAGATTCTCTTCTCTTATAGGCCCCTTAACTAATGTATCTCTTGCTTTGTTAAAAAATTTAGAGAAACATTTAGTAACTACAATTTAATAAAATAGGGATCACGTGAGAAACAATTAGTCAATTAGTAACTAAATTTCAGATTCCATACCTGACGCCTAACAGGGAATTGGGGATTTAAGGATTTAGATGATCAGGAATCAGGATTCAGGGATCACGTCACGTGAGGGCCCTTGCTGTCAGATGCCGCGTGGCGCCTGCCTCTGCCTGTTCGCTTCGCCTCTCTGCTCTGGTACTAGAACGCCGCCGCCTGCCGGGCCCCTCACGCTCCCACGCCGCAAGCGCAGAAGGAAAGCGGAAGGTCGCGTGTTGCGTCGCGACTCGTGCGGAGCGGTGCTGCGGACGTGATCACGGTCACAGGAAACAGGAGTTGGAGGATCTCGTCATCTCCTATTGCTACTAGTGTATATGTATACATATCTGGGGCTGGGGGCCATCACTTTCCTGGGCCTGGGACGGCCGTCCCTCCCCCCCCCCCCCCCCCCCCCCCCCCCCCCAGGGCCGGGCCTGTGTATATATACACATATTGTGGCCATGGAGCACACATACGTGGTGCGCTAGCTGGTGGGCTGTAGGCAGGCATCCCGAGCGTACGAGAGATGTGGTGGGCCCATCCGCTGATCAGCAGCATGTGGCTGTGTTTCCGTTCAGTGGCTATCATGCACACTCACCACTTGCACGCACGCTGGACCATGATTCCACCATGACAACAACCGGTGTTCCCAATTAATTAAGATTGGCCTCTATATGAACATCCCAATCACGTCGTTTTTAAAAATAAACGCTAGACCAGTTGGTCTGGCTATGCGCTTTACACGTTGTCGGTCAGAGTTTGAATCTTCTCCGGGGTGGATTTGTTGGTCGGAGGAGGCACAGTTTATCTGCACGTTGAAAAAATCCCCTCGTCTACTCCACGCCAAAGCACAGGTCTAAGGCTAGCCCAGTCTCACAGAAGCTATGGTGTCGCTATGTATGGGTGGGGCAGAGGTTCGGAGATTTTTTCGACCTGCGTAAGGTCTTCTTCTTAAGCACAATGCCCGGGGCTGTCTTACCGCCCGCGAGTCGAGTTTTTTTTTCTTGAGGCAGTTGTCCCTCTCAAGACTGATGCACGAATGCGATGGAACCATGGGCGCCAATCTATAACGAAATAAATTCCTTTTATGATCGGTAGCCCTTCCTCAACGCTTCACACCATTTTCATTGAAAAAATGAAGAGATAACACTACCAGAGATAGCTTATTTGTCGTGTGTCCCAGACTTTACCGAGTGCTTTTTATCAAGCACTTGACAAAGAGGTTGTTTACCGAGTGCCAGAAAGAAAGCACTCGGCAAACAACTAGCACTCGGCAAAGAGGTTGTTTGTCGAGTGTTGAGCACTCAGCAAACAATAACACTAGACAAAGAGGTGGTTTGCCGAGTGTCAGGATAAGACACTCGGCAAAGGGCCACCTCCATTAACGGCCGGTAGGCGCCGTTAATTCTTTGCTGAGTGTCTTATTCTGACACTCGGTAAAGAGGCTTCTTTGTCGAGTGTCATTTTTTGATACTCGGCAAACTATATTTTTTTATCACTTTTGACCTCCAAACTTTTTCTACAGTCCTCATACAATACCTGGTACTTCATGTTCCAACATGGCACATTTCTCAGACTTTTTCTATATTTCTTTAATTTATTTCATTTAATTGAATTTTCTTGGATAATTCAAATTATAATTGCTACTCATTCGAATAATGAAAAAAATGAATGGAAAAATAATATTCATGTTATTTAGTATAATGTGAGGTTGTATCCAGGAATAGACCACCAATTTCGAACATCTTGTTCACGAAACATGACCATGAACTTGCGGTCGAGTTGTTTTTAAATTATATAAAAAGCAAACGAAGTCCGAAAATCATAAAACTTGTCAAGATATCATGATATCATATGTGGAGGCTGTGATAAAAAATTACGAAGGTTTTGCGCAAGTTGTCACGTACGATGCTTGCAAACCGAAGAATCTTCAAAGAAGTTTCATGATTTCGTGAAGAGGGCGACGAGGTGGTAAGCATCGTACGTGACAAACTTACGTGAAACCTCCTCAATTTTTTATCACAGCCTCCACATATGATATCTTGACATCTTGACAAGTTTAATGATTTTCGAACTTCGTTTGCTTTTTATAGAATTTAAAAACAACTCGACCGTAAGTTCGTGGTCATGTTTCGTGAACAAGATGTTCGAAATTGATGGTTTGTTCCTAGATATGGCCTCACATTATACTAAATAACATGAATATCATTTTTTCATTTATTTTTTTCATTATTCGAATGACTAGCAGTTATAATTTGAATTATCCAAGAAAATTCAATAAAATAAAATAAATTAAAGAAATATAGAAAAAGTCCGAGAAATGTGTCACATTGGAACATGGAGTAGCAGATATTGTATGAGGACTGCAGAAAAGTTCGGAGGTCAAAAGTAAAAAAAATATGGTTTACCGAGTGTCAAAAAATGACACTCGGCAAAGGAGCCTCTTTGCCGAGTGTCAGGACGGCTGGCACTCGGCAAAGATTTTTTAAAAATTTTAAAAAACCCCTTTTTATCGAGTGCCAGACCGGTTGGTACTCGACAAAGAATTTAAAAAAAACTCTTTGCCGAGTGCTAGATCGGAGACACTCGGCAAAGAATTAAAAAAAACCTTTGCCGAGTGTCAGATCGGAGACACTCGGCAAAGGGGGGATTTAACCCCGTTGGCTGGGCTAGCCCACACACACCCCACACACACTCGGCAAAGGGGGGATTCATCATCTTGTTGGTTACTCATCAAAGTCCAAAGCATATAGAGTATTTAATCATGTCACCGGCTTGGTTGAAGAAACATATGATGTGGAATTTAATGAATCTAACAGATCCTAAGGAGCACATGAGAATCTTGATGATGTAGGTGATGAACCATTAAGGGAGGCTATGAAGAATATTTTGGTTGGAGACATCAAGCCTAATGATGATGAAGATGATGTACAAGTGATCAATCCACCTTCATCATCAAGTGTGCCACAAGATGATGAAAAAGATGGGAGAGTATAAAATGAAGACACTCATGTCTCCCATGAGCAAATGGTGGTACAAGCATAAGATGTTGATGCTCCACAACCTCCCCCTCAAGTGGTTGATAGAAGAAATTTACCTCTACTTCAAGCTCATCCACAAGATCTCATCATAGGGAGTCCATCAAAGGGACTAATGACTCGCTCATAAAAACTTGCTTCATTTATTGAACATCACTCTTTTGTCTCTTGTTTTGAGCCTACTAAGGTAGAAGAAGTTCTTCAAGATCCGGATTGAATCAATGCCATGCATGAAGAGTTGACCAATTTCACCCGCAATGAAGTTTGGACTCTTGAAGAGCGACCAAAAGGTGCAAGAGTCATTAGAACAAAGTGGGTGTTCCAAAACAAGCAAGATGATCAAGGCGTTGTTGTGAGGAACAAGGCAAGACTTATTGCAAAAGGGTTCTCTCAAGTTGAAGGTTTGGATTTTGCAGAGACCTTTGCACCGGTTGCAAGACTAGAAGCCATTCGTATCCTCCTTGCATATGCATCACATCATGATATGAAACTATATCAAATGGATGTGAAAAGTGCATTTTAAATGGCTTTATTAATGAACTAGTCTATGTTGATCAACCTCTTGGGTTTGAAGACCCTAGATATCCTAATCATGGTTATAGGTTGTCCAAGGCGTTATATGGGCTTAAGCAAGCCCCAAGAGCTTGGTATGAGCGCCTTTGGGACTTTCTTATTGAGAAGGGCTTCACCATTAGAAGGTCGACACCACACTATTCGCCAAGAAGCTTGATGGACATATCTTCATTTGCTAACTGTATGTTGATTATATCATCTTTGGATCATCAAATGAAGATTCTTGCAAAGAGTTTGGTGAATTAATGTCGAAGGAGTTCGAGATGTCAAAGATTGGAGAGCTTACATTCTTTTTTGGTTTTAAAGTCAAGCAAATGAGAGAAGGGATTTTCATCTCTCAGGAGAAATATACAAAAGATCTTCTCAAGAGATTCAAGATGGATGAATGTAAGCCAATCAAGACACCAATGCCAACTAATGGACATCTCGACCTAGATGAGGGAGGTAACATGGTTGATCAAACTCTCTACCACTCTATGATTGGTAGCTTGTTATATTTAACCGCATCTAGGCCTGACATCATGTTTAGTGTGTGTATGTGTGCTAGATTTCAAGCTAATCATAAGGAAACTCATTTGATTGCCGTTAAAAGAATCCTTAGGTATCTTAAGCACACACCAAGCATTGGCATTTAGTATCCCAAAGGAGCTATATTTGAATTAGTGGGCTATTCCGATTCGGATTATGCCGGTTGCAAAGTTGATAGAAAAAACACATCTAGAGGGTGTCATTTGCTTGGTAGATCACTTGTGTCTTGGTCCTCCAAGAAACAAAATAGTGTGGCTTTGTCCACCGTCAAAGCGGAATACATTGCCGTGGGTGCTTGTTGTGCACAAATTCTTTACATGAAACAAACTTTGCTAGACTATGGTGTAGTTCTAGAAAAAGTACCTCTTTTGTGCGACAATGAAAGTGCGGTAAAACTTGCAAATAATCCGGTTCAACACTCTTGCACCAAGCATATAGATATCCACCATCACATTCGTAGAGATCATGTTACGAAGAATGATATTTCATTAGAAGGTGTAAGGACTGAGGATCAATTGGCGGATATCTTTACTAAACCGCTAGATGAGGTGACTTTTTGTCGATTACAGAATGAGCTCAATGTGCTTGATTTTAGTAACTTCACTAAAAAATGAGCTTGTGTTGTCCCTTGCATTGCATTGTAATATACAACATGTTTACTTTATGGTAATGCACTTAGGTCTTGTATAACATGGTTAAGATAACCGCCGAAAAGCGTGTGAAGAAGTTTAACCTTGGATCAAACTTGACAAGCAACTAGATTTACTTTCAAGTATTGCATTACATAGGCATGAATGTTGCTTTGTCATTTATCTTCAATTGCCCTCTTATTGCCTATTTTCTTCAAAAGAATTATAGCCTAAGGCAAAATATTTTTGAAAAAAATTTGAGGGTTTGAGAGAGGTCACTCACATCAGTCTCAATTGGTGTTTATTTGGATCTTATTGAAGTTGGGACTTGATTGGGAATAGGCAGCATGAAGGACTTTGAAGATTTGCTAGAAAAAGAGTGACCGGACGCTGCACTGGACTCTAAAGTTCAGCGTCCGGTCGATCAAAGACGAAGGAGATAGGTTGCACCAGACTCTGGCTACATCCTGTCGGGGTTCACCGGACATGTCCGGTCATGATTCTAGGGTTTTGGACCTCTCTGGAATCGACCGAACGCTGGGTGGCAGCGTCCGGTCACTGCCACCAGGAGCGTCCGGTTAGTAGATAACGTGCGGTTTCTGGATTCTTTTCTCTGTTTCCTTTTCCATCATGTGTGGACCACCATATAACCGCTATGCCCGTGTCTCTATTCCGCACTAGTCGCTTGATCTGTGCCAGAGCCCTTGCCAACACCAGGAACAGAACCTCGTCGGTGCCCTAGCCCTGCTCCAACGCCTGTATGACGTCGTCGCTCGCTGTGCCTTCCCGTGCCAGCACCACCGCCACTCACCCCACGTGCCTTGCTCCCTGCGCCACCATGCGACACAGCCCCGCGCCACCATGCGACATAGCCCCACGCCATCACGCCCTGCCTATGCCACCACGCCCGCGCCGTGCTCCAGCATCGCCGCCCACGCCATGCCCTAGCGCCGCCAGTGCCCCATCTCACCAGCGTGTGCTCACGCCCTAGTGCCGCACTGCCTCATCAAGCCACCACTGCACCGCATTGCCTCATCGAAACCCTTGCCTCGCATTGCTAATCCGGTGGTTTCTTGATTCATTCCTCTTCTTGTTGATTCGCCGGTTCGTAAGGTTGCAAGCCCTCGTTTCCAATTTTATATCTATTGCTTGCTTTCTTAGGGTTTCGTATCTCTAGATATATTGTATTTATTTGTATATCCTATCTATTCTATCATACAACAAGTCAGTGTCGTTGTGGTCCCATTGGTAGTTGTCAGTTAACTCGAGGCCAAGCTTGCGAGTACGGATCGAGGCTAAGCCTTGGAAGTGATAGTTGGCAGTTGATCTTTGTTAGCGGCGGTTATTCTTTTCAGATCCATCAGATGGCTTATGTCAAGATTGTCATAGGAGGTCCTGGTGATGAGGATTCGAGGCCCCCACCTCACTAGCCTGTAGATACAAAAGGCAAGGTGACAAAGAAGTTAGCAACGAGGAAGCGCAAGTACCCTAATGCAGATACGGCGAGAGTAGCCGCAGTTGCAGAGGCCATAGAGCGCGCAGAGAGAGGAGGTGCCAGGAGTGGTGTTATTATTACAGATCAGCTTTCTCCATCTATGAGGGCTACAGTTGAGCAGGTTGAGCACCGTCATGGTGGTCTAGCTAGGATTGTCATGGTTGGAGGACAGCGTGTGGCTATTGATGAGAGTCGGCCTTTGGGCGAGTCACAGCAGTAGCCACAGTCAGTAGAGCAGACTTAGGAGGGAGAATAGATTGAGGAGATAGAGCAGGCACCTCAGCCATACCTTTGCCGCTCTAGTCATACCCGTGCTCTAGTCGCATTGAGGTCAGAGACACAATGGAGGGGTTCTCGTCCACCGCCTAGACCACAGGGTCTGCCTCCAGTGACTCACTTGGATTTGAGGGCCGCCATAGCCAAGCAGGTGCAACAGCTCAAATTTGTGGACTTTGAGTAGTGGTTCCAACTAAGGAGAGATGATCGAGCTTCAAAGGGCTTCTACACACCACTGTAGGAAGATTTTTATAATGCATATCTTAACAGTGGGGCTGTATTCAGATCTCAGAGGGTGTGCAACATTAAGTCTATTGTAGCAGTAGCTAGAGAGCATATTTGCCCTTGCCTATCTTACCTGCCAGGGCTGACAGATTTACTTGGACAGACAGGCTTATATGTTCCATCTTAGGTCTATTAGTTCTATGCTACACTTTGGATTGACCCTCAGCACAGATTCATTCACTTTGCTTTTAGAGATAGAGATTATAGGCTGATGAGCTCTAGGGTTAGAGAGATACTCAGGCTTCAAGAGCAGCCTGTCCGACTACATGAGGTTTGCTATGGATAGACAATGCCTCCTAGATGCCCTCATGACGGTATGGTGCCCCCTACAGATCTAGTTTGCCATTGCTTCACAGAGCCTTTCGATGAGGGGTCGAGCAGGACACCCAGTGATCTCACTCCTACTGCTAGAGTGCTTGATGCTATTATGAGGAGGACCCTACTTCTGAGGATGGGTATCACGAGGGCTTGACTCGCATATAGCTATGGCTACTGAATTTTCTGATGTAGTAGACTATGTTTGACATTTGGGAACTCCTTCTATCAGAGATGGAGGATACTATTGTAGAGGGATTCGGGGGTCATAGGTAGCTACCATATGCACACTGGATTACATTCTTGATACACAGGGCAGTTACTGTGAGGCCACCTGAGATGCTGGCAGAGTATAGTGGTGCTACTACAGAGTTCCCTGCATACAATATGACTCAGATGATTCGCCATAGTGCATTGAGGACACCTAGACAGCCACGCCATTGTCTAGAGGTGCCAGAGACTGCAGCCCACTAGGATGAGACTATCAGGGGTATTGTAGCCATAGAGGAGGAGCAGTTAGATGCTTAGCAGGAGGGGATGGTCAAAGAGACCCTAGCAACAGCTCAGATGAGGACTGCCGGGATATCCCTCAGATGCCTCCATGATGACATGACCATGAGGCCGGTAGCTCTAGTTCAGCTCCACCTACACCATAGATCGAACCCACTCTACTTGCCATACTTGAGCGGATAAGGCAAGATCAGGCTCGTCAGGCCCTAGGAGACCGCTGCTATATTTGCATAGTTTTAGACTTGGCAGGATGAGTTCCAGCGACAGCAGCAGCAGGCTATATAGCAGCAATAGTAGCAGTAGGCCATGCATCAGCAGTAGCTTCTCATGCAGTAGTAGCTATTTGGGTTTATGCAGCATGTTGTGACAGCTATTGGGGTTCCACCGCCATAGCCTTCGCCCCTAGCTTGGTCAGCCTGCCACCACTTCTATGACTCTAGCTTTATAGCCTAGTGGGCTTCAGAGTCAGGGACCACCAGCACCATAGTTTCCTTCACCTACAGAGTAGGTGTTCTAGTGGTTTGCTTCACTAGTGCCAGCCCCATAGTTCACTTCTCTTCATACGAGGCTTTACTCTGCCTCAGAGTTTATCAGTTCTCACCCCATGTTCTAGGAGCCTTGGTGCTTCATTCAGTGAGTTGACAAGGAAGCCTACTCTGCCAGAGCTACATGTCCTAGGTCCTTCCATAGTTGCACCTATTACTAGGACTATAGAGACGCTCCCTTTGTTAGTTGCATCATCAAAGCAGGCAGCGCTAGTTATAGATCCAACCCAGACTGCTTCAGCATCGCTTCTAGCTATAGAGGGTCAGACTGCTCAGAGCTTAGGATCAGATGATGATGGCACATAGTTCTAGCTCGCTCCTCACACCTTAGTGCCTGACTCGTCCGCTGTAGCCCCACTGACCGACCCTTAGGTTTTGGTGTTTGACGCCAAAGGGGGAGAGGGATCGAGTATGTTAGACTTAGGGGGAGCTTCGTTTATCTATTATATCTAGTTTTTATGTGTGATACACTATTATGCATTCGTATGTTTACTTTTATGCATCAAACTATATTTATGTGATAGTGATATTTGATATATGTCCTCTCTACTTTGAATCTTTTATATGTCATATCACTTGTGTTATGCTCATTTGTTTTGCTTCCGCGTTTAACTCTGATGCAAATGAGCTTTATTACTTGTATTCTTGCTTATTTCATATCTTTTGAGTACAACATGCTGGCTTGGGTCATATAAGCTTGCCTAACACTTTTGTTCTTATTGTCAAAAGCTTATATGAATCAAGCATGTTAAAAACCTCATCTCTTTCACATACTCGAGGAGATATTGTCATCAATCACCAAAAAAGGGGAGATTGAAAGCATCTAGGCCCCTAGTTGGGTTTCGGTGATTAATGACAATACGTGATTACTGTGACTAATGTGTGTTTTGCAGAGGCAATTAAGTTAGGTCATGGTAATGGAGATCGATTGGGCTATCACGGTGGTCATGCCCCTATGATGGAAATCATTTTGGTTTTCAAAGGATGGACGACAAGGTTAAGGATGGACTAGTTCTAAGTGTCATTTGGTGTTGAGGAGACACAGTAGTTTAGGACTTTATTTTTCCTTTGGCCATACTATTAAGGGGGTATGGACGGGTAGCTTGACCTAGGTAAGTCTAGTGAGTTAGGTGTGGTGCACACTTGCTAAATCTAGCACTAGGTAGCTCCTAAAAAGCCCTTAGATCCATTGGAGCAAACTTCATTCACGTATGATCGAGAGTTGGAAGTGAATGGAGGGTCCAATGCTGACCGGACGCTGGATTCGGAGAGACCGAACGCTGGCGCAGAGTCCGATCAGTTCATTTGATCAAGGTGAAATCATTTGGTGTGACCGAACGCTGAGAGGTGAAGTGACCGGACGCTGGGTCCCAGTGTCCGGTCAACTCCAGTAAGGTTCTAGAGAGGGAAAATCATGACCGGACGTGTTCGGTTAGAACTTAAACACTAGAGATCGATGAGAACTGACCGGAGCGTCTGATCACCCCGTAGAGGCACATAATGGTTTATTTTTAAACCAAGGTTATAAATACTTCCTCCATTCGTGTGAGGGGGTACTTTTGCTCATTCCAACAGCTGAGAAACACCTCTGAAAGTGCCAAGAAGAGCAAGGTCCTAGTGAGGCAATTGAGATTTGAGAATCCCAAAGAGAGCCCTCATTAGTGAAAGAAAAAGTAGCAAAGTGTGCAACCACCCTTCTCATTAGGCTTGTCATGGTCAAGTGAGTGTTCGTGCTTATTACTTTTGGTGATCGCCATCACCTAGATGGCTTGGTGGTGATTAGGAGCTTGGTGATCATCTGGTAGAGCTTGTGGATGACCCAACTCAAGTTGTGAGCGGTTGTGGGTGATTCACCGCGATAGAGTGTCAAAGAATCAACCCGTAGAGAGCACTTGATCCTTACGCGGATCAAGAGGGAGCTACACCCTTGCGCGGGTGCTCCAATGAGGACTAGTGGGGAGTGGCGACTCTCCGATACCTCAGCAAAACATCACCGCGTTCCTCCTCTCTTTACTTTGAGCATTTACTTTGAGCAATTTAATTTTTGTCATTTAAATTCATAGAATTGCCATGCTAGAGTAGGATTGGAACATGAGGTGCTAAACTTTTGTGTGATAGATCAATAGAAACACTTTCTAGACATAAGGGGTTAATTGGGCTAACCGTAGGACTTAATTATTACAAAGAAATTTAGAATTAGCCCAATTCACCCCCCCTCTTGGGCATCTTGACCCTTTCAACCACAATGTTTAGTGTGGTAATAGAGAGGCCACCTCTAGCAACCAAATATTTATCATGGCAAAAGAGGGTTCTAATTATAGCAACCACAAAGATAGTGTGGCAATAGAGAGGCTGCATGTAGCAACCAAATATTTGTCGTGGCAATGGAAGGTTCCATCTATAGCAACTATAGAGATAGTGTGGCCATAGAGGGTCCATCTATTGCAATGCTATTGATGTGTGGCAATAAGGTCTATTGCAACACCCATTGCCGTTGCCAGTGCACCTATTCCCACTGTCGGTGCAGAAAGTGCCTAACTAGTGAATATTTATAGTTTTGCTGTACGTTGTAATCGGAGGTGGCCTAGCACTCAATGACATAGGATTTATACTGGTTCAGAGAACATGCCCTACGTCTAGTCGGGGTCGGTCGGTGACTTTATTCCTGAGCCTAGGTGCTCGAAGTTTGCTATGGGGTTACAAACGAGAAGGAGAAAGATAGGCTATACAGGAGGCCCAGTTGGCTCCGGTCAGGAAGGGCCGAGAGCGATGGGGACTCCGCTATGAGCTAAGTGTTCAAGCAGTGTGCTTGAGGTCTGAACCTGGTGGTTTTGTGGTTATGAGCTATTGGACTAATGAACCTAAAGGAACTGAGCTTGGATCGGCCGGTCTTCTTTGTTGGAGGAAGGGAACCCCCTTTTATAGATGAAGGGGATGGCTTTACAAGTGAGAGGGTGAGGGAAGGTATGCTTGCCGAGCCTTGTTGCCCATGCCTACCGAGTCCTTGTTGCCCACACCGACGGGTACAAGATAGTGGTAGGTGCCTACAACACTATTGTTAGTCGCTGTAGAAATGTCATTATGCACACAGGGAGGTCGTGCAGCCTTTTTTAGGGATGGTGGATATCGGTACCTACAAATACTATTTGATGCCTAGAGGCATGAGAGGAGTCTCGCTATGTTCACCTGGTACTGGTAAATCCTACTGCCCATACCGCTATCGATGTCTAGAGACACGTGGGGGGTCTTACCATATAGGAGTTTTAGCGGCCCCCACAACACTGTAGAGGGAGATGTTGGCGCCTACAATACTATTTGTGTTAGGTAGCTGTAGAGTACTATTCTATGCAGGGTATGGTCCCTAGTACAGTGGTTTTGACTTGTGAGCCTTGCCTTGCCTTTCTCCGCACGTCTTCTAGTTCCTACTGAGCGGGCGTCCCTGGTCGGATGGCTCCAGTCGGCTCTGAGTGCGCCGGTCGGAGAAGAGCGGTGAGTAGGGTTCCTATGAGCCCTGGTCAGAGGGACGTGGGGTCAGAGTTGGAAGTAGGGCTTGGGGCAGGCCTTCTAATCAGAGAGGCCATCCGGAGGTGGCTAAAGCCCGAATTGAGCGCTCCGGTCAGAGAGGTGGGCCGAAGTAGCTGACGAGCGGGTGTTGCTCTTATTGGGCCTGGCCTTTTGGTCGGTTCTTGGACCATTCCTTTACCATGTTGTTTTTAGACTCTTGGGCTGAGCCTTGGCACAAAAGCCCGTCCCTGAGGGACCCCAGGTTTATGAACCCGACAGGAGCCCCCAAGCCCTGGGTGATTCGGGTAGAATCATCTAGGGGGATTTTTTGTCTTGCCATCGGGTGCGCACGAGCGCACCTACGGGTGTAGCCCCCGAGCCCCCGGGCGGTTCAGGTAGAACCGTCTAGGGGTATTGTTTTAGCGAGCGTGTGTGCATGTTTTTAGTTTGAGACAAAATTTTGTCAACCAAGGCATCATTGTGCAGCCGAAGCGTTTTTAGGCATGAAGATTGGATTGAAATAGAACTTTACTGATCCCGGCATCGATGCGCATTGTTGGATCAGGCAAGGAAGTTAGTTCGGATGCGAGAGAGCTCACTAATCCTAGCGTCGATGCGCACCGCAGGATCGGGCGAGGAAGTTAGTTCGGACGCGAGAAAGCTCACTGATCCTGGCATCGATGCGTGCCATGGGATCGGGTGAGGGAGTTAGTTTGGTCATGAGAGGGCTCACTGATCCTGGCATCGAAGCGCATCATGGGATCGGGTGAGGGAGTTAGTTTGGACAAACCCAAGCGTCAGTGTGCGCCATGGTTTTGAAATGGTTAGTTTTTTAGGGGTAGGACGAGACCGAGCCCAGTGGGTCCTGGCGTCGGTGCGCGCTGTGGGACCGAGCAGGTCGAAGTCATGGATCCTTGGCCTTGGCACAGCCTAGATAGCCGAGGTAGTTAGTTCAGTTAGTTTTCACATGAGTTCGGAGTCGCAGTCCCTAGGATTTTTGGAGCAGCAGTCAAAAGTGAAGCCATTACACGAGTTCGGAGTCGCGGTCCCAAGCCATAGACGGATATCGTAGATCCTATCGACGTGAGTTTAGGGGTCATGGTCCTAGGGTTTCTAGAGCATATATGAAGCATAGTTAGTTAGTTAAAGATCAGGACGAGGCGGTGCTCGCGGATCCTAGCGTCGGTGCGCGCCGTGGGACCAGGCGAGTCATAGTCATGGATCTGGTGAGTTCGAGGTCGCTTTCCTTAGCGTTTGTCTTGAGCCCCTAAGCCATGTCGGGCCTTCGTGGGGGTCGATGTGAGTTATGTGCGTTACCCCATCTGGTTCCTCACAACCAGATTGGCTGAGTTTTGTCGCTTGTCTCGATCGCTCGGGCTCAAAGACTAGCTCGGTGAGTTCGCTAATGGGTGTGATTGAGCAGAATCTAGGTCCGTTGTTCATGATGAGGTCAGCATAGCCCTCTTGTGACATTCCACTACTCCTTTACCTGCAACCCGACAGATGCCTAGGTCGTTTCGGAGACCAACCTAGGTGACCTAACGGCCTCCCCTCGATGGAGATTCTGTGGGCCTGGCGAGAGGTTCAGGATCAAATGAGAAGGTTAAGATGACTCGGTCTATCGGACTAGGGCGAGGGCTCATCTATGGTTTTCTGCCCTGGCTCTGTTGGTTACTCATGTCGAATGAGGCAACCGCCGCTTTGTGACGCAACACAGAGCATTCTGATGCATTTTGCTGCGCGTGTGATGCTTAGTTCCTGAGCCCCCAGGCGGTTCAGGGCCCAAATCGTCTGGGAGGCACGGGCGTATGGAATGAGATGCGCATATGGATGTATGAAATGACTTATAAGGAAATAGAGGGGTTCGGTACTGCTCACCATGATGGCTTAAGTGATGTGGTTCGGAGAGCTTCAGTCGAAAAAGTCCGACCGGGACCTACGCTTGTCAATCATGGGTGAGTCCTTGTGTGAATAGTTTTTGTATTAATGAACACATGCTCACCTTGATGGCCAGAGTGATGGGGTTTTGGAAAGCTTTAGTCGAAAAATGTCCGACCAGAACCTTGACGACCTGAGTGACGGGGTTCGGAGAGCTTCAGTCAGAAATGTCTGACCGAGACCCATGCTTGTCGTTCATGACGAAGTCAGCATGGCCTACATGGGGCACCCCTTCTCTTCCTTACCTGTCATTCAGTGCCTATCCTGAGTGATTCGATCGACTCAGGGGGTCAGATGGTTTCTTTCGGAGGAAGATTTGGCTTTGGGTTCTTCTAGGTCTGGCTTGGGGAAGTGGGGAGCCACCCGCGTGCAATGGCGCTTCGGTTCCTATGCCCGTCGTGTGGTTGTGGTTGATCATGCGGTAGTGGTGGGCCATGGCTAGGCCATGTCCCTTCTGATCAGGATCCTGTTCTGTCGGGCAGAGCATGTCTCATTAGTCAGGGCATGTCTTATCTGCATTAAATGGAAAAGAGAGAAATTCTCGGTCCGTCGTTCTGGCTTCCCTGATCAGCGCAGTCCTTCCCTAACCGTTGTTCCCTTTTCCTTAAGTAGGAGAAGGGAGAGGGTTTTCGTTCTATTCTTTTGCCTGTTCTTCATCTGCCACTGCCTTCTCTCTTCCTTTTTTGCCGTGAGCGTTCCTGAGAGCCGTGGAGGTTTCTAGGGAAGAAAGGGGAGAGAGCGAGGGAGAAGAGAGGAACTCACCGAAATGTCAGACTAGAGGTCGTCCACCATGAGGACGTCAATGCTAGAGGCTTTAGTCATGAAGGGGGTTTTGCCACCAGTAGGAGGTGGTGCACTGGAGGGTCCCTAGGAGGGAGCAGTTCCCTGCAACCTCATCCTAACGAGGTGGTTTCTTTCCTTACCTTTCATGAGCACAGGATTAGGATACCCCATGCACTAGTTCCTGCATGGGCTCCTCAATGAGTGGGGTCTAGGAGCTACAACACCTCAATCTGACTGGGGGTGCTACACATCGCTGGTTTCAGTCACCGTCTATGAGGCTTTCCTTGGGATGGAGCCGAACGTAGATCTCTTCTAGCTTTTCTTCTCTAGGAGAGCTATGATGGCGGGGAATTTGGTCGAGACCGCACCGGTGGGGGGGGGGGTTCGCCCTATAGAGGAAGCCGAGCATGGGAGGTGTGTATCCCACGTACACCCCATATGACTCTAATCAGGGGATGGCATAGGGAATGGTTTTACATCCAGAATCCGGTGGAGGCGCCATTTCTGGCGTTCACCGATGGGAGACCGGTGAAATAGAAAAGTTGGTCATGGGGTTGCGCTTGCACAGAGAGGCACAAGGTGGAGGTAATTGAGGAGGAGCTGTGGAAGCTCATAAGGCTTCGGCCTTGATGGGGTGCGGGTGTTCCACACACTCTTCCACCATTGGGTTGTGCCAGTTGGCAGAGAGGATGCGGGCGATGTGGATGTACAGTGGTCCGATCGGACCCAGACCGTGCGTCAGTTGGAGGATTTGCCTAGACGACGAGGTCTGGAGTCGCCTTGGCTGAGTGCTACAGTTGAGGTCCAAGGATGCGGTTGTGGGGAAACCCATACCATTCAATGCCTTGGTCATGTGCAACCTGGTATGATCCCTTATTTTGTTCGTGTTTCTTCCTCTGCTTTTGTTGTTTCTTGATCTCGGGCCATCCGTACTATAGGGGCTTGAAAGGTACAAGTCTTGGTCGCACCTTCCTAAGGGACCTAGAGGGTAGGGCTCGGTAGGCCACCCAGAAGGAGGCGGCAGACGCCTAGAAGAAGAAGAGAACTAGGGAGGTTCAGCAGAAGGAAGAGAAGAAGAAGGAGGTCGCTCGATGCGTGAGGGTTGGGGAACGTACGTAGCGTCGTCGAGTAAAAACTCATGTCAGATGATCCTACTGGACTTGGATGACATGGTCTTCTCTGATGAGGAGGAGAGTCAGGGGTCGCTATGACCTCGAGGGAGCGTTACGACCCTACAGCGACATCCGCTAGTGAGGAGTAGGAGGTCGCGTGGTGTGCAAAGGTTCCTACATCAAGGAAGCACGTAGCAAGTGCGGACATCGTCGGTGAATGGGTGGCGAAGCGGACGTGGTCACCGTGCCCCTCGGTGGCATCGCCGGTTCCTGTCGTCGCCTGTGGCGGATGTGGCTGAGTGAGTCGGGTGGTCCGAGGAGCGGACTAGTATTTGTGTGCTGATGGGACCGGTGCCAATGCCTGGCTCGTAGCCAGAGGAGGCCCTGCCTACCATGGGTGTGGTCAAGTAGTCTAGGCTGGTCTAAGGAGCAGACTGGCGCCTGGGCGATGCGTGACTTGTAGTCAGAGGATGCTCTGCCTGCTGCTCTGGTCGGGGAGTACCGAAGACAGGGGTCGTAGTGACCCATAGGCCGGGCAGGAGCCGGTCGGGATGACTCCACCTTTGTCTAAAGTGAGGGGGCGTGGGTCATAGCCTAGGAGCGGTCCTCGTGCTGCAGGTCCATCAACATTGGGCCCTACTTTCAGAGTCATGCCACTCACCTTCCGATATGTTTTTCTTTCTGTTGTTTTTCGATATTCCGCTGGTTGAGCTTTTTCGGAGGGTGACTTACCCGCACTTTCTATTAGTGGCTGGGGGATGCTGGGGTTGAGCGTCGCTCTGACCCCCATGTAGGAGACTTGGAGGCCTACCAAGCAGCGTTCCCTCGGGGGGTGGTGCCCCCTGGGGCAGCTGCTGATAAGGCGGCAGTGGTGGTGTCGGTGTTGGTGGTGATCCTGGTGCCGATGGCAGGGGTTGCGTTGGAGGTAACTCTCGTGGCCCCTCCTTCGTCGATCACGATGGAAGAGACGAGGGAGGGTGAGCTCCCTATCTCACCGAGTGGAGGGCCACACGACTTATCCTTATCGTCGGAGCCAAAGGCGCCGGAGGGAAGTGCGGTCGGGATGGAGTTGGGACACCTGGTGGCGTTCCAAGTGAATGAGGTGGTGGACATCTCGTCTGACAATGAGGCGTATGTCACGACAGAGCCACCGGTGTCACCGTGAGAGCTGGCAGTGGTCTAGTTGGAGGCTGGGCCCTTTCGGTGGTTATCGGAGGGTGACCTAGAGTGGCCCTGCCCTAAGGACCCATTGAAGGCATGGTTCATCCTCCGGGACTCCCAGGAGCGTTAGCTCTGGGACATTTTTGGGGGGCAAGGGCATGTCACGGTGTTTGAGCTCACCAAGCTGTCTACGAAGCTTGAAAGCGCTCGGAAGTAGGCTCAGTTCGCTCGGCAGTTGGTTAAGGGTGACCTGCAGCTCGCCGCAGAGGTGAGTTTCTAGTACTTGTCCTTGCCCTTTGAATCTTTCATTGGTTGTTTTTAGCATGCTTGTTTTTCATAGGATATAAGGAAGATGTCGTCCCGCAAGTCTTACTTCCTCCGGGCGGAACAAGCCTGGATGGCTGAGCTCGAGCGTCGGGTAGAGTCTACTCATCATGAGTCCCAAGATCGGGCGGCCAAGGCGGCCGTGGCATGGGTGGAGGGGTAATATGAAGCTGAGCGGGCGACTGTCGCTGAACAAGGGCTCGAGGCAATGAAAGCCCACTAGGCAGAGACTGAGGCGGAGTTGCGGGCATCCCTGACGAGCACCGAGATGGTGCTTCAAGAGGCCTTGGTGGCCCTTGAGCTAGAGCGAAGTGCTTTGGCGTCAGAGCGGGCTGCCCTAGAGTCAGCGCGGATGGCCCTGGAGGTGTAGCAAAGGGCCTGGTCAGAGGTAGACCAGGAGGTGCTCATGCTCCAAGGCCGGGTGATGGGGACGGAGGAGGTGAACACCCGGCTGTGCGTGCAGGCAACTCGATAGGTGGAGGAATTCTCTGCCCTTGAGAACTCTCGCGCTGGCATGTACCCTTTCTTGTTTTTTGTTGTGTTGGTTTCTTTCTTCAGCCTATTCCTGAGCTTGTCACCCCTCCTTCAGAGCTAGATGGAAAGGTGAAGACGCTAGAGCAGGACCTAGAGACGACCAAGGTGACCCTTAGCCAGAATGCGGAGGAGCTAGCCAAGTCCCATGAAGAGCGACGTGCTCTTGAGGGGGACCTTGACCAGATCCACAACATTGCCCAGCTTGTCGTCTTGGAAGTCTTTGGGTTGGTGCCAAGCACTAGCGTGCCGACTGTCCAGCTGGCGGAGGTCCTAGACATAGTCAAGCACCTTGTTAGGAGCAGGCTATTTTACAGGGCATCGGGGGTGCTGACCTCAGTGGCAATGCACCACCTAAATCTAGACTTCGCCACTATCTACAGCGGGTATGCTGAAGGCCTAAGCATGGAGGACATCCAGTCAATCAGGGAGAGCTTGCTGCCACATGTGCGGTCGGTGTCAGAGCAAGTTTCCGTCGAGTGGGTGATGGATGTTCGCCATGAAGACATGGCCCAAAGCATGCATGGGGAGGACGCTTCCGAGCCTGTGGATAGCATGGAGCCTGGTTTAGCGGGGAACGTTACCTCAGCCTCGATCGAGCCGAACGTTGTGCTGCCGAGGAGTGAGCAGCCTGTGCCTTTGTCGGTCGTGCCGTTAGGAGATGCCGCCGGGCCAGTTTAATAGCTTGTAGAATATAAGTAGTTAGTAAACATAAAAAGTTTAAGTTCGTGGGGGAGCCCCTGTGTAAAACGTTCGTGTGTGTTTTAATGATTGCAATTGATTTTTGTTTTTGTGATGGAGTTGCTCCATTCGGGGAAGCTTGTTCCCTTTCGTTCCTTAGTTCTCCCTTAGCATAATTTTGTTTTTTATTTCATTCTCTCTCGTACCTGCCCGTTTGTCCCATAGGCTACAACCTTGTGAGCCTAGGGTAGGCCCGCGAGGCTCGGCCGATCGTAACCATAGGAAAAGGCGGAGTGCGATCAGTCGAAATGTTTTAAAGCAAAGCTACGTAAGGTAATTCAAAGGAACGAACTGCCCTTTTGTTCGGGTAGGAAGGAGTTTCTCCATATGAAAGTAAAAGAGTACTTAAAGTAAAAACAAAACAAAGGGGTAGTAGAGCCCCCTAGTGGAGCCCCCGGGCGCCCTAAGCCAAAACGTGTTCAGGTCGGGTGCTTTTATAGGAGCGTTCGCTAAGTAAACAAAGGTAAGACTAAAACTTAGAAAGAAAAAGCAACATAGCTATTCCAAGGTGCTTGGAGAGAGCAGTCATTGTTGTTGTCCTTCAGTTGGTAGGCGTCTTGTTGGATCACTTCATCCTTCAGTCATCTAGATCCTTACCCACTACGCCCCCCTCTTCGGTTACTGCCTCTTCGCCTTTTTCCCTCCTTGGCATGCCAGTCTACCTCAGCAGGCGCTTGAGGAGCTGGCAGTCCTTATAGAGATGTTTGACAGAATAGTCGTGGTTGGTGCATGGGCTCTTCATGAGCTTGTGAAAGTGGCCCAGAGGGTCTTGCTGGGGCTGCGTGCCCACGTGATTGGCCAGTGGCGACCGACGCTGGAGTTGGCCGGTCAGCGGCGATCCTTTCTGTTCTTTTTTCCCCTCTACATGGAGGGGCCCTTGTCTTGATCCTAGCGCTTGGCCTTACCTTTGCTATGGCCTTCGTTGAAGCACGGTGGGAACGGCGCTTGCTGGAGGTGTTGGACAAAGGTCCGTGGTCCCAGGCTATCAGGGCTGGGACTCTGATCGATGCTGCGAGTGTCTCAGTTTAGCCTAAGCCATGCTTAGATAGGCGGTCAGCACGGGGCAGTCATCAAGTCAAGGTGAGGTGCCATTGTAGCTTCCTATAACACACTCTATGGTTATTGCGGTGATAGGGTGTAGTGTCCCAGCTGCTGCGTCCCTGTTCCCCAGACGGGGAGCGAGGTCACGAGTTGGCGTCATGATATGGAGCACTTCGCTTGTTGAACGGCGTCGGTCTCTAGCAGTGCCTAGAGGTTCTGGTGGATCGCCCATTCACGAGGGTCATTCGGCTCGGGCAGGTCATGTAGGAGCATTGCCATGGTGGCAATGTTCTGACTGGCCCGAGCGAACTATGGGGGATCAGTCCCCCTAATCAGGATGTTGTGCTGGACCTGACGAGCGTGACCCTGAGAGCCATTCACCGGTCTATGCGCACGAGGCACAGTGTGGTGCACTGAGCACATTGGTGTAGTCGGTGGCTGATGCAGCCACTATCATTGTAGATCCTCCACATGCTCATGTGTGAGCTCGGGGGTCTCCGCATGAGGGCCCGAAGGGGCATGGGTCCAAAAGGACTCCGTTACCCCTGGCGGCTATTCTGGAGCATCCGCCACAGCATACTCCCAGGACGGACGGTGGCTAGGTGCCACATCACTGATGCTGGAGCCGTCACTCCCAACATCATCATCCATGATGTCGAGGAAATAGGTGGGAGCATAGCTCGCCATCCCCATGAACTCAGACATGAGAGGGTGCGGCGCCAGCATCTTTTGGAGTCCTCGGGCGTATGCATCCGTGGAAGATGTGAGACTATAGGGGAACCGATCATACGATGGTTGCATTGGGGACAACGGGGTTCCACTAGGTATTTGGCGGAGGATAGAACATAGTAAGTGAATAACAGCATGTATATTACTCACAGCGGGGTTTGAGCAGAGAGTTTGCTCGAAATGAAGCACGGATGCCACGCCGTTGAAGCCACGCATCCCGGAGTTGATGGAGGACGTCTCTCCAATGGGTGCCGGGTCACGAGTCTCCTCATGGAGGTGCAGTACGCCAAGCCGGTTGGCGATGAATTCTAGGCTTCCGAAGAGGAAGGCCTGGGATGGCTCGAAAACGGGTGGAACCCGCATCCCGGTAGGTGAGAGTGCAGGAAACTCCAGCAAGCCAAAGTGAATTGTATTGCCCGAGCCCGCCATGGTGAGGGTGGTAGAAAAGTGGGCCATCCGATGACCAAAAAGTGTTGAACGTACAGCGTCTTCCCCACGGACGGCGGCAACTATCGGTGTAGAAGGTGACCAACTAGTGAATATTTGTAGTTTTGCTGTACGTTGTGATCGGAGATGGCCTAGCACTTAATGACACAAGGATTCATACTGGTTCAGACAATGTGTCCTACAGTCCAGTCGGGGTCGATCGGTGACTTTATTCCTGAGCCCAGCTGCTCAAAGTTTGCCAGTGGGGTTACAAATGAGAAGGAGAAAGATGGGGTGTATAGGAGGCCCGGTTGGCTCTGGTCAGGAAGGGCCGAGAGCGACGGGGACTCTGCTATGAGCTAACTATTCAAGCATGTGCTTGAGGTCTGAACCTGGTAGTTCTGTGGTTGTGAGCTATTGGACTAATGAATCTAAAGGAACTGAGCTTGGATCGGCCAGTCTTCTTTGTTGGAGGAAGCGCACCCCCTTTTATAGATGAAGGGGATGGCTTTACAAGTGAGAGGGTGAGGGTAGGTATGCTACCGAGCCTTGTTGCCCATGCCTACCAAGCCTTGTTGCCCACATTGGTGGGTACAAGATAGTGGTAGGCGCCTATAACACTGTTGCTATCGCTGTAGAATGTCACATGCTCATGGGAGGTCGTGCTGCCTTTTTCAGGAATGGTGGACGTTGGTACCTGCAAATACTATTTGATGCCTAGAGGCATGAGAGGAGTCTCGCTATGTTCACCTGGTATGGTAAATCCTGGTGCCTATACCGCTATCGATGTCTATAGACACGCGGGGGGTCTTACCATATGGGAGTTTTAGCGGCCCCCACAATACTATAGAGGGAGATGTCGGCACCTACAATATTGTTTGTGTCAAGTGGCTATAGAGTACTATTTTGTGCAGGGTATGGTCCCTGGTACAGTGGTTTTGACTTGTGAGCCTTGCCTTGCCTTTCTCTGCACGTCTTCTGGTTCCTACCGAGCGGGCGTCCCCGGTCGGATGGCTCCAGTTGGATTTGAGTGCGCCGGTCGTTGAAGAGCGGTGAGCAGGGTTCCTATGAGCCCCAATTAGAGGGACGCGGGGTCAAAGTCAGAAGTAGGGCTCGGGCAGGCCTTCCGATCGGAGAGGTCGTCCGGAGGTGGTTGAAGCTCAAATTGAGCACTCCGGACGGAGAGGTGGGCCAAAGTAGCTGACGAGCGAACGTTGCTCTTCTTGGGCCTAGCCTTCCGGTTGGTTGCTAGACTGTTCCTTTGCCCTATTGTTTTTAGACTCTTGGGTCGAGCCTTGGCGCAGAAGCCGGTCCTCGAGGGACCCTGGGTTTATGAACCCGATAGCCACTCTTTGGGTATGTGGCAACAGGTATCTCTAGCACCATCGGATGTGTTGTAATAGTTACTATTGCAACACCCATGGTGGTTGCTTATAATATGGCTTGCAATACTACGTGGTGTTACAACAACACTCCATCATGTTACAATAGGGGAAAACCTATTGCAACACCAAAATGAGTCATGCTGCGACCATGGTTTCTATGACCACCTGGCAATGAATTTTTTGTGTTGCAATTTTGTCTATTGCAACCAATTTTGGTATATTGCAACACTTTTAGGTCGTTGCATCAGGGGTAAAACCTTGTAGTGAGTACGGGTATCTTCTATTCACATAGCGCCAGTGATGTTCACGTGGTACTAGATCCAAAGCAGGGGGACGTCTGATGTCACACTACTACACAAATGATTTTGCAAGATGGTGTCCAAATATTAACCAAGGCGGTCACAAAATTTGCCCTCCTCAAAAAATACTAGACGATTAACAAAGGCGGTCGGTTTCATTTACGGAGATGGTCACATTTGCCTACCTTTGTAAATCTATTTACAGAGGTGGTTATCCCAAAATCGATTTAAGGAGGTGGACATTTTTAGATAACCGTCTCCAAAAATAGTCTATTTTCGAAGGCGGATCGTCTTAAGACGTTTGCCTCCATAAATCGATTTTTAGAGGTAGGCACACCCTGCCTCCGAAAATATTGGAGCACGGCCATAGCCCACAACCCACTCTCTACTAGGCTTATATAAATTGGGGAGTTAGGGTTTCACAACACTAGCCCCTCACTTGAGCTCTGTCCCCCACCCATCGCTCCTTCCCCATGCAGCGACGCACCGCATCCGCACGCTCCTCCCCACCCTCCATAGCGCTCCCTCCCTCCCTCCACTCCCTCCCTCCTTCCCTCATGTAGTAGGCCGACATGTATGCCTCCCCTCACTCATGTAGCAGGCCATGCCCACCTTCTCCCCCACGTAGTAGGCTGTCATGCCTCCCCTCCCCTCCCTACATCAGGCCAAGCTCACTGCGGGCGGTGGCGGCGGTGGTGGTGGCTCTCTCTCTTGCTAGAGGCTAGATCCCTATGGTAGAGGCCAGATCCTAGCGGCGTGGGCAGCGCTCGCCTAGTGGGAGAGGCGCCCGGTGGTGGTGCTAAAAGTATCTAGGCCCCTAGTTGGGTTTCGGGGATTAATGACAATACGTGATTACTATGACTAACGTGTGTTTTGCAGAGACAATTAAGTTAGGTCATGGTAATGGAGATCGATTGGGCTATCATGGTGGTCATGCCCCTACGATGGAAATCATTTTGGTTTTGAAAGGATGAACGACAAGGTTAAGGATGGACTAGTTCTAAGTATCGATTGGAGTGGAAGAGACACTTAGAGTAGTTTAGGACTTTGTTTTTCCTTTGGTCGTACTATTAAGGGGGGTATGGATGGGTTGCTTGACCTAGGTGAGTCTAGTGAGTTAGGTGTGGTGCACACTTGCTAAATCTAGCACTAGGTAGCTCCTAAGAAGCCCTTAGATCCATTGGAGCAAACTTCATTCACATATGATCGAAAGTTGGAACTGAATGGAGGGTCAAATACTGACCGAACGCTGGCTCCAGGGTGATCGGACATTGGTGCAGAGTCTGGTCAGCTCATTTGATCAAGGTGAAATCATCTGGTGCGACCGAACGCTGAGAGGTGAAGTGACCGGATGCTGAGTCCCAGCGTTCGGTCGACTCCAGTAAGGTTCTAGAGAGGGAAAATCATGACCAGACGCTGTCTAGCGTCCGGTCACATTTTAAACACTGGTGTTCAGGGAGAACTGACCGAAGCGTCTAGTCAACATGACCAGAGCGTCCAGTCACCCCGTAGAACCACATAACGGTTCGTTTTTTAGCCATGGTTATAAATACTTCCTCCGTTCGTGTGTGGGGGGTACTTTTGCTCATTCCAACAGCTGAGAAACACCTTTGAGAGTGCCAAGAAGAGCAAGGTCCTAGTGAGGTGATTGAGATTTGAGAATCCCAAAGAGAGCCCTCATTAGTGAAAGCAAGAGTAGCAAAGTGTGCATCCACCCTTCTCATTAGGCTTGTTGTGGTCAAGTGAGAGTTCATGCTTGTTACTCTTGGTGATGGCCATCACCTAGATGGCTTGGTGGTGATTGGGTGTTTGGTGATCATTTGGTGGAGCTTGTGGATGACCCAACTCAAGTAATGAGTGGTTGTGGGTGATTCACCATGATGGAGTGTCAAAGAATCAACCTATAGAGAGCACTTGATCCTTGCACGGATCAAGGGAGAGCTACACCCTTGCGAGGGTGCTCCAACGGGGACTTGTGGGGAGTGGTGACTCTCCGATACCTAGGCAAAACATCGCCGCATTCCTCCTCTATTTACTTTGAGCATTTACTTTGAGCAATTCAATTCTTGTCATTTACATTCATAGAATTGTCTTGCTAGAGTAGGATTGGAACTATAGGTTGCTAAACTTTTGTGCGGTAGATCAATAGAAACACTTTCTAGGCACAAGAGGTTAATTGGGCTAACCATAGGACTTAATTATTGTAATGAAATTTAGAATTAGCCCAATTTACCCCCGCTGTCTTGGGCATCTTGATCCTTTCAATTGGTATCAGAGCCTCGTGCTCACGTATTTAGTCTTAACCACCTAGAGAAAGATGTCTCATGGGGATGGATCCTCCTCCTATCTTTGAGGGGGATGATTTTCCATATTGGAAAATCCACATGGAGTCGTATTTAGAAGCTCTAGATGTTGGAATACTTAGAGCCAGTCTCACAAGGCTTCCCAAAACCTCAGGATGCTACAAACCTATAAGGCGATGAGGTGAATTACAAAAAAATGGAATGCAAAGGCTCGAAACACCATCTTTAGAGGCCTTTGCAAAGATGTGTTCAATCGGGTGAGGAACCACAAAGACACCCATGCACTATGGTCGGACGTTTGTGTGCTCCATGAGGGAACAAAGAGTGAGCATGAGGAATGCTATCATCTTGTCATGAAAAACCTTAACTCTTTTGAGATGCTTCCCAAAGAATATGCTAATGAAATGTATTCATGCTTGAATGTTCTTGTAGAGGAAGTCAATGGGCTTAGACTCACTCAAATGCAACCATCTGATGTTGTAAGAAAGATCTTGAGTGTCCTCCCCGTTAACAAATATGGGCATATTGTGACCGTGCTTCATCAAGGTGATCTTTCCACCGCTACACCAACACAAATCTTGGGAAAGATCAATGCTGATGAGATGTACATGCACATCACACCACAAGATAGCTCATCCTCTACTAAGAAGAAAGAAAAAGACTTAGCATTCAAAGCTAGCCAAGAGAAGGGCAAAGCAAGGCTTGAGTATGAGAGCTCAAGTGATAATGAAGTTGATGATGCAAGCCTTGCTCTCATGGTGAAAAGAACTGCCAAGATGCTAAAGAAGCTCAACAAGAGTGGCATCAAGTTCGATGGCAAGAAGAAGAAGTTCTTCACAAGCTCTAGAAGGAAGCCAATCTCTGAGATGGACTTGCTACAATTGTGGAGAACTTGGTCATCTAGCACATCAATACACAAAGCCCAAGAAATACAAGTACAAGAACAAGTACAAGGGCAAGAAAGAAGGACTTCCACATGAAGAAGAAAAGTGGAAAGGCATACATCGTCGGTGATTGGCTCACTGGACATTGATTCATCTAGTGGCTCATCTGATGATGATAGTGACAACGAGAAGGTGGCCACCATTGTTATTGACTCTTCATCATCTTCACCTGCCACCACTGCCATCATCCCCTACACACCTATGCCTTGTTGCCAAGGGTGATCGTAAGGTATCAAATGATGATAGTAGTGGTAATGAACATGATAGCAATGATGATAGCGATAGTGATGATGATGAATATGAATCACCTTCTTATGATGATCTTGTTAAATTGCTAAATCAATACACTAAGATCATTAGAAAGAGTAGAGCTAAGAATGAAAAACTAGAGGCTAAGAATGATTCACTTTTAGCAAAATGTGATATAGCTGAAAAGGCTAGTGTTGAGCTTAGAGAAGCAAATGATGCTATATCATCCAAACTCAAGGAGCTCAAATCTTCTAAGAAAGAGCTTAAAGATAAACATGATAAACTTGAGGGGATGCACAAAGAGCTCATCACTAGCCACAACAAGCTAAAAGAAGAATATACTACTCTTAAGATTAATCATGATAATCTTGTCATTGCTCAAGAATTTCTATCCAATGAGCCACATGATGCTACTAACAATGTTGTTAAGATTGATATAGCTACAACATGTGATGATTTGATCATTTAGAGCATTGAGCAAAGTTCTAGTAGCAAGGGCAAGCAAGTGGTTGAGGTCGATGATTATGCTGAGTTTGTCAAGCTCAAGAATGACAATGAAAAGCTCAAGAAAGATCTTGAAGAGCCCAAGACCACCAACACCATAGTGCTTGAAACTAGTGATCATGATGGTGACTTGATTCTTGAGAATGAGAAGCTCAAAGAAGAGAACAAGAAGCTCAAGCAAGAGAAAAATAATGATGCTCTCAAGGAAGAGAACAAGAAGCTCAAGTTGGAGAAAGAGCATCTCAAGATTGGAATGAGCTAGTTCACAAGAGGCAAGCATCTTCAAAGTGAGCTACTAATGAACACCATTATGAAGATCGATAGAAGTGGCATTGGGTACATGGCAAACAAAGAGAAGAAGGCTCAAGCTCAACAACAAAAGCCAAAGCAAAAGAAGTGTTTTGAGTGTGGACAAGAAGGCTACTTTACCCATGACCATGAGTGCCAAACTCCACCACCACAACCCTTGCCCAAGCATGCTAGACATTTTGCCTTCAATCCTCATTACATGCTTAGAAAGGATTCTAGTGGAAAGATAAAATTTAAGTTCTTAGGACCTCCAAACAAGAATAGGCCTAAGAAAATTTGGATTGCAAAGTCACTTGTTGAGAAGGTGAAGGGCCCTCAACAAGTTTGGGTTCCTAAAGCTTAATCTCTTGTGTGTAGGTGAACTACAAGATCAGGTGGAAGTCATTGGGTTATTGATAGTGGTTGCACACAACATATGACCAGGTGATCCTCGTATGTTCACCTCACTAGATGAAGAAGTAGATGGCAAGAAAGAATCACATTTGGAGATAATTCTAAGGGCAAGGTTAAAGGATTAAGCAAAGTGGCAATATCAAATGATAATTCTATCTCAAATGTGCTCTATGTTGCTTCATTGAGCTTCAACTTGCTATCCGTTGGATAATTATGTGATCTTGGCTTCCAATGCTTGTTCACCGAGAAGGAAGTTGTTGTATCTAAGAAGAATGATGATCAAGTGATATTCAATGGATTTAGATACAACAACCTATACTTAGTGGATTTCACCTCCTGAAGATGATAACATGAAAACATGCCTATTCACCAAAACAATACTTGGGTGACTATGGCATAGAAGACTTGCTTATATTGGGATGAGCTCACTCAAGAAGCTAATGAAGAATGATTTGGTGAGAGGGTTGAAGGATGTGAAGTTTGAGAAGGACAAGCTTTGTAGTGCATGTTAAGCCGGCAAGCAAGTTGCAAATACTCATCCAACAAAAGCTTTCATGTCAACCACAAGAGTGCTAGAACTCCTTCACATGGACTTATTTGGACCAACATACAAGAGTTTGAGAGGAAATCTTTATTGTCTTGTGATTGTTGATGACTATTCAAGATACATATGGGTATTCTTCCTTCATGACAAATCCTGAAGTTGCATCTTGCTTCAAGAAGTTTGCCTAAGAGAGCACAAAATGAATTTGAAGTGAAGCTCAAGAAGATTAGATGTGACAACGGCAAAGAATTTGACAATACAAACATAGAAGCCTATTGTGATGAAGTTGAGATCAAGCATGAGGTCTCCTGCAACATATACTCAACAAAATGGTGTAGTTGAGAGAAAGAACCAGACATTGATCACTCTTGCAAGAACAATGATAGATGAGTACAACACCCTCGAAGCTCTATGGGTGGAAGCTATCAACACCACATGCTATGCATCCAACCGCCTATTCCTTCAAAAGTTCCTTGGCAAGACACCTTATGAGTTGCTCAATGGGAAGAAGCCAGACGTCTCCTTCTTTAGGGTGTTTGGTTGCAAATGCTACATCTATAAGAAGCGGCAACACCTAGGGAAGTTTCAAAGACGTTGTGATATTGGTTTTCTTGTTGGTTACTTATCAGAGTCCAAAGCATATAGAGTATTTAATCATGCCATCGGCTTGGTTGAAAAAACATATGATGTGGAATTTGATGAATCTAACAGCTCCCAAGGAGCACATGAGAATCTTGATGATGTAGGTGATGAACCATTGAGGGAGGCTATGAAGAACATTCCGATTGGAGACATCAAGCCTAAAGATAATGAAGATGATGTACAAGTAATTGATCCACCTTCTTCATCAAATGTGCCACAAGATGATGATAAAGATCAGAAGAGTAGAAAATGAAGACACTCATGTCTCCTATGATCAAATAGTGGTACAAGCACAAGATATTGATGCTCCATAACCTCCTCCTCAAGTGGTCAATAGGAGAAACACACCTCTGCTACAAGATCATCTACAAGATCTCATCATAGAGAGTCCATCAAAGGGTGTGATGACTCAGCTCATAAAAACTTGCTTCATTTATTGCACATCACTTTTTTGTCTCTTGTTTTGAGCCTACCAAGGTAGAAGAAGCTCTTCGAGATCCGGATTCGATAAATGCCATGCATGAAGAGTTGAACAACTTCACCTACAATGAAGTTTGGACTCTTGAAGAGCGGCCAAAAGGTGCAAGAGTCATTGGAACAAAGTGGGTGTTCTGCAATAAGCAAGATGATCAAGGCGTAGTTATGAGGGACAAGGCAAGACTAGTTGCAAAGAGGTTCTCTTAAGTTGAAGGTTTGGATTTTGGAGAGACCTTTGCACCGGTTGCAAGACTAGAAGCCATTCGTATCCTCCTTGCATATGCATCATATCATGACATGAAACTATATCAAATGGATGTGAAAAGTGCATTTTTAAATGGTTTTATTAATGAACTAGTCTATGTTGATCAACCTCCCGGGTTTGAAGACCCTAGATATCCTAATCATGTTTATAGGTTGTTCAAGGCAGTTATATGGGCTTAAGCAAGCCCCAAGAGCTTGGTATGAGCATCTTCGGGATTTCCTTATTTAGAAGGGCTTCACCATTGAGAAGGTCGACACCACACTATTCACCAAGAAGCTTGATGGGCATATCTTCATTTGTCAATTGTATGTTGATGATATTATCTTTGGATCATCAAATGAAGATTCTGGCAAAGAGTTTGGTGAATTGATGTCAAAGGAGTTTGAGATGTCAATGATTGGAGAGCTTACATTCTTTCTTGGTTTTCAAGTCAAGCAAATGAGAGAAGCGATTTTCATCTCTCAAGAGAAATATACAAATGATCTTCTCAAGAGATTCAAGATGGATGAATGTAAGCCAATTAAGACACCAATGCCAACTAATGGACATCTCGACCTAGATGAGGGAGGCAACACGGTTGATCAAACTCTCTACCGCTCTATGATTGGTAGCTTGTTATATTTAACCGCATCTAGGTCCGACATCATGTTTAGTGTGTGTATGTGTGCTAGATTTCAAGCTAATCCTAAGGAAACTCATTTAATTGCCGTTAAAAGAATCCTTACGTATCTTAAGCACACACCAAGCATTGCCCTTTGGTATCCCAAAGGAGCTATATTTGAATTAGTTGGCTATTCCGATTCGGATTATGCTGGTTGTAAAGTGGATAGAAAAAGCACATCCGGAGGGTGCTATTTGCTTGGTAGATCACTTGTGTCTTGGTCCTCCAAGAAATAAAATAGTGTGGCTTTGTCCACCGCTGAAGCGGAATATATTGCCGCGGGTGCTTGTTGTGCACAAATTCTTTATATGAAACAAACTTTGCTAGACTATGGATGTAGTTCTAGAAAAAGTACCTCTTTTGTGTGATAATAAAAGTGCGGTAAAACTTGCAAATAATCCGATTCAACACTCTCGCACCAAGCACATAGATATCCGTCATCACTTTCTTAGAGATCATGTTGCAAAGAATGATATTTCGTTAGAAGGTGTAAGGACCGAGGATCAATTGGCGGATATCTTCACTAAACCACTAGATGAGGCGACTTTTTGTCGATTGCAGAATGAGCTCAATGTTCTTGATTTTAGTAACTTCACTAAAAAATGAGCTTGTGTTGTCCCTTGCATTGCATTCTAATATACAACATGTTTACTTTTTATGGTAATACATATAGGGCTTGTCTAACATGGTTAAGATAACCACCGAAAAGCAAGTGAAGAAGCTTAACCTTGGATCAAACTTGATAAGCAACTAGATGTACTTTCAAGTATTACATTGCATATGCATGAATGTTGCTTTGTCGTTTATCTTAAATTGCCCTCTTATTGCCTATTTTCTTAAAAAGAATTATAGCCTAAGGCAAAATATTTTGAAATTTTTGAGGGTTTGAGAGAGGTCACTCACATCAGTCCCAATTGGTGTTTATTTGGATCTTACTGAAGTTGGGACTTGATTGGGAACAGACAGCATGAAGGACTTTGAAGATTTGTTGGAAAAAGGGTGATCGGACGCTGCATCGGACTCTGATGTCCAGCGTTCGATCAGTTCACAGGAGGTGAACTGCTGCCGAGAAGGAGTGACCGGACACTAAAACAGTGCTTTCCCAGCTGTCCGGTCAGATGGTGATCTAGCGTTTGATCGAGCGAAGAAGACGAAGTCAGGATCGACCGGACTCTAGCTACTGTCCGATCAGTGGTGATCGGACGCATCTGATCGCGATTCCAGGGGGTTTGGACCTCTCTAGAATCGACTAGACGCTGGGTGGTAGTGTCCGGTCACTGCCGCTGGAGCGTCCGGTCTGTAGAAAACGTGTGGTCTCTGGACTCTTTCATGTTTCCTTTTTTGTTACGTCATGGGGGCCACCTTATAATCGCAGCGCCACGCCTTGTTTTGACCCAATCTGCTCGAGACCGCACCGACATCGCCGCCCATGTGCCGCCGCTTGCGCTGTGCTCCTATGTCGTCCGCGCCCTGCCTGTGCTGCCGCGCCCGTACGCCGCCGCCTCACATCTGTGCCATTGTGCCTCTGCTCCGCGTGCCCTAGCTCTAGCGTCGCCACAGCATGCCCACGCCTTCACACTACCGTGCAGCCACCCTAGTGCCACTGCACCACTGCCACTAAGTTTTCTCATGCCCTAGCGTCGCTCTACTCCGTCATCCACGCGCTAGCACTGCCACCAGACTCATTGGAACCCTAGCTATCCTCCGCGTCGGAGACTCTACTGCCATCCTTGCGCTCGTGTCCTCATTGCATTGCTCGATCGCCGAACTTTGCCAGCAATCCTAACCCTTGACATTCAGTTGCCGACCTAGTGGTTCCCCGTTTCGTTCCTCTTCTCATCGATTCGCCAATTTGTAAGGTAGCAAGCCCTTGTTTCCAATTTCGTATCTATTGCTTACTTTCTTAGGGTTTCATATCTCTAGATATATTGTATTTATTTGTATATACTATCTATTCTATCGTGCAGCGAGTCGGTGCCGCTATGCTCCCATTGGCAGTTGTCAGTTAACTCAGGGCCAAGCTCGTGAGTATGGATCGAGGCCAAGCCTCAGAAGTGATAGTTGGCAGTTGATTCTTGTCAGAGTAGTTGTTCCTTTCAGCTTTATTAGATGGCTCATGTCAAGAATGTCGGAGGAGGTCCCGGTGTTGAGGATCTAAGGACCTCACCTCGCCAGCTTACAGATGCAAAAGGCAAGGCGATGAAGAAGCTAGCGACTGAGGAAGCTGCATGTACCCTAATGCAGATACAGCGAGAGTAGCCATAGTTGTAGAGGCCGTAGAGCACGTAGAGAGAGGACATGCTTGAAGTGGTATTGTCATTGCAGATCAGCTCTCTCCATCTACAAGGGCTGCACTTGAGCAGGCGCCGTCATGGTGGTCTAGCTGGGACTATCATGGTTGGAGGACTGACGTGTTGCTATTGATGAGAGTCAGTCTCAGGGGGAGCCTCAGCAGCAGCCATAGCTAGCAGAGCAGACTCAGGAGGGAGAGCAAGCCGAGAAGACAGAGCAGGCACCTCAACCACAGCTTTACCGCTCTGGTCGTACCCGTACTCCAGTCACACAGAGGTCAGAGACACAGCGGAGGGGTTCTCGCCCACTGCCTAGACCATAGGGTCCGCCTCTAGTGACTCACTTGGATTTGAGGGCCGCCATGGCCAAGCAGGTTCAACAGCTCAGATTTATGGACTTTGAGCAGTGGTTCCTAGTCAAGGTGGGATGAGCATGCTTTAGAGGGTTTCTACACATCTCTGCAGGAAGATTTTTATAATGCATATCTTAACAGTGGGGCAGTATTCAGATCTCAGAGGGTGTGCAACATTGAGACCATTGTAGCAGCAGCTAGAGAGCATATTCGCCCTTACCTAGCTTACCTGCTAGGGCTAACAGATTTACTTGGATAGATAGGTTTATATGTTCCATCTTGGATCCATCAGTTCTATGCTACACTCTAGATTGACCCGCAGGCACAGATTTATACACTTTGCATTCAGAGGAAGAGATTACAGGCTGACGAGCACTAGGGTCAGAGAGATACTCAGACTTTAAGAGCAGCCCATCTGGCTACATTTGGTTTGCTATGGATAGATAGTGCCTCCCAGACGCCCTCACGATGGTCTTGTGCCCCCTACAGATCTAGTCCGCCATTGTTTTACAGAGCCATTCGGCGAGGGGTCGAGCAGGACACCCAGTGATCTCACTCCTATAGCTAGAGTGCTGGATGCTATTATGAGAAGGACACTACTTCCGAGGATAGGGTATCGCGAGGACTTGAATCGCATATAGTTATGGTTACTAAACTCTCTGATGCAGCAGACAGTGTTTGACATTTGGGATCTCCTTCTATCAGAGATGGAGGATACTATTGTAGAGGGGTTCATGGGGTCACAGGCAGCTGCCATATGCTCACTGGGTTACATTCCTGATCCACAGGGTAGTTACTGTGAGGCCACCAGAGATGCTGACAAAGTATAGTGGTGCTATTATAGAGTTTCCTGCATACAACATGACTCAGATGATCCATCATAGTGTAGTAAGGACACCCAGCTAGCCAAGTCGATGTCCAGAGGTGCCAGAGACTGTAGCTCAGCAGGATAAGACCATTAGGAGCATAGCAGCTATAGAGGAGGAGCGGCTTGATGCTCAATAAGAGGGGATTGTTGCGAGCGACCCCTAGTGATAGCTCAGATGATGACTACCAGCCTATTCCTTATATGCCTCCACTGTCGACATGACCATGAGGCCAGTAGTTCCAGTTTAGCTCCACCTACACCGTAGATAGACCCCGCTCTACTTGCCATACTTGAGCGGATGTGGCAGGATCAGGCTCGCCAGGCTCAGGAGACAGCTGCCACTTTTGCTTAGTTTCAGACTAGGTAGGATGAGTTCTAGCGACAAGCAGCAGGTGATCCAGCAGTAGTAGCAGGCTATACAGTAGTAGCAGTAGGCCATGCATCAGCAGCAGCTTCTCTTGCTAGCAGCAGCTACTGGGGTTTATGCAGCATGTTGTGACAACTATTGGGGCTCCACTGCAACAGCCTTCACCCTAGCTTGGTTAGCCTACCACCACTTCTATGACTTGAGCATTATAGCCTAGTGGGCTTTAGAGTCAGGGATAGCCACCAGCATAGTTTACTTCACCTACAGAGCAGGTGTCCTAGTGGTTTGCCTCACCAGTGCTAGCCCCATAGTTCACACATTTTCAGATGGGCTTCACACCGGCTCAGACTTCTTTGCTGCTAGTGTCCAGATACCTCAGTCTCCAGGAGCCTTGGAGCGACTTTTAGTGAGTTGACAGGGCAGCCTACTCTGCCATATTTACATGTCCCAGGTCCTTCTACAGTTGCACCTATTACCGGGACTACAGAGACGCTTCCTTCTTCTGTTGCATCATCAGAGCCGCCTGCTTCAGTGATACCTGCATGGTCTATGGCCGCTCCAGTCCCTGATCCGACCCAGATCGCTTCAGCATCGCTTCTAGCTACACAGGGTCAGACAGCTCAGAGCTTAGGGTTAGATGATGATGGCACATAGTTCTAGCTTGCTCCTCGTACCTCAGCGCCCGACTCGCCCGCTGCAGCCCTACCGATCGACCCTTAGGTTTTGGTGTTTGACGCCAAAGGGGGAGAGGGATCGAGTATGTTAGACTAAGGGAAGCGACTTAGGGGGAGCTTAGTATTCTATTATGTGGATCAAGTATGTTAGACTAAGGGGAGCGACTTAGGGGGAGCTTAGTATTCTATTATGTTTGGTTTTATGTGTGATACACTATTATGCATTCATGTGTGTTTACTTTCATGCATCAAACTATATTTATGTGATAGTGATACCTACTGTGATCGTGATATTTGACATGTGTGCTCTCTACTTTGAATCTTTTATATGTCATATCACTAGTGTTATGCTCATTTGCTTTGCTTCCCGTTTACTCCGATGCAAATGAGCTTTATTACTTGTACTCATTCTTATTTCATATCTTTTGAGTACATCAAGTTGGCTTGGGTCATATAAGCTTGCCTAACTCTTTTGTTCTTATTGTCAAAAGCTTATATGAACCAAGCATGTTAAAAACCTCAACTCTTCCACATACTTGAGGTGGTATTGTCATCAATCACCAAAAAGGGAGAGATTGAAAGCATCTAGGCTCCTAGTTGGGTTTAGGTGATTAATGACAATACATGATTACTATAACTAACGTGTGTTTTGTAGAGGCAATTAAGTTAGGTCATGGTAATGGAGATCGATTGGGCTATCATGGTGGTCATGCCCCTACGATGGAAATCGTTTTAGTTTTCAAAGGATGAACTGACAAGGTTAAGGATGGACTAGTTCTAAGTGTCGATTGGAGTGGAAGATATACTTAGAGTAGTTTAGGACTTTGTTTTTCCTTTGGCCATACTATTAAGGGGGGTATGGACGGATAGCTTGACCTAGGTGAGTCTAGTGAGTTAGGTGTGGTGCACACTTGCTAAATCTAGCACTAGATAGCTCCTAAGAAGCCCTTAGATTCATTGGAGCAAACTTCATTCACATATGATCGAAAGTTGGAAGTGAATGGAGGGTCAAATACTGACCTGGACGCTGGCTCCGGGGTGACCTGACTCTAGCGCAGAGTCCGGTCAGTTCATTTGATCAAGGTGAAATCGTCTGGTGTGACCAGACGCTAAGAGGTGAAGTGACCTGGACGCTGAGTCCCAGCGTCTGGTCGACTCCAGTAAGGTTCTAGAGAGGGAAAATCATGACCAGACGTGTCCAGTTAGTGTTGACTAGACGCTGTCCAGCGTCCGGTCATATTTTAAACACTGGAGTTCGGGGAGAACTGACCGGAGCATCTGGCCACCCCGCAGAAGCACATAACGGTTCTTTTTTCAGCCACGGTTATAAATACTTCCTCCATTCGTGTGTGGGGGCACTTTTGCTCATTCCAACAGCTGAGAAACACCTTTGAGAGTGACAAGAAGAGCAATGTCCTAGTGAGGTGATTGAGATTTGAGAATCCCAAAGATAGCCCTCATTAGTGAAAGCAAGAGTAGCAAAGTGTGCATCCACCCTTCTCATTAGGCTTGTCGTGGTCAAGTGAGAGTTCATGCTTGTTAGTCTTGGTGATCGCCATCACCTAGACGGCTTGGTGGTGATTGGGAGTTTGGTGATCATCTGGCGGAGCTTGTGGATGACCCAACTCAAGTTATGAGCGGTTATGGGTGATTCACCGCGATGGAGTGTCAAAGAATCAACCCATAGAGGGCACTTGATCCTTGTGCAGATCAAGGGGGAGCTACACCCTTGCGAGGGTGCTCCAACGAGGACTAGTGGGGAGTGGCGACTCTCCTGATACCTCGGCAAAACATCGCCGCGTTCCTCCTTCTCTATTTACTTTGAGCAATTCAATTCTTGTCATTTACATTCATAGAATTGCCATGCTAGAGTAGGATTGGAACATAGGTTGCTAAACTTTTGTGTGGTAGATTAATAGAAACACTTTCTAGGCACAAGGGTTTAATTGGGCTAACCATAGGACTTAATTATTGCAAAGAAATTTAGAATTAGCCCAATTCACCCCCCTCTTGGGCATCTTGATCCTTTCAGGCGTGCCTCGAGGAGGCGCGGCTGCTCCAATCTTCGGCCATGGCGGTGCTGGAGGTGTTGGATCTGGCGAGAAGGCAGCAGCGGCATGGTCCACCACGGCGGTGGCTCCCTCCATTGGGCGTGCCACGCCCAGATCCGGTGAGGAGGATGCTAGCTGCGCCCAGATCCTTCAACTGGTACTAAAAATTAGCAGCCAAAATTAATATTAGTGAATTCAAACAGACAATTTTTGTTGTTGTTTTATCTCAAATGGCGTAGATGTAGAAATTGAAGGATCACCGAATTAAAGATGGGATTCCTTTAACAGAGACAATACCCAGCCGATCTACTGTGCAACTCGAAAGTACTGCTTCTAGATTAGCGGCTAATCTTGCTTCCAGGCGAAGGTTTTCAGGGAGGTGGTCTAACATAGAAGGCAAGGCAATGTTTTCCGGATTCTTCGAATTGGTGAGATTGGCTCATCTTCATGCCGTTGTCTAACATCATGATAGTAGATTGAATCACTATTGTCCACGGCCGAGTCACTAACAAGTGTGTTGACGTGAATTTCAGTCACACCAGCTAGGGCTAGCCCAAGGCCGCACATGGCCTAGACACAGTGAGGGAGGTCAAAAACAGTGAGGCCGACCAACCGATCAACTATATAGATTTGGTGCGCGTTCTTAGTCTGAAAAGCCCAAGAACACCTCCTGGAAAGGCCCATCGGTAAGGAGCACAGCGTGGTTACCCTAGGGTCGGCAAGGCCACCTAAAATGTCAACAAATCTTGTCGATAGAGATGCTAGATAGCAGGGGTTGGAAGAGCTAAAGGTAGGAGAAAGGGTAGTAGATTGATTTTTTGATCGATTGTGTAGGGATATCTCAATCGTTTGTGATCATGTGATATCTATAGAGGAGGAGGATTTTATCCTAGTATGAAACTTAGTCCGTATAAGATCTACAAGTTTTGATATGCAATTGGTTGAGTTCCCATCAAATTAGGGTTCAAACCGGTTCGGCCTGCTAAAACCTGGCTCGGTCCAGTTTTCAAATTGGTCGTGCAACAGGCTAGAGAAATAGGTCTGGGCCAGTTTTGAAAACTTACGGCGTAAGCCAATTTTACCTGCTATTGGCCTATGAACAACAAACGGGCCTGGGCCGGCTCCTACTGGGTTTTGCACATTTTATCTAATTTGGCTCAAATTTAGTCCTTTTCAATTGCATTTGACCCCTTAATTTGAATTTGAACTTTCCAATCACTTTTTGCTGTCAACAGTGTCCGAATCTTTTTTGCTGTTGCGCGTGAAATTTTGAACAAGAGAAGCGGTGAGAAGGAATCACGATGTACTGATTAATAAATCATAGAGGTCGTTAGGATCCTTTCATTTGGAGGAATTAAAATCTACTTAATAAATTAGGGCTATTGGGCTTGGAATTTGACATTCCACCACTTTCAAAGTTCGCATATAAGTCTATCTTAAATTCATAGGGTGGTAGATGTAAATTGATTCTATAGATCACCATTCTTTATGTTTCTACTTTGCAATTTATAACACGCTCTTCAACTTGCTCTTCTACGGTACAAATGCAACACATAAGTATCTCTCTCGTATAACCAATAATAATATAGAAATATAATCCATATATAATCATATTAGCTTAATTAATATGTGTCTAAATTATGATTATTAAAATGAATTCAATTCTAAGATTCAAACGGGCCTAAAGGAATAGCTAGCCTATGATGGAGGACATGTCAAGTTTCTTCGTCCTTGCGGGCCTGACTTCAAGCGCGCATCTCTAGCATCTCTATATATCTCTATCTGGTACTCATTTCTTAGTTACATATAATATTAAAGAGCGAAGCATTTCATTTAACCTATTTATTACTTCACAAATTATCTTTTTTTTGTTGTCCCACCCTATATTCTGAATATCATCTCTACTTCTCTATCTCTACCATCTAACCAGACATGTTGCTACATAGTACGGAAGTATATTTGGTTTCACAATCCAAGTATAGTACGTAGTCGCCAAAAAAAAAAAATCCAAGTATAGTACGTCAGCAAGTAAATTGACGTGAAGAGAAAAGAACGTAAAGAGGAGAAGGAAAATATAAGATCGGAGTCATTGTAGGCATAGCTATAGACGTGCAAGCAAGCATTCTTATTCATGCTTTGCTTGCTCTCAGGAGTCAGAACTAAGACTACGATACGTGTCTCTTCATGATCATCACTGGAACCCTACATATATAGGGATCGAACATCGAACTCTCGATCTTGTAGCTGGGCCATCAGTCGTCCACGCCAAGGACGTCCCAACTAACTTATTCTCTCTGGTAGTTGTGTACGTGTCCGGCGTTCGTAGGTTTCCAAAGCCGGCCGGCTTTTCACCGAATCGTAACCTTTTTATAGCAGAAATAAAGGCTGGCGGCGTTGGTGAGAAAGGCGCGCGCCGACCGCCGATGAGTGCCGGCCGGTCGCATGCAATGCAAAGTGGCCGCATCCTTGTCCTATATGTATATTATATTGACTTGAGGACCAAGCAAGGACATGCTTATAGATTGATGATGAGTTGTTCATGTCATTGGTCGTGCAAGCGGCGTTACAATATAAATATAGGTGCTTGTTTATTGAAGGAAAAAAAACATATGTGACTACCCCAATATAATCACAGCAAGATCTATTTGTTTCTTCTTGTTCAAGTCCTCTTGCTCTCATTACAGACAAAATCCTTAAGGTAATGGATCGAGCTGCGTATGCCTCCATGACAAAACATGAATTCGCGACTAGAACAAATAGCTCCATAATTCAGTGGCGGAGCCAGGATTTATACTCAGGGGGGCCGGCCGTCAGGAATTATACTTAGGGAGGGCCGGCTCAGGTCTTTTTCATTGCGAATAATTTTATTATCTAGTTGTGTTTTGTATGATTATATTATCTAGAAGATATTAATAAGTATATATGACAAGAATTTTATATAATCTCCCTCTTAATATAAATAAAAAATATTAAGTCATACTACTAATTTTTGTTGTTGTGAAACATTTGGGGGGGGGGGGGGGGGGGGGGGCATGGCCCCTGTCAGCCCCCCTTGGCTCCGCCAGTGGCTCCATTAGCTAGAATCACATGTCTGTAGCTTTATTTGCGTAGTAACAATGGAAAGTACTACATATAAAGTGATTTAGTTGTACTGCTACATGAATTTTGTGACTTTAATATATTCTTTGTCAAGCCTTTTTTTATCTAAAAAGACAGAGGCGAATCAAGCAAAGAATATTGTTAGATCGACATGATTGCAGACCAATGGAGAACGTTGTTGGATCTACATGATTGCAGACCAACAGACTAAAAACATGCAAGCCTATCGTCCATCGCACGATCCCCCTCAGTCGCCTCCTACCACCCACCTCCTCTCAGTCTCATCGCATGCTTTAAAAGAAATTAAATAACGAATCTGGACTTATTCATTTGTTTCCTTGCTTGGAAATGTTCTCAAATTCTTTGATTCCTCTCGTTCCACGGTCAATCCTTGTCAATGCTGTTCGAGCGGCTTCGAAATGTTCTGAAATGTTTTGTAAGATAAGATGTCAGATTTCCCCCCATCACATTAGTAAGTTGTTTTTGCCTTGTTTGATAAATTGGTTATCCTAGCAAAGATGTGTGCAACGATATTGAACACTATACTAGTATATCATTCAAAGGTGGCGTATTTAGTTTGGATCACGAACCAAGTGTGGATATAGATCTTCACCAAGCATGGGGTGGATGTCTTCTAATAGACTAAGCTAAAAACTATTGTTGGTTAATTCGTTGTAAGAGAAAAACACTATTTTTTCGCTGAAAAAGTACAGCCTATTAGTGAAGTGAACGGAGGGCCACAGTGTGGCCGGGGACATGCGGTCTTGCATGGTACGGACCGCTCGTTGGCGTTGTGATATGGACTCCAAGCCACGTGACGGATGGCAATGGCATCTATCGGTGCCGGCGGTGGGTGCGCGGTTGTGCTCGTGCGCGCGCGCGGCACACGAATCCGTGTCCGTCCGCGGTCCGCATGTCGAGCCGTCGCCGTCGACGACTATTCGCCTCACGCCGGGGCTGCCGGGACGAGAGACCAAGGGGGGATCGCGATCACGTGAGCTGGCAGCGGCAGCGGCGATTCCATTCGGTGTCCAGCCGCTTTCGTGCGCATGCTGTCCATCCTGTGTCCACAGCCCAAACCGCGTGGGACGCTGTAGCGTCCGCCTGCCATTGTTGTCCTGTTGGGTTGGGGGTCCAGTGCGTGGGCTCCACATTAGCAGCTAGCTGAGCGTTCTGTCTCAACACCTACCTCATGGGTTTGCAGCCAAACATTTGCGACACAAAGTTACAAACGACATTATTCCAAGATAGCCAAGTTTGATTCACGATGATCCGGACACGTGGGTTTGGGCTCTTCGTACTGCTACTTGTGTTTGTGGTGGTCAAGATCTACTAGAGGTCCCACTCCAACGCGTAAATGTGGTACCAATGCTTTATACTTATCCTCTTTATTACAATTATCTATTACATCCACATAGTAAATTACTTTATCCACGCCAAATTAGAGGTCATTTTGGTTTTTTTAGATACATAACCTTTATTAATACGCTTAGATATATATATATACGCTATGGCTAGTTACATAAGAAAAACTAAAACAAAACTATAACTTAGAACATATGGATTAATTACTAGCTTTTGGAATCTGTGTGTCCAAACAACCTATCAACATAGCTTCTGTAATCTAGCTTTTAGCAATCTTGCTTTTAAAATTCAGCTTCCACAATCTCACAAGTCATAAGTATCTAACCAAGGCCTATATATATATCTATCGACTAGCTATAGCTTTACACTGTGTGACGAATGGCATGCAACGTCAAGCACGGCGTGTATGTATATTATATATTAATTAATATAAATCTTATATTGCGGATCACACAAGTGGCCACACGATATACGTAGAGCTAGCGTGTCAATGCGCGTGTGGTACCGCACCAACTCTAATTTAATTTTACCGAACAAGCCTGAAGTCTACGTAAACAAGAATCCCCGTTGCTGTTCATGCACTTTCCTAAAAGTTGGCATGATGGCGTGCATGCATGCATGTGCAGAGGATTACATGCACATTACATTAATTGAAAAAAAAAAGCTGGGACGACTGAGCAAGAGTAGTAAAGTGTGCATCCATCCTTCTCATTAGGCTTGTCGTGGCCAAGTGAGAGTTTGTGCTTGTTACTCTTGGTGATCGCCATCACCTAGACGGCTTAGGTGGTGATTGGGAGTTTGATGATCATCCAGCGGAGCTTGTGGATGACCCAACTTAAGTTGTGAGCGGTTGTGGGTGATTCACCGCGATGGAGTGTCAAAGAATCAACCCGTAGAGAGCCCTTGATCCTTACGCGGATCAAGGGGGAGCTACACCCTTGCGAGAGTGCTCCAACGAGGACTAGTGGGGAGTGGCGACTCTCTAATACCTCGGCAAAACATCGCCGCGTTCCTCCTTCTCTATTTACTTTGAGCAATTCAATTCTTGTCATTTACATTCATAGAATTACCATGTTAGAGTAGGATTATAATATAGGTTGCTAAACTTTTATACGGTAGATCAATAGAAACACTTTCTAGGCACAAGATGTTAATAGGCTAACCATAGGACTTAATTATTGCAAAGAAATTTAGAATGAGCCTAATTCACCCCCTTCTTGGGCATCTTGATCCTTTCAATTGGTATCAGAGCCTCGTGCTCACGTATTTAGGCTTAACCGCCTAGAGAAAGACGTCTCACAGGGGATGGACCTCCTCCTATCTTTGAGGGGGAAATCCGTATGGATGCGTATTTAGAAGCTCTAGATGTTGGAATACTTAGAGCTGGCTCATAAGGCATCCTAAAACCTTGGGATGCTACACACCTACAAGGCGATGAGACATTACGTCACAAATGCCTTAAAAGTGTTGTGACATTACATTACATTAAAAGTATGTGAGACTTTTAGGTTGTAATGTCACAAATGCCTTAAAAGTGTTGTGACGTTACATTACATTAAAAGTATGTAAAATTTGTGATGTTCTTCACCTGTAATGTAATGTAATGCCAGACTTTCAGGTTGTAATGCCAGACCTTTAACGTTGTTGGCATAGTGGCTTCTCTTGTTGAGGTTTATCAATTGCGGGTTAGTCTTCTGTCTTGTGTGAAAGTATGTGAGTTCTTAATTGGAGCCTCCATACAACAACGTCAAAGTAGCTATCAAAGCAAACAAAACTTGAAAGCCTTATCTTGGAATTCATAATCGATTCAAAGATAGCAAAATACATCTTGAATTCAATACATCTTCCATACTTCTATACCACAAACTAACAAGCATCCAACTACTACCATTGTCTTCCATCACAACTAAAACAGCAAGAAACATCTACTTCCTAAAAAGTACAGCAAGTACTAAAATCACACAGGCTGCCAATACAAACTTCAATAAACCTAGTTCTTTCTCTACCATCCTGCATTTCAACTGAACATCTTCTGTTCTAGCTATTTGCACTGTTGGTGCCACATCATCTGTGCCTGCAAATCCTGTATCCACCATGACTCTTCCTTGCTGCCTTGATGCTTCTACATCAACGAATGCTGCATCAACGAATGCCAGATCCATGTGGCCATTTCTCTGTCTGTTAGCCGTCCTCATTGCTCGCACTTGGTCACGGAGCTCAATAAGAACGGGTACAAGGTGCTCCAGGGTTGGTGGATCAATCCAGCGATAAATTTGGCATGGCCTCATATTGCTCTGCAATCGTGATTACAACCAAAACCAAGACAACTTCAATCATGACATCCAACAAAGAACCAAACCCTAAACAAGTCAAACAAGTCATCAATCGAACTCACCTGAGATCCGAAGCAATTATAGAACCTGCGGCTCGGATTATCATTGGTCCACGATGTCAACTTTGTCGCCTTCGCTCCGCAATCACAAATCACGGGCGGCCAATAATCAAGAGGGCCTCGGCGACACTGGAAGGGGGACCACTGAAAGCCACCACGGTCGGACCTTCCTCCTCCCCTCCAGCTACTCGTGCTGCTCTAGCTCGCCATGTTGTCGATCCGCACCTGCGCCGCACCCGCACCAGCACCCTCCGCCGTCGCCGTCGCCATCGCCACCGTCGGGAGTTAGGGATTCGGGGTTGGGGAAGGAACGAGAGTGAGAGGAGAGTGCAGGACTACTTGGGCCACCTAGACATGGAGACTAGGCCGAAACCGCGGTCGTGGCGAGTTGACTGGGCGGAAACCGCGGTCGGATGGGCGCAAGGGCCAATTTTAACTGGTTTTGAGAGTTAAGAGACTGCGCGTGTCTGGTTCTTAAGTTAGAGGGTTAGAAAAAAACTAGAGCCATAGTTGGAGGGTAAAAGTGGACTTTTCTATCTTATATCGCGGATCACAGAACTGGCCACACGATATACGTAGAGCTAGCGTGTCAGTGAGGAGCGTGTGGTACCGTACCAACTCTAATTTAATTTTACCGAACAAAGCCTGAAGTCTACGTAAACAAGAATCCCCGTTGCTGTTCATGCACTTTCCTAAAAGTTGGCATGATGGCGTGCATGGATGCATGTGCAGAGGATTACATGCACATTACATTAATTGAAAAAAAAAGCTGGGACGACTGAGCTAGCTGTAGACTAGCGTGATGAAGGGGTTCAGTTAGCAAAAGCTTTTCTTGATGCAATGCAACTAGTAGCATGATGGATGATTCAGTCAATGATTTTGAAGGCGTTCTTTCTTTACCCAGTAGGAGCATGAGCATCCTTGTACAACCATAAATCTAGTGCATGGCGTCTCTCTCTCTCTCTCTCTCTCTCTCTCTCTCTCTCTATATATATATATATATATATATATATATATATATATATATATATATATATATATATATATATATATATATATATATTGTACAAAGCGAAAGCAACTACTAGCAGGACGATGCATAAACTATTGCGGCAACTGGGGAATAATTGTGGTGCAGGGAGATGTGAGAGGCAAGCTGCTGGCTCGCTGCTGGACATAGGATCATCGTCTTGATTACTACTAGTAATAACATACTAAAAGGAATAACATAAGGTCATCGTCTCATCGAGTACTTTACAATGCCATCGTGGTCAGTGTGCAATGCATGTAAGGGTTGGGGCTACAAATCATACGGCAACTTGGCCTGCCTGCTTGCTCGGCTAATTTTTTATACCAACCGAAACCGATACCGTGAAAAGATTAACGCCCAATGCAAGGTTGTGGTTGGTTTGATGCGCGTGCGCGTCCACACACACGCATACGCGCGCAGCATCGAGATTATTATTCTATATATATATATTGCATGCCGCGTTAATACTGTAGCTACCCGGCCATGAAGCTAGAGTTCCCTACTCCGAACTCCGTGTGCAGCAAGGCCCAACCATCAGAACAGTGTCACGATTCACGAAGAAACGGCGATGCTGTGCACCAGCGGACGGTATTTTCTTTTTTAATGAAACCACCAGACAAAAGCAATGGTGCCAAAGAGCAGTAATACTACCCGCGCCGTATGCGTCACAACCTACAATGCCATTGCCACGTACATAAACAGCACAATGGTATTACTTCAATCTTCAAGGTACCAACTTAAAAATGTAAGAGAACCTGGGCCTTTGGAAAAATCGGAAAGAATCCACGACAGCCGAATCAAACAATCTTTCCATGAATTGGAGTTTCACAGTCCAGCCCAACCCACTTAAGATCCAGTTCAGCATGGGCCTAACGAATTCTTGAGTAGCCTTTCCGCAAGAAAGCCAATACAGGTATGTATCGTTATCTAAGTAAATCCTGTGTTTTTATAAGTCTGATGTAAGAGAACCTCAAAAACGAAGTCAGCAGCCCACAAATGATCTGCTATTCACATATCACACAGTTCATTGTGATGCAGCAGGAAGCGGCTCACTGGCCATGAGAAGCTCATCAAGCAAACCGGTGAAAACCACGGAATCAGTCTCCTTGGGAATGAACTTGAGGAGCGCGGAAGGGACCAGCTCCTCCTCTTGCAAGGTGCGTGCCCGCTCGCCCGGGTTTGGAAAATGGGGCAGCACACGTGGCTTAGGAATGGCTGGAGAGATAAGTTCGAATTCCAAACCTGGTTGCTTCAGAGCAGATGTGACGAACTGCAATAAGGAAAGACAGCACACGTTAGTCGGCAGCTACAAACTAGAAACTGCCATAGATAGATTATACTGCAAGAAAATTGGTATAAACATCAAATGAAACAGCTTTCAGTGGCACAGGTCACAGAATAACAATAATGAACAGCTGCAAGACTCAGTACAGATAAGCTAACCTACAATGACTGTAAGTCTGCAACAGCAGACTGTCCATGCTACAAAGCCATGAAATGAATAAGATACAAGTTCAAATATTAACAGACATTTTCGACCAGAAATAATGCACGAACAAGATACAAGTTTAAAAGGACAATTTCAAGTAGAAAAAAAGATGACAGCATAAAATGATGTACAAGAAACAGCTATTCCCATACAGCACTAACTTCTATTAGGGGCAAGAGATGAATATCCAGTGTCACTGAAACACCAGCACCACCTGATATAGTCAACCACTGTACCCACAAAGACCAAACAATACATAATATGCACTGCCATGAAGACCACTGTGTACAGGCTACAAAGCCCAGACAAACAGGTTATACTGATGGATCCCTGTGTCAGCAACCAAGGTTGTTAATTTTTCTGACTGAAAATGGTTCACAAATCCAACTCTGAACCAATCCTACTTACTCCCCTGTTCCAAATTGTAGTTCACTTTGGTTTTGTCCCAAGTCAAACTTATCCAACTTTGAAATATGCACTAACATCTAAAACATCAAATTAGTTTTATTAAATTATTATCCATGGCATATGTTCTCTCTCTCAAATATGCAGGAGAGCCATGGAGTAAGTTGATAATGTATTTATTTGGACTTATAGATGTTAATATATTTTTCCAAAATATTGGTCAAAGTTAAAGTAGTTTGACTTAGGACAAATCCCCAAGTGAACTACAATTTGAAACAGAGGGAGTATTAACTGGATGAATCTGATAAGTTGGCCCACCAATATTTTCATCTCTCATAACCATCAACAACAACAACAACATAGCATTTCAATCCCAAGCAAGTTGGGGTAGGTTAGAGTTGAAACCCACCAAGAGCCCCAAGTCACAGTTCAGGACACTTCAATAGCTGCTTTCCAAGTACTCCTATTCAAACATTGATCTCTAGGTATATCCAAAGCTTTCAAATATCTTTTTATTGTCTCCCCCCATGTCAATTTCGGTCTTCCTCTACCTCTTCTCATATTATTAGCTTGGCTTAGGACTCCACAATGCACTGGTGCCTCTGAAGGTCTACTTTGGACATGGCCAAACCACCTCAACCGATGTTGGACAAGCTTTTCTTCAATTGGTGCTACCTCTAGGCGATCACGTATATCATTGTTCCGAACTTGGATCCATTCTTGTGTGACCGCAAATCCATCGCAACATACGCATTTCTGCAACACTCAGTTGTTGAACATGTCGAATCTTTGTAGGCCAACATTCTGCTCCATACAACGTAGTCGGTCTAATCGTCGTTCTATAAAACTTGCCTTTTAGCTTTTGTGGTACCCTCTTGTCACAGAGAATGCCAGAAGCTTGTCGCCACTTGATTCACCCTGCTTTGATTCTATGGCTAACGTCCGCATCAATATCTCCATCCATCTGTAGCATCGATCCCAGATACCGAAAGGTATCCTTAGGCATTACTTGACCTTCCAAACTCACATCTCCCTCCTCCTGTACAACTCTGCCAAAGTCGCATCTCATGTATTCGGTTTTAGTTCTGTTCAATCTAAAACCTTTAGACTCAAGGGTCTACCGCCATAACTCTAGTTTTCTATTTACTCCCACGTGCCTTTCGTCCACTAACACTACATCAAAGTACGTGACCCTTGGTAACCTCATCCATTACCAAGGCAAAGAGATACGGGCTTAAGGCTGACCCTTGATGAAGTTCAATTTTAATCGGGAAGTAATCTGTGTTACCTTCGTTTGTTCGAACACTAGTCACAACATTATTGTACATGTCCTTAATGAGGGTCACGTACTTTGATGGGACTTTATGTTTGTCCAAAGACCACCACATAACATTTCTTGGTATCTTGTCATAAGCCTTCTCCAAGTCAATGAAAACCAAGTGGAAGGTCCTTCTTCTGCTCTCTAAACCACTCCATAACCTGTCTTATTAAGAAAATTGCTTCTGTGGTTGACCTTCTGGGAATGAAACCAAATTGGTTTGTTGATATCTGCGTCGTTCCTCGCAGGCGCTGCTCGATGACTCTCTCCCATAACTTCATAATGTGGCTCATCAACTTAATTTCCCAATAATTAGTACAACTTTGAATATCTCCCTTATTCTTGTAGATTGGTACCAATATGCTTCTTCTCCACTCCTCAGGCATCTTGTTCGATCGAAAGATATTGTTGAACATCTTGGTTAGCCATACTATAGCTGTTTCCCCAAGACATCTCCACACCTTGATTGGGATATCATCAGGGCCCATCGCTTTGCCCCCTTTCATCCTTTTCAAGGCTTCTCTGACCTCCTTTTCATCTCCCATAACCATATTGATAGAAAAACAAAGAATGTGGTCATCCACCAATGTTATAGGATGATGCCATATTGGACCAATCTAGCCTAGGATCAAGCAATCCCTCAACCAAACACCCCAGTTATCATCTGGATCATCATTCCGCAAATTAGTGTCACTTTAGAGTTCACAGTTTCCAGGATACAACTTTGAACACTAATGTTTAAAAAAAGGAAGCAAAAACACCAAATGCCCAGAGAGGCAACCAACCATACATTTCAAGTCAATTCACGGTGAGCTAGTTTCACAAATGCTACCAATTTATATTAGGGCTAACAAGAATGAACAAGTTAGAACCAGTGAATTACACACCAATTGCCAAAATGATGAACAGTTCAAAGAGCATAGTACAGATGTTCAGTTTATTTAAATGTCACCAAAAATGGAATATCAACAAATTCTATATCAAAACAATAAAGGGCGTACCCAGTGCAGAGAGCCTCCCGCTCTGTGCGGGGTCTGGGGAAGGGTGTCAGTGGCAAGCCTTACCCTCGCCTGTGCAATGCGAGGAGACCGCGACTCGAACCCACGAAAAATGTAGTATATTCAAATGCCACCAAGAATGGAACATCAGCATATTCTGAATCAAGAAAATAAGGATACTGAAAAACATGACAAATTATTGGAAGAAACAAGCATGGTACCTCATACAGTGAACTACTGGCCTCTCCTGGTAGGAATACGCCCTGAAGAATCATTCTATCTGGAAACTGAACTCGAATGACTGCTTGTTTATATTTCTGTCGAGCAGCCAATGCCTGCTTCTCCTTGTAAGACTTTGGTATCAGCAATCGAGATTGTTCTAACCTTTCCCTCCTCATCTTTGCTTCATTCCTTATCTCCTCACCACTAAGCTTGTAAAAAGAATCTGGTACATCATTTTGTCCCACAGAACTCCCAGGAACAGAGACAAATACCCGAATCTGTAAAGTTGACAACGCATATGGAGTTCAGTTTAATATCTTATTAATACATTTTGAAGATAGTTCATGGCAGGACAGCAAGCAACAACATACACAAATCATATGTAACACATACGTATTAATTAGTCAGTCCCGTATGTGCATTTCTGATATCCCTTAATTTATAGCTAGTGTCCCACTAACATCAAATTTTTTGAGATGATAGTTCAAAAGGGGAAATATGTTATAACTAGGACCTGTCTACCCAACAACCGAGTGTAAAACACTCGATTTTTTTTGGCCGTGCCCCCACCCACCCTCCTCCATCTCCGGCAGCTCCCCACCGCCCACCGCTGCCACGCTAACCCGGCTTCGCTGGGCTATCACCATGATGCCCCCGCCTCGCCCTCCTCCCTGTCGCCGGATCTGCCACCGCCTCCCTGCCGCCGGATCTGCCACCACCCACCGCTGCCATGCTAACCCGCAGTGGCGGAGCCAGGAATTTGTTTTAGCTGGGGCGAATAATATACATGACCTAAACCAAAAGCACGCACAAAAAAGAACCCATATACTTAAATTTAGAAAGGGCATCAGACAATCATCAATCATCCAAGCAGTGCTTTTACTACTAGGTGAATGCACAATTGTTTAGAATCTAAACTCAAACATTATGAGTCGTTAGAACATGTTAGCTTATCACCTGCTAGCTGCTGCTGCTGGCACTGGTATTCGTTACTGCATATAGCTGCATACTAAGACTATCTCCAACAGCCGACACATCACGGCACCCAAACCCAAAATGCCTACTTCATGTTGCTTTATCGGAAAAAAACACGGTCCAACAGACTCATTTTGGGTGGGACGCAATGCGGAACCCAAATAAGCGTCGCGCCGCATGCTGCGCCTAGCTCCGGTCACGCCGCTCAAACTGCTGTTGCCATGCCTTTTGCGTTCGCTGTTAGGAAAGATAACTTTTAGGTCCGTGACCCTTTGCCACAGCGTGACCCAAACCATCAAATGGGTCTCCTATTTAGGTTCGTGGTGGATCAAGTGGCGACAAGCTTCTGGCATTCTCTGTGACAAGAGGGTACCACAAAAGCTAAAAGGCAAGTTCTATAGAACGGCGATTAGACCGGCTATGTTGTATAGAGCAGAATGTTGGCCTACAAAGATTCGACATGTTCAACAACTGAGTGTTGCAGAAATGCGTATGTTGCGATGGATTTAAGGTCACACAAGAATGGACCGAGTTCGGAACGATGATATGCGTGATCGCCTAGAGGTAGCACCAATTGAAGAAAAGCTTGTCCAACATCGGTTGAGGTGGTTTGGCCATGTCCAAAGGAGACCTCGATAGGCACTAGTGCATTGTGGAGTCCTAAGCCAAGCTAATAATATGAGGAGAGGTAGAGGAAGACCGAAATTGACATGGGGGAGGCAATAAAAAGAGATTTGAAAGCTTAGGATATACCTAGAGATCTATGTTTGAATAGGAGTACTTGGAAAACAGTTATTGAAGTGCCTGAACCGTGACTTGAGGCTCTTGGTGGGTTTCAACTCTAGCCTACCCCAACTTGCTTGGGACTGAAAGGCTATGCCGTGACCCTATTAAACAAGCCAAGCAAACCGCCAAGCTGCAGCGGCCTTTTTTCTGTCTTGTCCGATTCTGACAGATGCCAATCTCTGGCGCTCCATGCATCGCCAACCATGGAGATGAGAAAGATGACATTAAAAAGAAGAGGATGCAGTGAACATCACCGGCTGGTAGCAGGGCTGCCCCATGTCGCCGATAGGGTGGCTCCGCCATTGCGAACCCGGCTTCACCGTGGCGCCCCCGCCCTGCCTTCCTCTTCCATCTCCGCCGGATCTGCTGCCGCCCACCGCTGCCATGCTAACCTGGTTTCGCAGGGCTCTCACCGTGATGCCCCCACCCATCCCTTGCCCAACCGCCTTCCTCCACCGCCCGGCTGGCGGCACCACCACTGCCCCCTGCGCCCGTCACCACTGCCTGTCCGGCCTTCCTCCCCAGTTTTTTTCTAAACCCGCCAGAGTTGGAGAAGAAAGGGCACTCAACCCCAAACCTTAACCAAGCTAATCACAGGGTGCAAGAAATCGAGTGTTGGATTGCTCCAAAACAACGAAGTGTTGTTTAGCATTTGTCTATAACTAACTATTATCTCCTAAGTCCTAATGAAGCTAACAGCGCAACGAAACAAGCCTAAAATTGGCAGTTCATGTGAAAATGTCATGACATAATAAGTAAATCAAACAACCAAACTGTGCTGATTGATGGGAATGAAAGCTTTGTGTTACCCAGCCAATTAACGCTAAAACAAGCATATGAAATGCTTTATTACCAACCTAAACCCTTCTGCTTACCTGCCGATCAATAGTCTTAGCACCTTCCTGCACATCAACCACATTGCTGCTGCTCTCCTTGGCCTCAGCCTCCGCCTTCACTGGAGGCGCAGAGGGGTGTCCCCCCTCGAGCAGGAGGACGGCCCTCCTGATCCCGTTGAGCCTGGCGTCGCTGGGCACATTCGCTCATGACGGCGAAGGGCTCCCCGCCCTCATCCCCAACGCTGAAGCCAACGGCCTCCAGGAGCTCCACCCCGCCTTTCCTGTACGCTACAGCCTCCTTGATCCGCGGGTTGCCCAGTCTAACTCGCCTGAACTTATCGTTGCCGGGCTCCCGGAGCAGATTGCCCAGCAGGCGTTTGACCACCTCTACGGAGGCCGGGGGCGGGTCGGCGGCGAGGTACGTGGCGGCGCGCGCGCGGGCGCCCCCCACCGACGCGAGGCAGCCGTCGAGATGCTCGGAGACGGCGAGCTCGGACGGGAACGCGTCTCCGCAGCTGAGGCACGCGACGGTGGCAGCGGCCGCGGTACCGTTCACGTCGGGGCGGCGGGAGGAGGCGGAGGAGACGAGGGGCGTGAAGGGGGTGAAATCGGTGGCTGAAGTGGGCAGGGGAGGTGGCGACGGCCGCTTAGGGGCGGGCCTGGGGTTTGGGCTAGGGTTTGAGGGGCGGGCAGCGGGGTGGGAGGAGGAGGGGGAGGGGCCGGAGCCGAGGACGTGGGAGGTGCCCTTGAAGGAGGAGGCGGTCCCGAACCCGGAGGAGGTGATCTTCTTCATGAAATCCTTCATCATGGCGCGGCGCCGGCGGCGGAGGAAGCGTGGGCGGCCGCGAACAGAGGGGATTGGGGGCGTGGCCGCGCTCACGCGGAGTAGACGACTTGGTTGGAGTGGCGCTGGTGGATGGTTGTCGCTGCGGGGACGAAGAAGCAAACGAGGAAGAAGTAGGAATAGGAAGCAGTGAAATCGTTTGTTTGTGCAGTTGTACTTGTGGTCTTGTGCCTATTGGAGTACGCAGCTGCCAAGGCATCTTCGCTACTAGACTGTATGGCGGGCCACAATACCTTGCTGGGCTGCACGGGCTGGTACACGGTCAAAGCCCGGTAGTAGTTTGGGAATCAAAATGGGCCTATCGCGTTTCTCACGCAGCAGTAAGCACATCGGAAGCCATGACGGCAAGCCACTGATGAATGGCATTCACAGCTTCTAAGGTGAATCATCTGCAACATCCGACACAACTGAAGAAATTCATTGTTGGCTTGTTACTGAAGTTGTTGGCTTCTTACTGAAGAGATTCATTGTTGGCTTGTTCCTAAGTTGCTGTTTGGTTCAACTTTTGGGATGGTAACAGTAATGTAATCAGCTCACGCTGCTATCTGTTACAGTGTAGATGGCAGTCTTTCTTTGGCTATTAGGACGCGAACGACCTCACGAATATCCTGCAAGCGGAGACGGAGATGTGCGGGGCGCAGTCGATCAATCGATAACTCCGGGCGATGGGCACTATCGTTCTCAAGGACAGGTTTCAGATACCGCGCCAGTCGTATAGCAAATGAGGTGATCATGCGGCTGTGAACCGGTGGTAACGAGGTATTAAAACGCCCGAAGTCCCGAACCAAACACGATCTTACTTCCTAGCATATCAAATGAGAAGGGTGCAAGGATCACTGCTATACAGGCCCAGAAAATAAGCAAGAAAATGCTAATCCCTAGTCACGCCTGGTGACATTTGGGGAAAAAACTAACTAAATTCATCTAGAAAAGGCGTGGGTGGAAAAGATAATGATGCCATGGTACATTCAACATAATAAAACATAAGTGCACAAGAAATTCAACCCTGGCATGGCAACCTTAAAATCATCAGACTCGTTATTGTAAAAGGATGTCCAAAAGATTATGTGAATTTATATGTTGAAATTTGCAAGATATATATACATAAACGCTCAAATTTCACCAAAAAAAATGCAGATTCATGTTTCAGCTCACAAAAAATTGCCTGATATTTTTCAACTAAAATGTAATGGTTGTCCCTGCATGATGTTTAGGACACATATACAAGGTCGTATCATCATACATTAATCAGCCATGACATCTAATCAAGGACACTCAAACCCCTTGTCAAAAACTCAAACCTGAAAAAAACACAATATTGTCTCCATGTGAAAATGTTTCAAATAATATAACTGTGATACTCCAGTTGTCCAAAAGAAACAAGCTATCGCAAGCATTATATCTAATGGGTTAATTCTGACAAATGGTCAGCTTCCAGTTCAAGGACTGTGGTAACAAAATTCTATTTCCACTAAACATGTTCTTGTGAAGTTGTGATAATAAAGGCACTTCGCCAAACAACCATATCATATATCCATTGAACACAGGCTTAAAATACCAACTGTAAGCACACCCTAGACAATCCAATTGACGCTATGTTGACTATTAAGGATGAACTATAGGCAAAAAAAATATATATATCATAACTATGCTGCTAGAGTTTTAGTTCACTTTCCATCTGATACATATAAACCTCTCTTACCAAAATAACATGTATGCCTTAATGATCCTAAACATTACTACTTTACTATCATAGTCCAGCAGGTAGCACAAGTTTTCATAAAAAAAAAAATACAGTCAAGCCAGCATGCTAGAACAATGCAGCAATATTTTGACAAGCAATCTAGCACATCTCATTACGCTGAAGTCAAACTGATAACTCAACAATGAAAACTAAATTCTTCTCTGCAACGTCATGTATCAATCCAACCATAGTTCAAATGCAAGAACCTACCACAAATCATATCATGTCATACTGCAACCAACCATGCCATGACACCTTAGGCTTATTAAGGGCACACAGACAAGGAAAAACTTCAATATATACACTCGATTTCTTCTTTTGGTAGTACAACAGAGTGAAGATCAACTTCCAGTTCACAAGAAAAGTGTAAACAAAATTCTACTTTCACTGAACATGTTTGTGTAATAGTAATGGCAACTAACAACCAAATCACATATTCATTGAACTGAACCTTAAACTACCAACTTGAATCTTTGCTGAGATGCTGACACATAACAGACAAGCCCTAAGCAATTCCTATAAACCACCCTTAACGAAATAACATGTGTACTTGCTGATAAAAAACAAATAATTAAGTTTTACTATAGTATATAATCCAGGAAGTCAGAACAGATCATTAAAGAAATAATTCTGTACTCAAGCAGTATGCTAGAATAATTCAGCGATAATCCAGTAGCACACCGCCATACTCAAATAAGAAACTGCAACAGAATCAAGGTTCTGGGATTCAAATGCAAATACAAACTCAGACCTGACTGAAAGGGGTGAATCTTGGAAATTTCGGACCGGGATTCATTTGTTTTGACCAGTCCAAAATGCACAGATCAGGGATAGTCCAGGAGACAGCCACCACCCGCAACATTGCAAATATCATCATCATAACTAGCACGCAGCAACAAGAGGAAAATAGCACTGATTAAATCGATCTCAGCAGCAGTCAACTATTACACATCACCCACCATTCGATGTACAGAAACCCATCTAGATTACTGAGAGTACTCTCTAACCGATGCTATTTAACCAACTGCAAAAGTTAGTGCAGAACTCAATTTGATGAGCCAGGCTACTCCCAAACCTTGCAACCATTACCATCACACGATTCAACATGCGTGGTTTAAGACTCAGACAGCTTCCCAACCACTGCAGGCCTCACCTTGGGGGGCCGTCCACGCCCACGCTTTGACAGGTACAGCACTGGCATCAGCAGCAACGCCAGGAGCTGCAGCAGGCTCACCACTGGGATCGTCCACGGCGACCTTGGCCCTCTTGGGCGGGCAGGGGGCGGCCACGGCCACGGCCACGTGGGCTGAGCATGCCGCTGGTGGCCCGGTCGGTGTCCCACAGTGGTGGGGTCCTTGGGCTTGGGGGGGCGTCCGCGCCCACGCTTCACAGGCACGGCATTGGCATCAGCGATGACGACGGAAGCCGCCGCAGTGGGAGCTGAGTCCTCGGCGACGGGGTTCTTGGGTTTCGGCGGACGTCCGCGCCCGCGCTTGACAGGCACGGCAGCGGCATCAGCGGCGACGACGGGAGGAGCTGTAGCGGGCTCACCACTGGAGCCCACGGCAACGGGGTCCTTGGGCTTCGGGGGGCGTCCGCGTCCCCGCTTGGTAGGAACAGGGTTGACATCAGCAGTGATAACGGGAGCTGGAGCAGGCACGGCAGTGTCGTCAGCATCAAGGACGATAGGGGGAGCAAGCAGCCCCTCGTCATCGAAGTCGAGGAAGAAGGAAGTGGCGTCGAACACGCCAGTAGAGTCCTCGGCGTCGGCGGTGGCGGCGGGGTCCTTGTGCCCATCGGTGCGCAGCGGGGAGGCTTCCTCCTCCTCGTCGTCGTCGTCGGGGAGGAGGTAGTTGTTCCTGAGGAAGGCGAGCTCGCCGGTGGCCTTCATGCGGGCGAGGTGACCCGTGAGGATGGCGTTGTGCTGGGCCGGGAGGCTGGAGCCGTACCTGCCCTTGATGTAGTCCGAGATCGCAGTCTTGTTGGAGCCGTTCTCGAGTCCCAGCGCGCGGATTGCCTCCACGATCATCTGCGCGAGCGAGCGGCCGCAACACGGTCGACACGGTGGGCGTGCCCGGGAGCAGCACAGGGCAGATTAAAAAATTACCGCGGATAGATTGGCGGCGGAAACAAAATGTAATGGGAGAACCGGAGAATCATACCTCAGGGTAGGACGGGAGCGGGGGCGGAAGCGGGGGGGGAGGGGCGGCGCCGTCTTCGCCGGCCATGGATGCGGCGGCGCGTTGCGCGTGAACGGGGTTTGGAGAGAGGATTTGTTGGGGTTTTGGCTGGGTCGGTGAAGGCGACGGACGGGGAAGACGAGAGGAGAGAAGGGCTGGCTGCTCCGTGCTGCACAGGGGAGGATTTACAGTCGGGTGTGTTGACGTACTACACCGACTTGTGGGCCTAACAAGTTTGAGTCGAGGCCTTGGACGCACCCAAAAGGGTATGTATGAAACAGGTTTTCGTGTGCCACGGTCCACGACGGACGGATGCGGCTGGCGGAAGCACCGGAGAACACGGAGAAGGTGACGGGTAGGCACACCGCACGCAAATCGGTGCAGGGCTGGATCCGGTTCGATTTTTTATGGATATGTCCACGGAGCGCTCGGTGTTTTGAGGAAAAACAAATGATTTCTGGACCGTTGATGTGATCATCCAATGCCTCAAAGCTCATCCTAAACTCTACCTCTTCTTTCACCTTTTGAAGCGTAGTCGTGGCCCACCACCCAATGTTCCGCCGTGAAGCTCCGGACAACGTCTGCGGTGACCTTCCTTCTTCCCCTTCCCCCTCTCGGTCATCGCTATGGCCATGGGCGCCTCCGTCCCTGCCTTGGCCCGGTTGTGGGGGGGTCTGACCCCAAGTACCCACGGCTATGTATATGGGCCACACCAGCAAGGACGGTCTAGCCCACAAGACGGAGGCTTTGTGTCGCACGGCAATGCTCAGCGCACGCCACAAGGCACCACGGCGACATTCTGAAGATAGCATAGAATCTGTTAGGATATGCCGAATGTAATATCCCTTGTAAATCTTATTTGTTACCCGATTAGTTGTGGACCTGATCGACGTGTAACCCTACCCCTGGGCTATATAAGGCGGGTGAGGGACCTCCCTCAAAACACACGTAATCATATACGATAGTCAATACAAACCGACGGGACACAGGATTAGGGTCAAGCTGATGGCCTGAACCTGTATAAATCTTGTGTTTTGTCACTATCTCACTCCTGATCTTGCTCACATCTTCGACAAATCTACCATCGCGGGGGGGGGGGCAATGGACTGTCGAGCATTTTTTATCGATAGTTGGCGCGCAAGGTAGGGGTGTGCGCTTGATCCCATGACGAGCCAGATAGTACGCTTTCCAAGCTCTCCATTCGCTCCCAGGCCCGACCAATTCTTCACGATCGGATCTATCACCTGGGTCGTCAACGCTAGCGGCGATGGGGAGATCGTCCAGCCGGTGTAGGTCAACCCTGCACCAATCGCGCCTATGTCTGCATCAGCAGATCCGATCTTGGGATCTCTCCTAGGGTCACCTTCCTCTCCGGCTAACTCGACCACCGACGTCACACTGGCAGAGGAAGCCTATCTTGCAGGACGATCTGATCTCCTCTATAGATCGGGTCGACCGAAAGCTTGCCAAGTGCTTATCACTCGTGGGATCGGTCATGCATCGGTCTCCTCACGATAATGAGTTCCTGCCGCTCTAACACTATACGGTGGCTTGCACCAACCTCTCCGTCCGATCACTGTCACCCGAGGTGGCAAGATACAGATCTGACCATCACTGGCAAGTCCCACAGGGCGCACGGTGCAACGCCGACCTCTTTCTAGAGCGGGTCCGCCTAGGGCTGGGCAAGAAACTCTAGCGTAAGGCTTCACGATCGCTAGCCCTACGGGTTGGCCAACGCGGTCAGTTGTCTATCAAGATGCCTTGCGTAATGTCTACGCCGACCAGATCGGTTATGTCCACTCCGCTCTCCGAGCCCAATTTGCCTGTCGCCGACCAGTTTGTGCCAGCAATTAACATGGTGCAGATTTGTCAGCTCGACGATGACTCCATAATCCCTATCATGGAGGAAGATCTAGGGGTAGAGTCGGAAGGCTCCACCAAAACCGTCACTGAGACTATCCTTGACATCCTCGCCGAGACTCCATCACCGCCCAGACATTTCCTTGGGGAGCTCTTCATGGTTAGATGTGATAGCCCCCCTCGAGACAAGGGAAATGATTCTCAGTGCATCGCCTGAGAACACAAGAACGCTGACCGCGCCAGATGCCACGTAGCAAAAGGCACTGCCATAGCTGCCGCAGCAGCCGGTGGTGGCGACACTGACCAGGAAGGGGGCCACTGCATTGCTCGCAATCTCAACGATGAGTTCATGCAAGTCAATGGGCACCAAGTCCAGCCGACGCCGAGCACCAACCTCGCTGTGGCCATGAATGAGCTTAGTAGGCTCCTAGTAGACTCTCGAGCTCGCCAAGGCCACCGCCATGCTTAAGGCAGCTAGTAGTTTAGATCCTCAAAATTCATGAAAATCAAGCTCCATCCCACTCTACTGGGTCCAACCGATCTTGGAGGTCAAGGCAATCTCGTTCCCACCATCCAGTCAGAAGCCATTTCTAGGCTAGCAGTCCCCTATCTCCAGAGAGGGGTCGTGAGGTAACTACGTTGCCAACCCCGGGCAGCCGCTACGCTATGCCAACCCTAACACCAATCAGGAAGTCAACCTAGCCATGTGGTGAAGACATTCGGAGCCACCTCAACCAGCTCCATGACGTTCACCTGTATCATCGACAAAAATGGCAATTCACGCCACAAGGGTGAAATCCTTTGCTAACAAGAATATGACCTACAATGGGGCAATCCTGAAGCTGCTCTTCATCCACTTGAGCTGGCTAACTCCAACAATGCCGCCTGACCTACCACCGGTGATGGTACTCGGCTTGTCGTCCCACCTCCGACCGGCGCCGCTGCTCCATGAGTCGTAGCCGTCGTCGCCCCACAAGTTGCTGTTGATGCCGCCATCATCACTAACGGCCCGTAAGCCTTCACGACAAGGATTTGTGCCATATAGTGTCCTCCAAACTTCAAGATCTATGGGGTCCAACTATACGACAACCACAGCCAACCCCGAGTAGTGGCTGATGAGTTATGCCATCGTTGTTCGAGCTAGGCGGTGTTGACACCGATGTGATGGCAAATTACTTGCCAGTTATGCTCTAGCCTGCTGCAATGAATTGGCTCACTAGCCTCTATCCAGATATCATTAACTCTTAGGATGACCTCAAGAGAATATTCATTGAAAACTACAAGGCGACCTATGAACGGCCGGCAACAAAGCATGACCTAGCTAGGATCTACCAAAGGATAGGGGAACTCCTCTAGAGCTACATCCACCGCTTCTTAGAAGTAAGGAATCAGATTCCTAACATCCTTGAAGCCAAAGTAATCACCTATTACAGTCTAAGGGCTCTATCATCATGATGAGCTCCGTAGGAAATTCAACAGGAAGCCACCGGTCTCGATCGACAAGATGCTCTAAACGAGCAACCAATATGCTGATGCTGAGGAGGCTGAATCGCCCAGCGCGCCGCTAGCGACGATCGTCGCATTGATCGATGCAACGACGACCGCTACTAACATCATGACGACCATAAGCACCGTCCCAACAATCGCGACCACCAGTGACAGACCTAAGAGCTTTAAACCTAGGAAGTTGAGACGTCGCTGACCTAACAACTTCATCGACTCCGTCGAGCAGCCTCGTGCCAAGCGCAATTACAATGCGTAGTTTGACAAGATGCTCGACGACTCGTGTCCGATTCATAAGGGCATGAAGCATACCATGAGGGAGTGCATGGGCCTCGCTAAGGCCCTACTTGAAGAGCAGAACAAGAAGTGCAATGACCGCGATGATGACGCTGGGCAAGGATCATGAGCCACCCATAGATGCGAGCGGTGCTTCCCAAGACTCCTAGCAAGACCGTCCATACAATCTTCGGGGGACGTGCAGCCTCCGAGAACAGGTGCTACCAGAAGCTCACTTCTCGGTAGGTTCTAGCTGTCAAAGCTACTAGGACCATCACCGACCCTAGGTACCTCCCTTGTTTAGATCAGCCCATCACCTTCACTAGGGCCAACTAGTGGGCAGAGATCCCTTACTCTGGATGCTTCCCGCTCATTCTGGATGCCATCATCTAGAAGGTGTGCTTCATGAAGGTCCTCGTCGATAGAGGGAGTGCCCTTAATATCCTCTTCGCTAGTGCCCTAAAGGAGTTGGGCCTATCCAAGCAAGACCTCATCGATGTAGACTCTCCATTCTAGGGGATCATCCTAGGTAGGGCATCTTAGCCCCTCAGCGAGATTACACTGCCTGTGCAATTTGGCACCATCGACATGTTTTGCATCGAGTACATCACCTTCCTGGTCACCGACTTTGATACCACCTACCACGCCATTCTTGGTCGATCGGCACTCACCAAGTTCATGGTCGTATCACACTATTCCTATCTAGTGATGAAGATGCCAGCGCCTAGAGGGGTCCTCTCCCTGTAGGCCAACCTTGTTGTTGCCTATGATTGTGAGAAGGAGAGCCTCACCCTTGCCGAAGCCTTTGACCTCTCCGCACGCATGGAAGCCTGCCTCACCAAATCCAAGAAGGTGCTTGAAGAAGACCAAGAGATCCCTGGCGATGGAGATGCCTCGAAAAGCCACCAAGGCCACCAAAACCAAGGAAGTAATGCCATGGCCTCACCGATCCGACCAAGACTATGAAGATCGGGGCCCATCTAGACCCCAAATAGGAAGACATGCTCATCAGCTTCCTATGCACCAATGCAGACATGTTTGCTTAGAAACCTACCGACATGCCTAAGGTACCAAGGGAGTTAATCAAGCACTCCTTACATGTCTCGCCGATCGCCAAGCCAATCAAGCAGAAGCTCCGATAATTCATGTAGGACAAGAAGGAGGCTTGTAGGGTAGAACTAAACCAGCCTCTAGCAGCCGGATTTATCAAAGAAGTGTATCATCTTGAGTGGCTGGCTAACCCAATACTCGTTCAAAAGAAGAATAAAGAATGGAGATGTGCGTTGATTACACCAATGTCAACAAACACTGCCCTAAAGACCCCTTCAGTCTCCCTCGCATCGATGAGGTTGTTGACTCCACCACCAGTTGCGAACTACTTTCTTTTCTCAATTACTATTCTAGTTATCACTAAATCTCCTTAAAGGAGGAGGACTAGATCAAAACATCCTTCATCACGCCGTTCGGCGCCTACCGTTACACCATCATGTCCTTTGAACACAAAAACACTAGTGTGACATACCAGAGAGCCATCCAACATTGCCTAAAAGAATAGATAGGCCACAATGTCGAGGCCTACATCAATGACATAGTAGTCAAGTCCAAGACCACCAATAACCTCATCGCTGACCTCAAGCAAATGTTCAAAGCCCTTAAAGAATACCGATGGAAACTGAATCCCACCAAGTTTATATTCGGTGTCCCATCCGGTATCCTTCTGGGCTACATCATCAGTGTTTGGGGGATCGAGGCAAACCCTAAGAAAGTCAGCCATCACTAGAGTGAAGCGCCCTAAAAGGATCAAGATGCCTAAGAGGGGGGAGGTGAATTGGGCTAATTCTAAATTTTATGCAATAATTAAGTCCTACACTTAGCCCACTTCACCCCTTGTGTCTAGAATGTGTTTCTATTGTTCTACCACACAAAAGTTTTGCACCCTATGTTCCAATCCTACTCTAGCATGGTAATTCTAGGAATGTAAAGATATGAAATTAATTGCTCAAATATAAATGCTTAAAGTAAAGAGAGGGAAAGGAACATGGCAATGTTTTCCTAAGGTATTGGAGGGTCACCACTCCCCACTAGTCCTTGTTGGAGCACCCGCGCATGGGTGTAGCTCCCCCTTGATCCATGCAAGGATCAAGTGCCCTCTACGGGCTGATTCTTTGGCACTCCAGTCATGGTGAATCACCCACAACCGCTCACAACTTGACTTGGGTCATCCACAAGCTCCACTAGATGATCACCAAGCTTCCAATCACCACCGAACCATCTAGGTGATGATGATCACCAAGAGTAACAAGTACAAACTCTCACTTGACCAAGACAAGCCTAATGAGAAAGGTGGATGCACACTTGCTACTCTCTATTAACTAGTGAGGTCCTTAATCTTGGATTCTCAAATCTCAATCACCTCACTAGGCTCTTGCTCTCCCTTGCACTCCTAAAGGTATTTCTTAGCTGAACAAATGGGCAAAAGACCTCCTATGGATGAGAGGAGTAAGTGTTTATACCCCCTCATTCAAAACATAACTGTTTGGAGGCTGAGTCATCACTCTATGGGCTAACCGGATGCTCCAATCAGGGTGACTGGACGCTCCTGGTCAGTTGTGCTCGCCACTATGCCAGAGAGAGTCATTAAGCTCTAACCAAACTCTGACCAGCATCTAGGTCAGCATCAACTGAATGTGTCTAGTCAAGAAAAAATGTCCTGGAACCTTACTAGAGTCGACCAGATGCAGGCACCCCAGCATTCGGTGCTCCTCCACTCAACGTCCGGTCAGTACTAGATGACTATAGTTGATTGACCGAACTTTGACCAGCGTCCGATCAGCACACACCGGACATGTCCGGTCAAGAAAAAGCCTCTCTAGAACCTCTCTAGAGTCGACCGAACGTAGGCACCCTAGCGTCCTGATGCTCCTCCACTCAGCGTTCGGTCAGTACCAACTTGAAATCCTATGTGAATGAAGTTGACTCCAATTGATCTTAGGGCTATTTCTAAGCTACCTAGTGCTAGGTTTTGACTAAGTGTGCACTACACCTAACCCACTAGACTCACCTAGGTCAAGCTACTAGTCCATACCCCCCTTAATAGTATGGCTAAAGGAAAAACAAAGTCCTAAACTACTCTAAGTGTCTCTCCAACATCTAATGACACTTAGAACTAGTCTGTCCTTTACCTTGTCGTCCATCCTTTGAAAACCAAAACTGATTTCCATCGATAGGGGCATGACAACCATGATTGCCCAATTAATTGCTATTACCATGACCTAACTTAAATTGCCTCTGCAAAACACATGTTAGTCATAGTAATCTCAGTGTCATCATTAATCACCGAAACCCAACTAGGGGACTAGATATTTTCAATATCCCCTCTTTTTGGTGATTAATGACAACACAACCTTGAGTATGTAAAAGAGATGAGTGAGGTTTTCAACATGCTTAGTTCATATAAGCTTTTGACAATAAGAACAAAGGGGTTAGACATGCTTATATGACCCAAGCCAACATGGTGTACTCAAAAGATATGAACTAAGCATGAGTACATGAAGTAAAGCTCATTTGAATCGGAGTAAAACACTGGAAGCAAAGCAAATGAGCATAATCAAGTGACATGACATATATATATCAATGTAGAGAGCACGCATGTCACATAAGTCTCACCATCACAATGTATATTATGCAGTGCATGAAAGTAAACGTGAATGCACGAAATATCACACATAAAAGATCAAAAGAATCAAATCGAGACCATCTCACACGCTCCCCTAGATCTAACATACTCGCTCCCTCTCCCCCTTTGGCATCAAACACCAAAACCTAAGGGTCAAACGGTGGGACAGGGGCAGTCGAGTCGAGCGCTAAGGTGCGGTGAGAGATCTAAAACTAAGCTGCATCATCTTCTAACCCTAAACTCTAAGCGGTCTGATCCTCTGTAGCTAGAAGTGAAGGTAAAACAATCTAGGGTCTGCTCAGTAATTGGCGTGACCTGTGACTCTAGAAGTGTCACTGTAGGAAGTGGAGCCACATCTACCTCTGTCACTATCAGTTGAAGCCTCAAGTGTAGGAGTGACTGTCTGAGGTGGCTCGGATGATGCAACAGATGATGGAATCATCTCGGTAGTCCCGGTAACTGGAGTAGCTATGGTATGGATAGGGACTCATAACTCTAGAGGTGTAGGCTACCCTATAAGCTCACTAAAAGTAGCACCGAGACTTCTGGAGACTGGTGTGTCCATCACTAACATTGAAGAACTCTAAGACGGAGTGAAGCCCGTAACAATAGGAGTAAAGTGTAGACCCTATGCAGTCACTGGTGAAGGAAACCACTAGGACACCTGCTCTATAGGTGAAGCAAACTGAGTAGCTGGTTGTCCCTAACTCTGGAGCCCACTAGGCTGTACAGCTAGAGTCACTAGAGTGGTGGTGGTAGGCTGGCCTATCTAAGGTGTAGACTACTAAGGAGCAACCCTAATAGTAGTGAATACATGCTGCATGAAGCCAAGTAACTACTGCTGAATCATAAGCTGTTGTTGCTGCATGGCCTGCTACTACCGCTGAAACTCATCCTATCGAGCCTAAACCTAAGCAAGTGCAGCTCCAGTCTCCTATGCCTGGCGTGCCTGGTCCTACCTCATTCGCTCAAGTATAGCTAGAAGAGCTAGGTTTGTCTGCGATGGCTGTGTGGAGCAGAGCTAGAGCCACTAGCCTCTCTATCGTGTGGTCGAGGAGTCATCTATGGATTCGGCTGATAGTCATCATCAGAGCTATCACTCGGGTCGCTCTCGACCACATCCTCCTACTGTGCATCAAGCTCCTCCTTCTCTATAGCTGCAATGCCTCTGATGATCTCATCTTACTAAGCTGCTATCTCTGGTACCTCTAGGTGATGGCTTGGCTAGCGAGGTGTCCTCACATGACTGTGATGTAGCATCTGGCTCATGTCATATGGCAAAAACTCAGCACTAGCACCTATGTACTATGCCATTATCTTAGGAGGCTTCTGTGTAACTGCCTTTCGGATTAGGAAAGTGATCCAATGGGCATAAGGCAGCTGACGATGACCTCTGAAGCCCTCTGCTAGTGTATCCTCCATCTCTAAAAGCATCACATCCCAACTATCAAAGATAGTTTGAGACACCAGGTGATACAATAGCCATAGCTGAATACATGTCAAGCCCCCATGGTAGCCCATCGTCAGAAGCAGAGTCCTCCTCATAACAACATCAAGGAGCCAAGCTATAGGAGTAAGGTCACATGGTGTCCTACTCGACCCCTCGCCAAACGACTCTATGAAGCATGGTCTGACAAGATCTGTAGGTGGCACAAGTCCACCATGACGGTGTCTCGGAGGCTCTATCTGTCCATAGCATACCTCGTGAAGCCGAATAGGTGACTCTAGAATCCTTAGTATCTCTCTGCCCCTCAAGCTCTAGAGCCTATAGTCATGACCTCTGAAAGCAAAGTGAATAAACCTATACCTCGGGTCAATCTATAGAGAGGAGTAGAACTCACAAACCCATGACAGAATATAGCGACCAATCCATCCAAGAAGATCTGTCAAACCTGACAGATAAGAAAGGTGAGGATGTATCTTCTCGCCTACAGCTACAACAAGAGAATCTATGGAGCAGACTCGCTAAGATCTAAAAGCAACACCACTATTGAGATATGCATTATAGAAGTCCTCCCACAACATAGTGTAGAAATGCTCTGAGGCACGCTCATCCCACCTTAGCAGAAACCAATCCTCAAACTGTATGAACCATAGCTGCTGCACCTATCTGGCTGTGGCTCCCCTAAGGTCAAGGTGTACCATCGGAGGTGGACCCTGTGGTCTGGGAGGTGGACAAGAACCCCCGCCTCTATGTCTCAGGCCTCGGTGACACCTAAGTGCGTGTCGACTAGAGCATCAAAGCTATGGCTATGCTGCCTGCTTTGCCTCCTCAACCTGCTCTCCTTGCTGAGTATCCTCTATCTACTTTGTCAACTGTGTATGCTACTCAGTCCCCCCTAAGTCTGACTCTCATCTAAAGAAACACATCCTCCTCCAAGCATGCCGGTCCTGGGTGGACTGCCAAGACTAGTCTCAATCCTCTCGATGATGGCCCTCTGAGTCGGTGACAATTGGTTGCCTATGCGAACACCACTACTAGCTCCACCTCTCTCTGCACGCTCTATGGTAGCTGCCACTGCTATTACTCTCTCTGCCTCAACATCATCTCTCTTGCGCTTCTTCTTTGTAATCGTTTTCACCTTTCCTTTTTGCTGAGCAGTCAGGCAAGGCAAAGGCCCTAGATCCTTGTCACTAGGACCACCTCTGACATTCTTCCAATGTGCCATCTCTGAAGTTGACGACAATCACTACCAACTGACACTCAAGAGGCTTGGCCTCAATCCATACTCGTGGGCTTGGTCCTGAGTAAAACTGCCACTGTCAAATCAACCACAAGAGCACTGACTCGCTGCATGATGGAATAGATAGAAAATATAAATAATCACTATATTCATCTAGAGGTGAGAAACCCTAAGAAGCAAGCAGTAGATGAGAAATTGAAATTGATGGCTTGCTACCTGATGAAATTCGATGATCCGATGACCGATAAGCAAAGGAGAGGATCACGGGGCACCACTCAGGATCAGCAATATTATGCCTAGGGTTAGGGTTGGGCAATGCGAAGTGGTGTGGTGGCCGAGGAGATGCGGTGGTGTAGTGGATGGCGGCACGGGCGAGACCCGTGTGGTGGTGTGATGTAGGCGGCTTAGGTCCTTGGGCTATGTAATGGCAGGGGCCATGGTGGCGCAAAGAGAGTAAGGTGACACAAAAACTATGGCACAGGCACAATGCGGTGGTGGTGCAGGTGTGGGCACAACGATGGAGGCACAGATGCGAGCACGGTGGAGCAAAGCAGCGTAGTGGAGTAGTGGTTGCGAGCACGGGCGCGGTGGCCTGAGATGCGAGCGTGGGTGTGGTGGTGTTGGCATAGGCGAAGTTGGCACATCAGCTAGGGTAGGAGTGGCACGGCATGAAAGAATGAAATATATGGTGCCCCCCCCCCGTGATAGACAAGGAAAGGAGAATTGGATTCATTTGGATTTAACTGATCGGATGCACTGGTGGCAACAACCGAACGCTACCACCCGAAGTCTGGTCAATAATAGAGAGGTCCAAAACTCCTCAAGTCATGACCGAACTTATTCGATTACCCTTGACCGGACGCAGAACAGAGTTCGATCGATCCTAACATCATCTTCTATGTTGGATCGGATGCAGGTCCACCTTCACACCAAACGCTGGAGGAACACTGTTCAACGTCTGGTCACACCTGTGCTACATCTGTTCACCTCTTGTGAACTGATCAGAAGCTGGAAGCAAAGTCCAGTGTAGCGTTCGGTCACCTTTTTTCAGCAAGTCTTCAAAGTTTCTTCATGCTGCCTTTTCCTAATCAAGTCCTGTTGGGTTCATAAACCTAGGGTCCCTTGGGGACTGGCTTCCACACCAAGGCTCGGCCCAAGTAGACAGCACACAACTCATGGGCCAGCCTAAGGGTCTAAAACAATAGGCCAAAAGGGTGGTCCAGTCACCGACCGGAAGGTCTGGCCGAAGAGGAATAGTGCCCGCTCATTGACTACTTCGGCCCACTGCTCCAACCAGAGCGCTCGCTTCGGACTCTAGCCACCTCCGAATAGCCTCTTCGATTAGAAGGCCTGGCCCAAGCACTACTTTCAACTCTGACCCCGCATCTCCGACCAGGGTTCGTAGAAACCTTGCTCACCGCTCTTCTCCGACTAGCATGACCTGGGCCGACTGGGGCCATCCGACCAGGGAGACTAGCTCAGAAGAAACCAGGGGACGAACGGAGAAAGCTAGCCAGGGTGCACAAGTCAAACCACAATACCAGGGGACCATACCCTGTACACCTGCAGGAACAGTACTCTGCAACTGCCCTGACATAAACAGTATTGTAGGTGCCGACATTTTCCTCTATAGTATTGTGGGCACTGGTAACTCCCATAGGTAAGGCCCCCACATGCTTCTAGGCATCGATAGTGTTGTGGGCGCCAGGATTTACCGTACGAGGTGAATGTGGTGAAACTCCTCATGTGCCTCTAAGCATCAACAGTATTTGTAGGTTCTGCCATTTTTGAAGAAGGCAACGCAACCTCCCATGTGCATCTGACATTCTACAGTGGCATCAACAGTGTTGTAGGCACCTACCATTATCTTGTACCCTGCCAACGTGGGCAATGGGACCTAGTAGCATACGCACCCTCACCCTCTCACTTGTAAAGCCACCCCCTTTATCTATAAAAGGGGATGCGCTCCCTCCAATGAAGGAGGGCCCTTTTGGAGAGCCTTTCTTAGATTCATTAGATCAACCAAGTTCACTAGTCCATAATCATAGAACCGCTAGGGTTCGGACCTCAAGCACACGCTTGAACACTTAGCTCATAGTGGAGCCCTTGTCACTCTCGGCCCTTCCGACCGGACCTCTTGTACACCCCATCTTTCTCCTTCTCGTTTGTAACCCCACTATAGACTTCGAGCACCTGGGCTCAGGAATAAAGTCACCAACTAACTCAAACTGGATGTAGGGCACATTGCCTGAACCAGTATAAACCCTATGTCATTGAGTGCTATGCCACCTCCGATCACAACTGTAGCACCCAGTTTTAAAGACAAAACCAGATACACACTATATGTGAGCCTAGGAAGTCAAATCTCACATATAGCCACAAATCAGGGTAATATCAAGAGACAATACTTATTACATAACGTATTAGTAAAAGGAAAATAACCTTAGAGTAAAGATAGCAGAAAGTTGACTCCGATCTTCAGGCGAAGACTCCAAATTCACTAAGGACGACTGACTGGTTGACCATAAGTCTAACTCCTCCAAACCAGGAATCTAGTACCCATCTGGGATTTTTATCCAAAGTATAGAAAAATAAAGCAAGCGTAAGTACATGTCGTACTTAATAATTATATCATGGGGTTCATGAGGCTCAAAAGGCTGACACTGGTTTAATTTCGATTAGCTTTAATAGATCATCTTTTTGAGCAATTGAGTGGCAAAGAATTTATCATTCCCATAAACACATGATCAGGTAATCATGAATAATGTATAGCATAAACAATTGATCATTACTACAATTATCCATTAGTGATCATCTCTATTCCATAAGGGTCCAAGGCCGCTCGTGACCATGAGCACAGCTGTTATAACAATTTTACACATTGCAGAGATTGTACACTTTCACTATAAGTCATGATTTACCCTTTTGCCCGAGGCGGCCAACCTCTTGACCCACTACCAAGGAAGGTCGGCAGGGTTCACTATGAAGCCTTTCAAAGGTTCATCAAACAAGTTAGGGCCACTAAGGTTTTTCCATCAATAAGCATGAACCCCCCTCCAAGGAGTGACTAACAAAATGCACCCTCTTGGCAGACCGAGATCATACCCATCGAGGCCCCTCTTGCGCCATAAAGGTAACCACTAACAAGCTAGAAAAGGTCCTCATACTGAGCTAAAGCCAGAGCCATATAGCTCTCACAGTTGTACTGTAAGTCCTCGAATGATCACTTACAGATAAGTCCTTAGGGAGAGGAATCTGAAGCATTTAGAAAGTAGCTAAACACTCTAGCCCCCTATTTTGATGTTGCTAAAAAGTCATGTTTTAATGTTTATTGCATATACCATTAGTCAAGTTACAAGATCATGGTTTTGATTAAGCACTAGCAAAAACTACCAAATGCAATATCCCAAAGGTTCCAAGGTACAAGATATCAATTATCTAGGATATCCTTATTGGCAACCAAGGTAGACACATGCAATATGAATTAAGTGATTAAATGTGAATAGGTAACAAGGATGGTCCCATGCTATACTTGCCTTACACACCGATCCTTCGGTAAGCTTTACTCTTCACATCCTTCTTCTTCTTCTTGGATCACCACGTATATCTCACCAACTAGACATAATCGTAGAACACCACACAAACATCCATACACATACATGCATAGCATACAATTGCATTTATATCAGAACAGTACACCAATCATAGAAAAATAAGTAAAAGTGATTGAAATACGATTCTACGCATAGCTACGAACACACAGTCACGAGAAGCACACTAATCAGGAGCTACAGTTGAAAAGTTACAACTACCGAGAGATTTGCCTTATATGTGGAAAAGAAAACTATAGGCTTCATTTATATTAACCATATGAATTCATATATAAAAGATATTTTATAAATAATATAGATTAAATTAAGTCAATTTTAGATTTAAATTATAAAATAAAAGTAAAACAAATCATATTTTATGTATAAAACCCAGTTGCATAATCATTAATCAAGATATGATTTAAACCATGTTATTTCAGAAATAACAATATAGTAAACACTATTATTAACGCGTAGATCTCATCGCTATGAATCTAACGCAACTTGAACGGACTATTTTAGAGTTAAAATGAATAAGTTATGATTTAAACAAGTTTTCCTATAGTTAAATAATAGATTAAATCTATCCCTGAATTTGGAATATTGAAAACATGTCTAACAGTTGTATAATCATGTAGAATACATAAATACGGTCCTAACGCAATTCGAACAGGTCAAATCGGACTTAAAACGTAAAAGTTACGCATGAAATAAGGTTCAGTGGCATTTCTATAAATAACTCGAACTCATTTTTGAATTAAAACAATTAAAATCTGAATTTAAATGGATTTTGGATTGTGCGCACTAATTCTGGAAACTATAGGGTCCTAAACGAATAAAAACAGGGCTGAATTGTAATTGGCTTGAACTAGAACGGACTGCGGGTTGATTCGCCAAAACCAGAAGGGCTTTTCTGCAAAAAGGGTGCGACTTGACTGGGGGTTTGACCTGCGTCGGCTGATCGTGCGCCATGCGGCAGTCGCTGGTTGGTGTGGTGTGCCATGCGTGCGGTGGACGCGGTGCGCTGGCGTCGTAGGCCGGGTCTACGGGTCCATGGTGGACCGGCCACTTAACCAATCCGGCTGATCTAATCTTGGCCGTTCACGTGAATCCGACGGCGTGGGTGCAGTGCGGGTGATTCTCCGATGCTGCTCCTCGTCTTCCGGTGAGGGCGCCATGGCCGGCGGTGTCGGTGCTTGTGGATTTGGTGTTCTAGGGCGCTGCTTGATGAACGGAGGGCATTAGGAGGACGAGTAGCTCACCGTGATTCGATTGGAATGGAGCGCGGTGTTCGGGGAGGCTCTAAAGCTGAGTCGACGATGGCGGCGATGGCTAGAGAGAGAGAGAGGGCACGAGTGAGATGTAATCGAAGCAAATTAGGGCCAAAATGAAGAATTGACGGTACCGAAGGCTTTGGGGGAACACGGCAGAGCTCCGAGGTGTGTCAGCAACGTTGATTTGGCACCGGAGCAGTGGGGTTACGGCGGCAGTGGCGAGCTTCGAGCGGTGAACGGAGAAGGTGCAGAGGGGAGGGCTCAGCTTGGGTCTTATAGGCAGCGGGTGCTACATAGATGGAAAGGAATCGGGGGTGCTCGGGTGATTACCTGCCATACGGGCGCGGGCGGACTGGCGGCTTGCCGAGCATGGCCATGCCATTGATGGGGTGGAGGAAGGAAAGAAACAGGGGAAGGAAAAGAAAAGGGAGGGAGGCAGTGCTGACGGGCGAGACCTGCGGGCAGTGAGGGAGAACGAATGGAGCATGTGCAGGCAGCTGACGTGTGGGGCCAGCGGCGCTGAGCTGGCTGCGTAGGCGCTGCGGAGAGGCCGAAGCCGAGCAGGCCGCCAGCTGGGCCGCGGTGCTAAAGTAGAGGTAGGTGCGGAGCGGGCCGCGTGGAGCAGGCCGACTCGGGATGGGCTGCGCGCAGGAAACGAGAAAGAAGGGAGGAGCGTGGCTGGGCCGTCGAGCAGCGGGCTGAGGCTGGGAAGAGGAGGGAAGAAGTGGGCCGTTTCTAGGGATGGGTTGAAAAGGAAGAAAGCAAAGTTTTCAAATTCAAATCCTTTTCTATTTCCAAATTCTTTTTCTTTTCTTAATTCAAAACAATTTCAAATACGATCTGAATCAAGTATAAATATGATTCAAAATACACTTTTTAGTTCAAACATAAATGAACCAATTTTGGGTAAGTTTTCTGAGAATAACTTTTTAAATTCTTTCATTTTTCTAATTTTCTTTTCTTTCTTTTCTTTTATTTCAAAGCCATTTTTAATTTCATTACCAAAGCAATTTTAACCAATTTGAATTTTTCACTCTAATCCACTCAATTAAATCAAATGCAATGGCATGTATGCTCAAACATGTTGCTACCTTATGATGAATTTTAAATTAATGACACTTTTTATTTTCCTTATATTTCATGTGCACAAAAATTCATAAATAAATCATTTTAGCTCTATTTCAAAAGAGGCAAATTTTAGGGTGTTACAACAGCGTATGGCAAAACTACAAATATTTACTAGTTGGTCACATTCTGTACCGATAGTTGGCGCCACCCATGGGGAAGACGCTGTACGTTCAACACTTTTTGGTCATCGGATGGCCCATTTTTCCTGCCACCCTTGCCGTGACGGGCTCGGGCGATACGATTCGCTTCGGCTTGCTGGAGTTTCCCACACTCTCACCGGCTGGGATGCGGGTTCCACCTGTCTTCAAGCCATCCTAGGCCTTCCTCTTCAGAAGCCTGGACTTCATCGTCGACTGGCTCGGCGAACTACACCTCCGTGAAGAGGCTCACATCCCAGCACCCGTCGGAGGGGCGCCCTCCATTGACTCTAGGAGGCGCAACTTCGATGACGCGGACATCTACGCTTTATTCCGAGCAAACTCTCTGCTCAAACCCCGTTGTAAGTAATATGCGCACTGTTATTTACTCTTTATTTACTATCTCCCATCGATCATCTGGAGGGACTGTATCACCCACAACACAAACACCGTACGATCAGGTTCCCCTATGGCCTCGTGTCCTCCATGGATACGTACACTCAGGGGCTCCGAAGGATGCTGGCGCCATCCCCCCTCACATCCAAATTCATGGGAATGGCAAGCTACGCTCCTATCGTTTTCCACTGAACTCCTGGATAACAAGGGCAAGAGCGACGGTTCCAGCATCAGGCGACGTGGCACCCCACCACCGTCTATCCTAGGAGTGCACTATGGCGGAAGCTCCAGTGACAGCCGTCGGTGGTTGTGGATTCTACGCAGACTCACAACCCTCTAGACCCACGTGTGGGGGGCCTCGCATCTACGCAAGCGCACACCGAGGAATTACGACAACGGTGATAGAACCTAGTCGCCGCCTATGCTGGCGCGGTCGATACAGCACGTTGCGCCCCATGGGCATGGCCCGGCGGGTGGCACCTAGGGTCACACCCGTCAGGTCTAACACGACATCATGAACGATGGGAACGATCTCCCATAATTCGCTTGGGCTAGCCAGAACATCGCTGCTACAGCAATGCTTTTGCGCGGCGTTCCCGAGCTCGTCGACCCCTAGGAGCAGGGCAGTCTACTGGAACCTTCGGGTTCTAGTAGAAGCCACAGCCGTTCAACTAGGTGGAAAGCACCGCATCACAACTCTAACTCATGCCCTCTATCCCCACCGAGGGGACGGGGACGCACCAGATGGATCGCTCCATTCGATCGCTACTACAGCCATCAGGCACGGCTCAGGGGTGGTAGCCGTGCCATGGTCTGACCCAGCACCTGCTCCACACTAACTACCGGTACACGAGTGGCCCTAATCCACACTAGGATGCTTGTAGCATCATCAGCAATCGGCATTGGCTCAACACGATGATGATACCCACCGTACGGCGGCGAGTGACATGAATCCCGGCCGAACCATCGAGGGGAGCGGTGAAACACGCCCTAGGTGAGCTCGCCGGCCAGATGACCGGAGCCCCAGCCCTAAGGGCCTGGGACCATGGGCCTTTAGCCGGTGTATCTAGAGAGCACCATTCCCATGGCGTTTCTGACCACCCGCCAACATCACCAAGTACATCGGGGAGACAAACCCAGGCATTTGGCTTGAAGACTTCCGGCTCGCCTGTCGGGCCAGAGGAATGGATGATGACTATTTTATCATTCAGTATCTTCCCATTTGCATGGGGGAAAATGTTTGGGCATGGCTTGAGTTCCTCCCGCATGACAGCATCCGCGACTGGGTAGACCTCAAGAGGGTCTTCGTCGAAAATTTCCCAGGGACGTATGTCCACCCTAGAAACTCCTAGGGACCTCAAGAGCTGCCAGTAGGAGCCCAGCGAGTCCCTACGGGATTACATCCATAGGTTCTCCCAAGTGATGCAACTACCACCCTCATGTCGTCGATGTAGACGTCATCAGCACATTCCTCTCCAGGCACAAATTGTGAGTCCCTGATCCACAAGCTTGGCTGCCTAAGACCCCATACCACCCGTGACCTGCTCGATGTCGCCACTAACCATGCCTCTGGCGAGGAGGCGGTCGGAGTGGTCTTCAGTGAAGGCCGAGACAAAGGCAAGGCCAAGCACGTGGACCTAGATGAGAGCCCCTCCACACAGAGGGGCAAGAAGAACAAAAAGGATCGGCGCCGATCGGACAACACCACGATGGTCGCCATGGCTGATTGCATGGGCAAGCAGCCTCAATAGGGGCTACCTGACCACTTCAACAAACTCATGGATAGTCCCTGCACCAACCATGCCTACTCCATCAAACACCTCTACAAGGACTGCAAGCTCCTCAAATGTTTCCTCCGACAGGCCGACGGGCCAAAGGAGGGAGATGGCAAAGAGGCGGCAGCCAAGAAAGGAGGCGTGGTAGGCAAGGACGGAGATGGTTTCCCCGACGCTGATGAATGCATCATGATCTTCGGCAGATCCGATGCCATCTAGTCCAAGCGACAGCACAAGGTTCGCTATAGAGAGGCATGCACCGCCGAGATGGCCATCCCCTCCTTCCTTAGATGGTTGGAATCTCTGATCACCTTCGATCAGAGAGACCATCCCTCCCACATCACGAGACTAGGATGCTACCCTGCTCATCGTCGACCCCATCGTCTGCAAGAAGCACCTTACCAAGGTGCTAATGGACGGAGGCAGCGGCCTCAATATCCTATACATCAACACCCTCGATGTCATGCACATCCCCTGATCAGAGCTCCGCCTGATGGGCTCCCCCTTCCACTGGGGTAATCCCAGGAGCATAGGCATACCCGCTCGGATGGATTGATCTACCCATCACGTTCGACAGCTGGGCCAACTTCCGCTCGGAGATCCTCACCTTCGAGGTGGTGGACTTTCTAGGGTCCTACCATGCCATCTTGGGGCGGCCATGCTACGCTAAGATTCATGGCAATCCCCAACTATACCTACCTCAAGCTAAAGATGCTGGGACCAAACAGCGTCATCACCAGTGAGTAGCGCCTTTTTCGCACGCCTTTGCGTGCAACCGTGAGCACTACAAGCTCGCCACTACGGTTGTCAACTCGTCCTAGCTCCCATGTCTCAGGGAATCATCGGCCTCGGTAGTCCTAGACTACAACAAACCAACCTCCTCGATAGCCTTCCATCTGCTCGAGGAAACCAAGGTAGTGGGAATCGACCCCACCAACCCAACCAAGATGGTTCGGATCAAAACTCAGCTCCCGGCCAAATAGGAATGCGAGCTCATCGACTTCCTACGTGAAAATCATGATGTCTTCACATGGCAGCCTTCTGACATGCCGAGCATACCACGAGAGGTCACCGAGCACGCACTACACCTTATCCTAGGCTCAAAGCCCACCAAGCAATGCATGCATCGCTTCAACAATGAAAGGTGTAGGGTCATAGGTGAAGAGATCGCCAAACTCCTGGTAGCTGGATTCATCAGAGAGGTATTCCACTCTGACTGGCTTGCTAATCCCATTCTTGTCAAAAAGAAGACCAGGAAGTGAAGAATGTGCGTTGATTATACTAGACTCAACAAAGCATGTCCAAAGGATCACTTTCCTTTACCGCGCATAGACCAGATAGTCGACTCCACCTCGGGTTATGAGATCCTCTCCTTTCTGGATGCCTACTCAGGCTATCACCAGATCATGATGAAAGAATTCGATCAGCTCGCAACCTCCTTCATCACCCCATATGGTTTGTACTGCTACATGACCATGCCTTTCGACATGAAGAACGCTGGCGCCACCTACCAAAGGTGCATGCAGCAATGCTTCGCTGACTAAATCGACCCTTTCGATCAGCCTGATCAAGCCTAGCGTCTGAAACTGACAATCGCCTGTCTATGTTGATGATATAGTAGTCAAAATAGCTCAAGCTTGTGACCTGATCACAAACTTGGCCTGCAACATTCATGAACCTTCGAAGGTTCAACATCAAGCTGAATCCCAAAAAATGTGTTTTTGGGGTTTAGAAGGGGAAGCTACTTGAATACATCATGTCTAAGCGTGGTATCGAGGCCAACCCTGAAAAGATCATGGCCATCTCCAACATGGGCCCCATATGCAATGTCAAGGGTGTGCAAAGGCTCACTGGCTATCTGGCTGCCCTAAGCCGCTTCATCTCTTAGCTCGACGAATGGGGAATGCCACTCTACAAGCTCCTCAAAAAGACGGACACCTTTGTCTAGACCGAGGAAGCCTAGTAGGCTCTCGAAAGCCTCAAAATGTCCCTGACATCAGCCCCAATCCTCGTTGCTCCTGAATGGGGAGAACCCCTCCTTTATGTCATGGCAAGCAACCATGTCATGAGCGCCGCCTCAGTCATCGAAAGGGAGGAGCGGAGACACCAGCTCAAGGTATAGCGACCCATATAATTCGTCGGAGAGGTACTTACCGACCCCAAGGTCTAGTAACCCCAGGTGTAGAAACTCCTATACGCCATGCTAATGGCAACTAGGAAGCTCCTACACTACTTCACCGACCATGATGTTGCGGTCATCACTTCATACCCACTCAGAGACATCATCTGCAACCGCGACGCCGTAGGACAAATCTCCAAGTGGGCACTCAAACTCATGGGCCATGACATCAATTATACCCCGCGCACCACTATTAAGTCTTAGGCTCTCGTGCATTTTGTCGCCGAATGGATGGGGGTCCAGCTACCGACCTCGGACGTCACCCACGAGTACTGGACAATATACTTCAATAGGTCCGTAATGGTGCCCAGCTCAGGGGCTAGAGTGGTTCAAATCTCCCTAGATGAGAGTAGACTTTCGCTACGCCATTTGCCTCCATTTTTAGCCTCAAACAATGCCATGGAATACGAGGCCCTTATCAATGGACTACTGCATCTCCATTGGGCTTAGTGCTACGTGACTCTACGTTCGTAGTGACTCAGAACTGGTCAGTTGATCAGGTCATGAAGGAGTGCTCCTACAAAAGCCCCCTCATGATAGCATACTACCAAGAGGTGCACTAAGCTCGAGGACAAATTCCAGTGGATCGAACTGCATCATGTCCCTCGAAGGGACAACGATGCCACCGATTTCCTTGCAAAATTGGCTACCAGACAGGATCCATCCCTGAGTGGGGTCTTCATCAATGATGTCCATGAGCCATCTACCTACATCCTAGAAAGTCTGATCTAGACACACCCTAATGCCCAGCTAGCACTTAGGGGCTCCGATCCTAGTACCTCTATGACGACATCACCCACGAACGTCGCCGTATTGGCGCTCAATCAAGCCAACTGGCAAGTACCAGCTACTCGCCTACCTCCTCGAGGAGGTTCTCCCGCCCGAAAGGACTAAAGCCCAATGGATTGCTTGACGTGCCAAGACCTTTGTCATGCTCAGGTAACAAGCTCTACAAATGGAGTCCATCAGGGGTACTCATGAAGTGTATCCCCACCAACTAGGGGAGGCAGCTCCTCCTCGAGGTCCATGCTAGGATTTGCGGACATCACATGGCCCCAAGGTCATTGGTCAAAAAAGCCTTTCGCGAAGGCTTTTACTAGCCCACCACTGCTGCGAGATGCAGAGGAGGTCATCCACAGGTGTGAAGGATGCCTAGTTCTACGCTCGGCAAATCCATTTGCTGGCACAGGAGCTCCAAACCATCCCCATTACCTAGCCATTCGTGGTCTGGGGCCACGACATGGTGGGACCCCTCAAAAAGGGCCCAGGCTAGTTTCACTCACCTACTCATAGCAGTCGACAAGTTCACCAAGTGGATAGAGGCCAAGCCCATCACCAACATCCGCTCGGAGGAGGCGGTCAAATTCTTCCTTGACATCATCTACCAGTTCAGGTGTTCCTAACTGTATCATCAATGATCACGGGACTAACTTCATCGGGAAGAAGTTCCTAGACTTTAGCAATGGATACGACATTAGGATTCAACTGGGCTTCGGTCGAACATCCACGAACTAACGGTTAGGTCGAACGCGCCAATGGCATGGTCCTCCAGGGACTTAAGTCTCGCATCTTCGACCGACTTCAACAAGTACACCAGGGTGATGGGTTGTAGAGGTCCTAGCAATCCTCTGGAGCCTAAGGATGACCCCAAACCTATCCGTAGGGTTCACACCCTTCTTCCTGGCTTACGGAGCTGAGGCAATATTACCCTCCGACCTTGACCATGACGCCCCAAGAGTGAAGGCTTTCGACCATGACCGAGCCACAGGAGGCTCAACAAGACACAGTCGACCTGCTCGAAGAGGCTCATGAGATGACCGTCATCCACTCCGCTCGCTACCAATAAACCCTTCAGTAGGTACCATGAAAGGAAGATCAGAGGGAGGATACTCGAAGTTGATGATCTCATACTCCGGAGGACCCAATCGATGAAGGAAAAACACAAACTCTCTCCACCATGGGAAGGGCCCTATACGGTGACCGAAGTAGTCCGACCGGGCACCTACCGACTGGAGGACAACAACGACAATGTTCTCACCAACACTTGGAACATTGAACAGCTATGTCATTTTCCCCTAAATTTGGTCTAACCGCTTTTTAGCTAACACAAGCTCCTGTAAAAGCGCCCTAGCCCAAACACTTTTAGCCTAGGGCACTCGGGGGCTTCATAAGGATATAATATCGAATATTACCTCTCTTTTCCTTACTATCACATGATAAACAACTTTGTCCACGAACGAAAGCACATTACATCCCTTTGATTACCCTACATGACTCTATTCTTACTCCCAATCGAACGCACCCCTGCCACGACCTACGGTTACAAGTAGCCGAGCCCTACGAGCCACGCCTAGGCTCTTAACAGCTGCGGCCTACAGAACTAACGAGCAGGTGAGAGAGAGAAAAGGATAAAAATGAAAGTCATTCTAGGATAAAAACAAGGAACGGATATCAGTGGTGCTGTCACAAAAGTAGTACTGATGTATTCATTGATACAAAAAACTATTCACATGAGGTCTCACCCACAAACTCAACTATTACATTTTCTACTACTACAAATACTACTACAGGCCGCTCAATGACATGGCCTGAATGCCAAAGGAGAAACCATGACATGCTATGTCGGACATAACCACAACCGCTGGAACCCCGCCCGGTTCCGCTCCCTCATATTCGGTGAGCGCAACGGGTACCTCAAGGGATCCACCCGGTTCCGCTCCCTCGACTTCGGCGAGCGTAATGGGTACCTCAAGGGACCCGCTCAGTTCCGCTCCCTCAACTTCAGTGAAGCACAACGGGTACCTCAAGGGCATCGCACCCATAGATGCTCAGCAGAAGAACATGGAGCTCCTGACCTTCTCATGTAGTCAAGGCAGCTCCTGGGTAGGGGTGCCGCTCCCAAGGTATGGCCGCCATAGCAGGAAGATATCTCATCAAACTTTATGAACTGGCCAACCTGAGCAGCTATAGACGCGGAACCCTCCACTAGCATGATCTTAAGCAACTTCCCCTCCGACAAAGCTTGCCCGGTGAAGATCCATCAAAGAAAATCCACACACGGCTCTATCTCGAAAAAGGCCCTACAGATCAATCCAGCATCGCCCGTGGCAGTCTTCAGTTTGACATCACGCTTCAGGTTAATGAAAGGATCTATAAGTCCTCCCCCTCGCTCACCCCCTCTCTCACTTAGGAACCGCCACGACATACAGGCACTCTCAGTGAGAAAGGAGGAGAAACAATAGTGGAAGAATAGGCAAAGGACTGCAATGGAGAGCCCTCTCCCTCCCCCTATTTAATGAAGAAACACGGTAGCCGAAGAAGGGTGAAAGATTAGATCGAAAAAAACTCTCCCCTTCCCCCATTCAATGTGGATGGGAAACGACGAGACACGCCCTGACCGAAGGGATGCACATTGACCGATGGAACGATGCCGGGTTAGACGGAACACCGTTTGGCAAGACGAAATGTGGCCTGGGTATGGCCCACCACTATCACACGACCGAGCGCGAAAACTGAAGCGTCACCACACGTAGGCAACTCTCCGCATCCCTAGGCGGGACTTGGAAAAACCCAAAATAGGATCTCCGCCGGGAGAGACCATTAGGCTTCCCAAGTCGATCGAACGGCTCAGAAAGACACACCAAGACATAGGTAGGAAGCAAAGGGATGCCCCATGTAGGCCATGCCAACTCCGTCATGAATGACGAGCATGGGTCCCGGTCGGACACTTCTGACTGAAGCTCTCCAAACCCCATCACTCAAGTCACCAAGGTGAACACTACCAACCCCCTCTATTTTCTTTATTCAAATCATTTTCATACATCCATATGTGCATTCATCCCATATGCCCATGCCTCCCGGACGATTCGGGCCCTGAACCGCCTAGGGGCTCGGGAACTAAGCATCGCATGTACAGCGAAATGCATCACAATGCTCCATGTTGCATCACAAAGCGGCGGTTGCCTCATTCAACATGAGCAACCAACAGAGCTAGGGGAGAAAAATGTAGATGAGCCCCATGCGGCCCTCGCCCGGTCTGGCAGACTGGTTCATCTCAACCTTCTTGTTCGATCCTAAACCTCTTGCCAAGCCCATAGAATCTCCATCGAGGGGAGGCCGTTAGGCCACCAGGGTCGGTCTCCGGAATGACCCAGACATCTACTGGGTTGCAGGTAAAGAAGTAGTGGAATGCCACAAGAGGGCTATGTCGACCCTGTCATGAATGACTAGACCTGGATTCCACTCGATCATACCCGTTAGCGAACTCACTGAGTGCGTCACTCGAGCCCAAGCGATCAAGGACAAGCAACAGAACTCAGCCCCTCCAGTTGTGAGGAACTAAGGATGAGGTAACGCACACCACTCACACCGACCCCCACTAAAGCCCAACAGGGCTTGGGGGCTCAAGACACTAAAACATTGGGTCTGTGACCCCAAACTCACCCCTTCTGACTGCACTCCAAACACCTAGGTCTAGTGACCCCGATCTCACCCCATCTAGCTATGCTTTCGACTGTGTTCCAAGCACCTGGGTCTGCGACCCCGAACTCGCCCCTTCTGACTACGCTCCAAACACCTGGATCTATGACCCCGATCTTGCCCCATCCGGCTATGCTTTCGACTGCGCTCCAAAACACCTAGGTCCATGACCCTAATCCCACCCCATGACCCCAACTCACCTGATCCTATGGCGCACATCGACGCTAGGATCAGTGAGCTCTGTCTCATCCAAACTAACTCCAACTCACCCAATCTCGGTGGCACGCATCGACGCTAGGATCAGTGAGCTCTGTCTCATCCAAACTGACTCACTCGCTTGAACCATCGGCTGTGCAATGATGCTAGGATCAGTAAGCTCTATCTCGTCCAAACTAACTTCCTCGCTCGATCCCACGGCGCGCACTGACGCTAGGATCAGTGAGTCTGGTCTCAAATCTCTCAACAAACTAAAACACCTCGGCTACACAACGACGCCTTGGTTGAACAAACTCTATCCCAACTAAAAACGCACATGCACGGCCGCTATAGAACACCCCCCATATGGTTCTACCCGAACCGCTTGGGGGCTACACCCGCGGGTGCGCTTGCGGGCACCCGCCGATAAAATGGAAACCTCCCCCACTGACAACACAGAAAATCCCCTAAACAGTTCTACTCGAATCGGCCGAGGGCTTGAGGGCTACCCCCGCGGGTGCGCTCACGCGCACCTGCCATCAAAAATAAAATCCCTCGGATGATTCTGCCCGAATTGCCCGGGGGCTCGGGGGCTTCTATCAGGTTCATAAACCTGAGGTCCCTTGGGGACCAGCTTCCATGCCAATGCTTGGCCCAAGAAGACAGCACACAACTCATGGCCTGACCCAAGGGTCTAAAACAATAGGCCGAAAGGGCGGTCCAGTCACCAACCGAAAGGTCTGGCTGAAGAAGAACAGCGCCTGCTCATCGACTACTTTGGGCCACCTCTCCGACAGGAGCGCTCGCTTCGGACTCTAGCCGCCTCCGGATGGCCTCTCCGATCAGAAGGCCTAGCCCAAGTGCTACTTCTGACTCTGACCCCGTGTCTTTGACCAGGGTTCGCAGAAACCTTGCTCACCGCTCTTCTCCGACTGGTGCGACCAGGGCTGACTGGGGCCATCCGATAAGGGATGCCCGCTCGGAAGGAACCAGGGGACGAACGGAGAAAGCAAGCCAGGGCACACAAGTCAAACCATGATACTAGGGACCATACCCTATACACCTACAGGAATAGTACTCTGCAACCGCCCTGTCACAAATAGTATTGTAGGCGCCGACTGTGGCAGAACCTCCAAAATTATAGGGCCCACATGCACCTGTCACTATCCGACGACCTTTGACATCTATGCATATGTTTCTAGTAACTTAAGAAGACTATTGGGTGTCCTCGGGGAACCCCAAATCATCCATGATTTTCGAGCAGGATCACATTACAGAGTCATTGCAGTATTACAATATTTATTCAAATATCGACACCAGAGTAAAAACAGCAGAAGTCTTACAATAACATAATTTACAAAATAGTAGTTTCAAACCTCACAACTAAGTTCGATGATTATTACAAAACGAAATAGTAGAGTGGCATTATAATATAATACAAAACACACAATGAAACTGCCCTTGCCCAAGGGCCACATATTTACTTCTCATTGTCAGATTGAACAATAGTCATGCAGCACTGATCCAAAATAGATTTGCTCATGAGGCTCAGCCTACAACAATGGTCAACGAACCCTGAGTACAAAAGTACTCAACAAGACTTAACCGAAATAAAACTAAGAAGACTTAGGAATGCAGGATCAGGGATTCAAGGTATGGCTTTAGCAATAATCAAAGTTATTTTGCGTAAAAGCTCTTTAATAAAAAAGATTCTTTAATTCGACATTTAAAACTTCATAAAATCATATACAAAGCTGACACGATTAGTATGGAGATCATGAAACTTCATATCCAACACTTTCTCAAACCAGCCTCAAGTTCTAGTTATTAATACTACGATGATGAACAGTGAGTTGAGTCTCTATAACCAAGGAGCAACGATGATTCGAACCGATTATAAACCCAGCTAGGGGATTCCAGACCACACGACATATGCAGGTCCCCGACCTACATATACCAACCTACTCTCGGATCCTCTAAAATAGGAACAGGTCCGCGCCACCTGGGAATACAGTACTCCACCATTCCAGCCCATGGCCACATGGGTACATGCTACTCTCGCCATCTCTCCACTCCCAGTGCACGAGTAGCCATTCTCATAATAGAATAGCCGAGTTAAGGCTTATCAGAGTATGTGGTTAGTACTACAAAGTCTCACCTCATGCAATTCAACAATGGACGGACCTTAATCGACACAGGCGGAACAAAGCCGCGCACAAGACCTCCATGTCTTGTGGCTCTCACACACCGAGTCTGCCCGATCTAGATTTATTACTCCCCATGCTCATATTTTATGATTACATAGTAACCAAAGATCCATTTAAAATTCTTAGGTGACAGGTAATCACCCCGACTAAGCATGACTAAGCATATCTAGACATTTACGAATAAAACAGGTAATCAAGGTAGATATGGAAAAACAATGTTGGTAATGCACCAATTAGGCTTTTACTTAACTCTTAATCACTTAATGCAGTATAGAAAAGCAAAAGCAAAATTAATTTGTAAAACACAAGGTAGGGTTGTATGCATCCGGGGCTTGCCTTCATTGATGGAAAAGTCCAATTCCTACGACGTTCCACAAGTATTTGATCCGACCTCAACAGACGGACTAACTTCCTCAGCAACTTGATTAACTACCACGTGTTCACCTTCGTTCACTACACGTAGTAACAATGCCATGTTTAACATGATGCGGAATACGAAACATGATGCTTGATGATGGATGCAAAAGTTAACAACTGGAATACAACTTTCCTTTGCGGTACAGTTACAAGTCAAACTAACTAAACATTTCTAGAATACTAACATCAATTGCCAAAGATCATTACCAACTAATGACCCAAGGACATCACTCAATCAAAAATTCAAACAAAACCTAAATCACTAAAGGTTACTATTTGCTTTTATGAATTAATTAATTAATTAAGAATTATGAAATAAATCAACTTGTTCCAATTGACCTCAATTTTTTTTAAATGTTCATTACATGATAAGTAAGTGGCAAAACAAATTTCATAATTTTTGGATAATTAAATAAGCCTAGAAAAATCATGGAAATCCATTTATTAATAAATTGAGCAATTTTCATCACATTCAAAAAGTGCTGAAAAATAACATTTCATATTTTTCTTAAATAATATACATCACAGAGAGGTCACACAAAATTTTTCATAATTTTAGGCACTATTCATTCAATTATGAAAATAGAAAAATCCATTTTGAACTACACAGTCACTAACATCCCGACCCCACATGTCATCTTCAACCTCAGGCTTTGACTCCAGCGACACGCGCGCTGACTGGCGATATCTCGCCGATGGCAAGACCAATAGTGATGACCAAGGTACCAAAACACTACCCTCGACTAGGCGCATCGATTTGGGGCACATGCTGGACTAGCTACGGACTGGACCGAGCACTACGCCGGCCATGGCGGCCACGACAGCGTGGCTACGCTACGCTGGCGACATGAGACTTGTAAAGCTTAAACAGATGGTCCAGGAAGCATCAGCAGCTCACCCTAAATGCGATTGAGTAGAGCACAAGGCCGGAGGAGCACTGGAGACGCTGTTCGACGGTCATAGCGGTCACGGTAGAGCAAGCAACGACGATGGTGGCGCTCCGGTGGCTGTGGTGGACAATTTGATCAAGCATCAAGGTACAAAGCACCACGGCATCGTGGCAAAACTGAATCATAGCTCAGCAAGGATAGAGACTCACCACAACGCGCTGACCACGACGAAACAAGATCGCGGGTGAGGTTGCCGGCCGTGAGGAAGAAGGGCGTGGACAGCGAGTTCCCGACGAAGTCAAGCGACAAAAACAGGTTTGTTGGGCGCGCAAGTTGCAGGCGGAGCTGTGATAAGCTTTTTCAGCGGCAGGAGTGCGCTAAAGTGACGGTGAGAACTCACCGGAGTTATGGCCGTGGCGTCGGGAAAATAGAGCAAGAGAGCGAGAACGAACGGCGACGGCCAAGGCTAAATAGCGTGGCTCAGAAGCGCAAGGAAGCTGCGCTGTGGCCTTCACCACGCCAGCGTGACACCAAAGACGGCCACGACCGCCCCTGGAAGCAAACCGAAGGTCGCCGGTGGTGTAGCTTAGGCGGTGAACACTGTTCACAAAATTTACAAAATTGCCCTTCGTTTTCAAATTCAAATTACTCCCAAATTTGTGTAAGAACTCAAAAATCTCCAAAAATAAAAGTTGTTCAAAATTCAAAGTTCTACAACTTTTCTTTTATAACCAACCCCAAATTCGGTCTATATTTTGAAATGAACTTTTGAATTCAAATAAGTGACATTTAACGAATTACGCCTTTTCGTATTACTCCAAATTTTTCATAACAACTTTGAAAACTCCAAAAACAAACTTTGTATAACTTGACAAGCTCTGCACTTTTGCTTTTGGGCTCAACCCCAAAATATGCTTAGATTTTGAAATGAGTTTTTAGGGTAGGATTTTAATACTGAAAATCTGGGTTTTCTGAAAAAATTCAAATCCAAACCAAATTTTGAACTTGATTCAAACAATTCAATTCAACACTCATAACACAAATGTAAACTTGTTTTAGTGAATGCATATCAAAGTTTGCAATATGACCAAATGCCTTGCAATGCATATGATGACATGTCCTGTTTTTAATATTTAAACACCCGGGGTGTTACACCGACATTTCCTTCTACAGTATTGTGGGCGCCGGTAACTCCCATACGGTAAGGCCCCCCACATGCCTCTAGACATCGATAGTGTTATGGGCGTCGAGATTTACCATACCAGGTGAACATGGTGAGACTCCTCACGTGCCTCTAAGCATCAACAGTATTTGCAGGTACCAACATCTACCATTTCTAAAGAAGGCAACGCAACCTCCCATGTGCATCTGACATTCTACAGTAATATCAATAGTGTTGTAGGCGCCTACCATTATCTTGTACCCGCTGGCGTGGGCAACGGGACCCAATAGCATATGCACCCTCACCCTCTCACTTGTAAAGCCACCCCCTTTATCTATAAAAGGGGATGCACTCCCTCCAACGAAGGAGGGCCCTTTTGGAGAGCCTTTCTTAGATTCATTAGATCAATCAAGTTCACTAGTCCATAACCGTAGAACTACCGGGTTCGGACCTCAAGCACACTCTTGAACACTTAGCTCATAGTGGAGCCCCTGTCACTCTCGGCCCTTCCAAACAGAGCCGACCGGACCTCTTGTACACCCCATCTTTCTCCTTCTCGTTTGTAACCCCACTGCAGACTTCGAGCACCTAGGCTCAGGAATAAAGTCACCGACCGACTCAAACTGGATGTAGGGCATGTTGCCTAAACTAGTATAAACCCTGTGTCATTGAGTGCTAGGCCACCTCCGATCACAACGTACGACAAAACTACAAATATTTACTAGTTGGTCACATTCTACACCGACAAGTCCCAACTTCAATAAGACACAAATATACACCAATTAGGACTGATGTGAGAGACCTCTCTCAAACCCTTAGGCTATAATTCTTTTTAAGAAAATATGCAATAAAAGGGGCGAGGAGCATCATGTGACCACACAAGAGGGTTTTATGACCAATAGAAGCTTCAAATGCTCTCCCTATTTGTGGACAAATACAGCGGGTGCTTAAAAGATAACCAAAAAGAAACGACAAAGCAACACACATGCACATGCAATTTAGTGAAGATAAGTCTAGTTGCTTGTCAAGTTTTATCCAAGGTTAAGCTTCTTCACGCGCTTTTCGCGGTTATCTTAACAATGTTAGACAAGCCCTAAGTGCATTACTAAAAATTAAACATGTTTTATAATATAATGCAATGCAAGAGATAACACAAGCTCATCTTTTAGTGAAGTTACTAAAGTCAAGCACATTGAGCTCATTCCTCAACCAACAAAATGTAGCCTCATCTAGCGGTTTAGTGAAGATATCCACCAATTGATCCTCGGTCCTTACACCTTCTAGTGATATATCATTTTTAGCAATATGATCTCTAAGAAAATGATGGCGGATATCTATGTGCTTAGTGTGAGAGTATTGAATCAGGTTATTAGCAAGCTTTACCGTGATCTCATTGTCACACAAGAGAGGAACCTTTTCTAGAACTACACCATAGTCTAGAAGAGTTTGCTTCGTGTAAAGAATTTGTGCACAACAAGCACCCACGGCAATGTACTCCGCCTCGGCGGTGGACAATGCCACACTATTTTGCTTCTTGGAGGTCCAAGACACTAGTGATCTACCAAGCAAATGGCACCTTCTGGATGTGCTTTTTCTATCAATTTTGCAACTGGCATAATCCGAATCGGAATAGCAAACTAGTTGGAATATAGCTCCTTTGGGATACCAAAGACCAATGCTTGGTGTGTGCTTAAGATACCTAAGGATTCTTTTAACGGCAACCGAATGAGCTTCCTTAGGATTAGCTTGAAATCTAGCACACATACACACACTAAACATGATGTTGGGCCTAGATGCGGTCAAATATAACAAGCTACTAATCATAGAGCGGTAGAGAGTTTGATCAATCGTTTTACCTCCCTTATCTAGGTCAAGATGTCCATTTGATGGCATAGGTGTCTTGATTGGCTTCATCCATTTTGAACCTCTTGAGAAGGTCCTTGGTATACTTTTCTTGAGAGTTGAAAATCCCTTCTCTCATTTGCTTGACTTGAAAACCAAGAAAAAAATGTAGGCTCTCCAATCATCGATATCTCAAACTCCTTTGACATCAATTCACCAAACTCTTTGTAATAATCTTCATTTGATGATCCAAATATGATATCATCAATATATAATTGACAAATGAAGATCTCTCCATCAAGCTTCTTGGTGAATAGTGTGGTGTTGACCTTTCCAATGGTGAAGCCCTTCTCTATGAGGAAATCCTGAAGGCGTTCATACCAAGCTCTTGGGGCTTGCTTGATCCCATATAGCACCTTGGACAACCTATAAACATGATTAGAATATCTAGGGTCTTTAAACCTGGGAGGTTGATCAACATAGACTAGTTCATTTATGAAGCCATTTAAAAATGCACTTTTAACATTCATTTGATATAATTTCATTTCATGATGCGATGCATATGCAAGGAGGATACGAATGGCTTCAAGTCTTCCAACTGGTGTAAAGGTCTCTCCAAAATCCAACACTTCAACTTGAGAGAACCCCTTTGCAACTAGTCTTACCTTGTTCCTCATAACAATGCCTTGATCATCTTGCTTGTTGTGGAACACCTACTTTGTTCCAATGACTCTTGCACCTTGTAGTCGCTCTTCAAGTGTCCAAACTTCATTGTGGGTGAAGTTGTTCAACTCTTCATGCATGACATTTATCCAATCCAGATCTTGAAGAGCTTCTTCTACATTTGTAGGCTCAATGCAAGAAACAAACGAGTGATGTTTAATAAATGAAGCAAGTTTTTGAGAGTGAGTCATTACATCCTTTGAAGGACTGCCTATGATGAGATCTTGTGGATGTGCTTGTAGTAGGGGTAAATTTCTTCTATCAACCACTTGAGGGGGAGGTTGTGGAGCATCAACATCTTGAGCTTGTGCCACCATTCGATCATGGGAGACATGAGTATCTTCATTTTCTACTCTCCCATCTTTATCATCATCTTGTGGCACATTTGATGAAGATGGTGGATCAATCACTTGTATGTTGCGGAGTGTATGTTGTGAAGACCTCATGCTTGATCCCTACTTCATCACAATACACTTCAATGTTTGTGTTGTCAAATTTTTTTCCATTATCACTTCTTATCTTCTTGAGCTTCACTTCAAATTCATTTTATGCTCTCTTGGCAAACTTCTTGAAACATGCGGCCACTTCGGTCTTGTCCTGAAGGAAGAACACCCAAGTATATCTAGAGTAGTCATCAACAATCACAAGACAATAGAGATTGCCTCCCAAACTCTTGTAAGTTGTAGGTCCAAATAGATCCATGTGGAGAAGCTCTAGTACTCTTATTGTTGATATGTAAGCTTTGGTTGGATGAGTGTTTGCAACTTGCTTGCTAGCTTGACATGCACTATAAAGCTTGTCCTTCTCAAATTTCATATCCTTCAAACCTCTCACCAATTCATTCTTCATTAGCTTCTTGAATGAGCTCATTCCAACATGTGCAAGTCTTCTATGCTATAGCCACCCAAGTGATGTTTTGGTGAATAAGCATGTCTTCAAGCTTGCATCTTCGGAGGTGAAATCCACTAGATATAGGTTATTGTATCTAAAACCCTTGAATATCACTTGATCATCATCTTTCTTTGACACAACCACTTCCTTCTCGGTAAACAAACATTGAAAGCCAAGATCACACAATTGACCAACAGATAGCAAGTTGAAGCTCAATGAAACAACATATAGCACATTTGATATTGAATGATCATTTGATATTGCAACTTTGCCCAATCCTTGAACTTTGCCCTTTGAATTATCACCAAATGTAATCCTCTCTTGACCATCTACTTCTTCATCTAGTGAGGTGAACATACGAGGATCACCGGTCATATGTTGAGTGCAACCACTATCAATAACCTAATGACTTACACCGGTCTTGTACTTCACCTACACACAAGAGATCAAGCTTGTTGTTTAGGGACCCAAACTTGATGATGGCCCTTGACTTTCTCAACTAGTGAGTTTGCAACCCAAATTTGCTTAGACCTATTCTTGTTGGGTGGACCTAAGAACATGACTTTCATCTTTCCACTAGAATCCTTTCTAAGCATGTAGTGAGCATTGAAGGCAAAGGGTCTAGCATGCTTGGGCAAGGGTTGTGGGGGTGGAGTTTGACACTCATGAGCAAAGTGACATTCTTGTCCACACTCAAAGCATCTCTTTGGCTTAAGCTTTGACTTGTATTGTTATTGATGTTGAGCTTGAGCTTTCTTCTCTTGATTTGCCAAGTACCCAATACCACTTCTATCCATCTTCACCATGGTGTTCATGAGTAGCTCACTTTGGAGATATTGGCCTCTTGTGAACTTGCTTAAACTGGTCTTGAGATGTTCTTTCTCCAACTTGAGCTTCTTGTTTTCTTCTCTAAGTTCATCATGATCTATCTTAATCTTGAGTCTCTTGTTCTCTTATTTAAGCATCTCATTCTCAAGAGCCATATTATAATCTTTGTCAAGATCCTCTATCACAATTGTGTTGGTTATTGATAGCTTTTCAAGATCTTTCTTTAGCTTTTCATTCTCATTCTTGAGCTTGACATAATCATCATAGTTGTCGGACTCAACCACTTTCTTGCATTTGCTACTAGAACCTTGCTCAATGCCCTCAATAATCAAGTCATCACATGATGTAGCTATATCAATCTTAACAACAATGTTAGTAGCATCATGTAGCTCATTAGATAATAATTCATGACAAATAACAAGATTGTCATGATTAATCTTAAGATTAGTGTACTCTCCTTTTAGCAAATTGTAACTAGTGGTGAGCTCATTATGTATCCCCTCAAGTTTATCATGTTTTTCTCTAAGCTTATTTTTAGAGGTTTTGAGCTCCTTGAGTTCGGATGACACAATTTTATTTTCTTCTCTAAGCACAACACTAGCTTTTTTGGCTATGTCATATTTTGCTAAGAGTGAGTCCTTCTCAAGCTCTAGCTTTTTATTTTTAGCTCTTGTGTTTCTAATGATTTTAATGTATTGGTTTAGCAACTTGACAAGATCATCATAAGGTGATTCAAATTCTTCATCACTATCACTACCACTTTCATCATTGCTAGCATTATCATCACCACTACTATCATCATCCTTTTATACCTTTCGTTCACCCTTGACCATAAGGCATAGGTGTGTAGAGGATGATGGTGGCGGTGTCGATGAAGATAGTGAAGAACAAATCACAAGAGTGGCCACCTTCTCCTTCTCATTCCCACTTTCATCATCGGATGAGCCACTTGATGATTCAATGTCCATGATCCAATCACCAACAATGTATGCCTTGCCATTCTTCTTCTTCTTATAAAATTCCTTTTTCTTGCCATCCTTCTTCTTGTATGGCTTGTTCTTCTTCTTCTCATCATCATCTTCATCACTTGAGTCATCTTTCTTGCCCTTGTACTTCTTCTTGTACTTGTCTTTCTTGGGTTTGGGGCATTGATGACCTAGATGATCAAGTTCTCCACAATTATAGTGTCGGTGTTTCGAGTAAACACCAACTAGTAAATTTGTATTTGTTGTGCGTTGGGCCCGGATGGTGTGCTAAAAGACACAAGGTTTATACTGGTTCGGGCAGAATGTCCCTATGTCTAGTTTGCTACTGTTGCTCGTGTTATTAGCACTAAAAGGTTCATAGTAGGGGGTACAAACGGTCGAGAGAGGGACATGTCCCAAGTCTCTGATGGAAAGGTTGAAAGGGCAATTATAGCTTGGTTGCTGCTCGGCTGTGTGTTGTGTGATGCATGGTGTGTAGAATCAATCCGTCCATTTAGTGGGGTGCCCTGTCCTCCCTTTTATTGATCAAGGGGGAGCAGGGATTACAGATGGGAGAAAGAGGAAAACCAGAGGCAGAGAAGGTCCTTCGAAGGTGCTGGGTCTTCCTTTTCCTTTGAGCCTACCCTACTGACATGGCAAATGGTGCCAGGGATAGCACATTCGCTGATCCTGATAGGTCCGTGCTCTGGATTTGTTTAGCAAGTGGTCACGTCCCATCCCACTTCGATGGGTGGCATGGCACACCAGGGTGCCAAGCCATGACCCTACAGGGAGAAGATGGCATAGAGGCCCCATGTTCGTTACTATAGATGACATGAGTTTCCTCTTGGACCGTAGTGGTTGTCATATGTTTCTATCAGGATTCATGTCCGAGGGCAAATGCTGGCGCCCATAACACTGTAGGACAAATGTCGGTGCCCACAACACTATTTGGGCTTTGACATGCATAGAAGGGCTTAAAGCGCCTGTCTAGTCATATCCTGATGGTAGTTTCCTGTAGGTGTGCAGGGTATGATCCTCGGTATTATGGTTGACTTGAGTGCCCCGCCTTATCTGTGCGCGTAGTTATGAAGGAGCAGCACATAGACGTCGAGCGAGGCGGATCCTGCTCCCAGACATTGGTCGAGGCCAAGCCTACCCTCAGAAGTTGGGCGAGGCAAAGCCTACCCTCAGACATCGGATGAGGGGGAGCCTATCCTTGGACATCAGGCGAGGTGGAGCCTGCCCCTAGATGTTGGGCAAGGCAGAGCCTGCCCTCGGACATCAAGCAAGGTGGAGCCTACCCCTAGACGTCAGGCGAGGTGGAGCCTACCCTCGGACGTCGGTCGAGGCAGAGCCTACCCTTAGATGTCGGGTGAGGCAGAGCCTGCCCCCTAACATCGGGCAAGGCAGAGCTAGCCCTCAAGGGTCGGATGAGGCGGAGCTAGACCTCAGGGGTCAGAGTGGCGGAGCCAGCCCTCAGGGGTCGGACAAGGCAGAGTTAACCCTCGGTCGTTGGGCAAGAGGTGTAGTCACGTTCTTGTCTATTCAGAATCATCAACATTTGATGATTATTAGCTCCTCCTCTTTAGGTACCCTAGTATTTGGTCCTCGATAGTTGCCCCCAAGCCCCTAGGTGATTCGAATAGAATCGCCTGGGGGTGATTTGACTCGCCAAAGGGTGCATGTGAGCGCACCCAACGGTTATAGCCCCCGAGCCCCTAGGTGATTCGGATAGAATCGTCCGGAGATTGATTCGATTTGCTAGAGGGTGCGTGCGAGTAGCACCCATTGGGTGTAGCCCCCGAGCCCTGGGTGATTCGGATAGAATCACCTGGGAGTGATTCAATTTGCTAGAGGGTGCACACGAGCACTCCCATCGGGTATAGCCCCCGAGCAATTTGGATAGAATCACCTAGGGGTGATTTGGACCCTTCGCGGGTATGGCTATGAGATTTGGCAGTTTTGTTATCCGGATAATTCAATTGGGATCCTGATATCCCATTTACGAGGATCCGGTCAGAGTTAGCCTGGCTAAGACTCGATCATGGACCGAGACTCTCATGAAGCTTGTGCACCTAAGTTTTGGCCAATCGTGGGCCCTTCCTTTTGTCATAAGGGTGCCTTGGGATGGTTCGTCAAAACCGTTGATGGGCTAGCCCACGAACTCTTGGGCCTAGACAAGCTTGGAGGAACGCTTTTTGACCTATATCTTTTTACTGGTAAAGAGTCTTGGTCTACCTAGGGAGGCAAAATGTCCGGTGCATCTTCAAAGGGAAAGGATAGGGATTATGGGTGCATATCCCACGTGGTGACATGGTGGTGAATCGTGGCAGGCGCAGAGATCTAGGTGGATGGTTGCCTTCCTCGCATCTATTGCCCCTATAAAACCAAAGCATTTGCCCCTAGGGTTTCATACATTGCCTCCTTGCCTTTACATCTACAACCTCCGCCTCCAATCACCTAAGCCTCCTGCATCTGCATCTCAGCCGCCAAGTTCACATCCATCCATCCCAATCATTTAATGGAGCCATGGTGTAGATCTGATGCCACCCTCTAGCGCCTAGTGGGCCTCATTTGCCGTGGCCTTCTTTACGCATGGACCACCGCCGAGGAGTGGCGGCTGCCTAGCAATGAGGACGTGCCGTCACTGCCCAAAGGTTACATTGTGTCCTTTGCTCACTTCCATGAGCGGGGATTCACCACCCCTGCCCACAAGTTCCTTCGGGGGTTGCTACATTACTACAATGTGGAGCTACAACACCTTACTCCTAATGGGATCCAACCCATTGTGGTGTTTGTCGACCTATGTGAGGGGTCTTGGGGATTAGTCCCCACTTTGACCTGTGGTGGTATTTCTTCACCATCACCCTCCTAAAGAAGCAGGAGAAGAGGCAAGAGCTAAACGTGCCAATAGGATGCGCCGGCATCTAGCTCCACAACAACTAGGTCAATGAGTACCCACCAATGCATCTATCAACCTCCAACAAGGGGTGGCATTCACATTGGTTTTATGTCAGGAACAACATAGCTGCTCCCTTGCTAGAGTTTACCAGGTGCCTCATCAAAAGGGTCCCAGATTCATGGAGGAAGTGGGGGTGCTAGAGAAAGATAAGAAGAGGATTCAGGACCACCTTGCCACCATCCATATCCTAAAGGAGAGGGGCACGAAGGGGTCAGGGATCATCGGTGCCTACCACATGCGGAGAGTGGCGTCGTTGATGAGGCGCACGCTTCCCCTGCACATGATGGCGCCTGGGGTGGTGCTTGATGGGATAGCGCTCACTGAGGGAGCATTCTCCCCCTCCAAAGTGGTGCAGCGCATCAAGGAGGCACCGTTCTTGATTTTGTGTATCCGGTGCTAGGGCATCCCCCAATGCGGCCAGATCCGAGGTACATTGACTTCGTAAGTTCTCTGTCCCCGTGCCTCCTTTTTAATTGAACTCCTAACCCCTTGATGTTGATATTGAGATAGGGGAACCAGCTGAAGAGACTCATCTTTATGGATCATCTGGCCCCACTGCCAAAGGACCCACTCGTGGTGGTGGCAAATCGCACTACGACCGAGTGGCAGAAGAAGGCCAAGGTGGACGAGAGGAGGAAGAAGCAATAGAAGTTGCCAGCACGGGAGCGAGGAGAGGAGATAGACAATGATGTTGATGATGAGGTAGTTGCTGACACTGAATAGGATGACCTGGTGAGCGAGGATACGCTGACAGGTATATACTCATCCGTGTAGGGGCCTTTCTCGTTCCATGTTGGGGAAAGCACGTCCGTCAGGCCGACGAAGACATACCAAACCATTGGCCTACTCGAGGAGACAGCAAGAGTGAGCGAGTCTACTGTCACACCCAAGGTGCTGGCATAGGGGGGTGGCCCCATTGCCATGCCTTAAGAGATATCAAGCATGAGTGGATCTATTGCCGCGTTCGAGGTGTCGGTGGAGGGGGGCGGCTCCGCTGCCGTGCCCCTGGACATAAGGGAGGCAGACCCCTCTGCCTAGGAGTAAGGGGCGGGCTCAAAAATGGTCCCACCCAGATGAGGTGGAGCAGGGGCCTAGGGGTTCATCCCCCAAGCGTCTCCACCACCCAACAACACCAACATAAGTCACAGTTTCTCTGTTTTCTCTATTTTTCTCTGCTTTTCTCTTGTTTTCGTCTGTTTTCATCGTGACTAACGCCTTTTGTTTCTTCTACAGCATCAGGAGATGGGTTAAATGGGGCACTTCTTTAGTGCTAGTGCCCAAGAAGAGCATCGCCCTTCAGGCAAGGCAGGGGCTATTGCCTGACGTCGCTCCTATTTTGGGCGAGAGTGGACCCGACGTCGTAGCCTCATCGGCTAGTCAGGCGCTGCCTGCGGTGGTGCCCTGTGCCCTCAGTGGGTCAAGTGGTTAGCAAAGCTGAGGGAGCACCCTCAGAGGTTGCGACATGGAAGCAATTTTGCTACCGACGTTGGAGCGGGCGGAGCTACCGGCCGCACTCGTTGTGTCGACCATGGCGGGCATGGTGTAGCTGGATGAGGTCCCGCCGATGGAGGTGGAGGTGATAGTGGCTATGACAGATGGGTCGTAGCTAGAAGCTATGGTGGCGGTGACCGAGGTAGTGGCGCAGTCCCATGCTACCGGTAGCCCTAGAGACAACGCCCGTCATGGGTAGGACGGAGGGGGTCGTGGCCGAGGGACCCTTGGACACCGTGGTGGTTGCCGAGGAGACTGGCAAGGGAGTTGTCCCAAGTCCTAACATTGGAGGGCCACCATCCGCCCACATGGGATGAGCCCTCGCTTCGATGGGTGAGTCTGTAGGACTCATCATTGGAACTCTTCACCCTCAATGAAGCCACCGAGGGCATGGAGCGGGAGAGTCTCAACGAGGAGATCACTGGTCACGCTCGAAGCTCTGAACTAGGCTAGGGGTGCCCTACTGAGATGTCATCATTCCCACCGGCTAGGTATTCACTTAGTCTTGCCTCTAGCTCAATTCTTTCTTCATCTATTTTTGTTTTCTGACCACCATCTTTTTGAGTCTCTTATTGCTCGTAGTCGAGAGAAATCCTAGTTCCTTCATGAGCATAAGGAGGACAGGGACCACCTCATTAAAGAGGCACGACTGCATAGGGACATGACTGCCTAGCTCCAACAGAGGGTGGCCAAGTTGACTCCCCTAGCCACTAAAGCGACCTGATTTCCACGAAGGGAAATCCACAGAGTCAAAGTGTAATAAGACTGTTGTAGATCATATTACCCAAATTTTTAGTCGAATACCACATCCATACAATGATAATATCAGAGTACAAATAGTGTGGAATTACATAATTTATTACATCATCGCATTGGTGGAATCAAAAGTAGCATTCATTCAGAACAGCTTGAAGATAAGATCGCCAAACTCGAGAGTAGGAACGAACCCCTCAACCATCAAACTCCTCAGGAGCTATACTCCTCAGCAGAACCTGTGTGCCAAAATTTATCAGTATGATTTGTACTGGCCACTCCCACCCTATGAGCATTGCTTTGTTGAAACTGGATGCAAGTTGGATATAATCAAAAGGAACCTATAAGGCTGGGGTTTCCTATGCGATAGCATATCGAGTATATAATAATAGTTGGTCAAGTTTTAACACCATTCTCACACATTCCACCCCATTCCCGTCCAGAGCCAGGTTTCGATCCTAGGATCGATATACCACCATCTCCATACCATCACCATACCATCACCATACCATCGCTCAGTCGACTAGGCCAACTCCCTCTCAGGCACTGTCTCAAGGCCCAGTAGCCCCTGGCTACGACCAACACTCTCTCACGGGGGAAGAAGAGAAGGACTCATCTCGCTATCTAGTTTATGTGAAACCTAGGAAAGGTCCATAGCCGACAAGTTGGCTCATGTATCGATCAATCAACCATACACTCTGCAGAGGTTTTACATAACCACAAGATCCACCTTCCTCACTGACCGTCGTCAACTGTGCTGATTCTGGCCGCTTGCTAGCCTAGGATAATGCCACCCTACCATTTAGCCCTAGTACACCCCAAGTCCCGTCTAGGGTGGCTGAAACTGTGAGTCATGAGCTGGGTCCACAAGGTCTCCATGAAGTCTTGGAAGGGTGTGGGGAAAATCCTCTATGCCCCGTACCTCCTTACACTGTCCGCTATCAACCTAGCAGTAGTGGCAATATCCTACCAAGTAGTCCAGCCGTCCCACACTATATAGGGCGAGTGGTACGTAAGGCTTCCTGGTGAATCTGAGTACTAGTAAGTCCTTAGGGATGACCAAGCCAGAATGTCTCCATCAGGGTTTCCATTTATTGTGCCACCACAGCACCTCCACCCCGGGCTCCTCCCATCATAGGTTCACACCCAGGACCACCTCATATACCATTTACCCACCACAGGTATCCATTTCTAGGGGTGCCTAGGTAGCACCACATGGCAAGACTTTCCCTAGGCTCGTCGTATACTCCAACTTGGTCAACACAACCCTCACCCTCCACACACCCAAGTCACACATGCAGCACTCTCCCCATAGTCCAGATAACGCCAGTTTCCACCACACATGTAGTATAAGCGTAGTAGAAGTATAAGTAATGAAATATATAGTAGTAAGCATGTGTCTAGCCTAATAGTAGGGTATGCAGGGGTAAGGTTGCGTCAAGGTAAAGGCCTTCAAGTAACCATACTACCATGCAAGTCCTATCATAGTATGATTGTAGCAGTAAAGTAAAGTAATAGTAGTTCTATATTAGCCATGCATAATAGGTGCTATGAGATTGGGTGGGATGTGGCACCTTTAGTGTAGTCATCTCCGTTCTCCTCACGGTACTCATGGTCCTCATCCGTCTGATTCTCCTCTGAGTCTACAACGATCATATTATAGTCATGTTAGCGACGTCTATAGAATAGCACAAAGAAGCAATGAAAATTTAAAAGTGTCAAATAGACTCAAACATGGGTTCATTGCTTAAAGCTTGATTTTAGATGAATTTTGGTCCTAGTTTCATATTTTTTTGAGGTCATATGAATTAGTTATGAATTTCTGAAGTTTAAATTATTTCTGAAAATGGAAAAGGCTGAATTAATCCTGGGCTGACGCGTGTCACGCTGTGACTGGTCCACGTGGCATGCTGATGTTAGCATGACATCATCGGCTTAGGCTCTGAGCTAACAAGTGGGGTCCTGCTGATGTCATCTTGATGTTAGCATGACGTCATCAACGTCATCGTTTCCGACAGGTGGGGCCAGAGGCTCTTGGGTCACTGACATGTGGGTCTGACCAAGGTCAACGGCGAGTCAACGGTGAGTCAATGGTCAATGGGTCAGGGTCACTAACGTGTAGGGCCAGGGCTACTGACGTTAGCAGCTGACATCATCAGTGACGTCACCTCGACTGTGTTATTACTGATAGGTGGGACCCGCATGACGTCGTCATGACGTCAGCATGATGTCAGCCACTGACAAGTGGGTCTAGTGGCTCTGTGTCACTGACATGTGGGCCTAGGTCAACTAGTCAACATTGACCGGTTAACTGGTCAACACGGACCTGGGTCCGAACTGGGCCAGTTGGGCCTAGATATGGGCTAGATTTGGGCTGGGTCGGCCTGGACACATGGCAAGCTATGGCGCTGCCACGTCGTAGCTGTGGGCCTCCACTAGGCTTGGTTCATAGGCATGGTCCACGGTGGGTGCAAGCGCTGGTCTATGGTGGACCGCGTCTCCTTCCGGTGAACCGCGTCCACCCTTCCTTTCTTCTCTCTGTGGTCTATGTGTATCAGGTGTAGGCAGCGTGTGGCCGGTGAGAGGAGGCCTCTGCTTTCATCTCCGACGTGCTCCCGCCAGGTGATGTGCTCGCCAACGTGATCCTACGGTGGCGCTGGTGTCCAATTAAGGTGGGGGAAAGCTTCCCTAGGCCATGGTGAACACGATGGTGGGGTCTAGGTGGCAGCCGAGGCTTTCCAGGGCACTGGCCATGGTGGTCGGTGGCTCAACGATGCTCGCCGGTGGTGAGGTCGCGCATGTAGGCTCCCTAGTGGCTCGACTAGGTGGATAAGGGCTTCTGTGGGTCCGTGGGAGCATGGCAAGGGCGTCCAGGGCTCAAGGTGGGGCTTCGGGTCCTCATGTGGCCGGTAGGGGCTCCATGGCGTCCATGGCAGCATGGTGGCAACGGCGAGGCACGCAGGAGCACTACAAGGCACCGGTGGGGTAGTCACAGCATGGTCATGGATGTGCGCGTGAGTGCGTGTGTACCTAGAGGCCGGAGATGGCCTTGGCCTATGCGCTCCTGGTGTGGAGCGCCATGGCCGACACAGCGAGGTCCGGCGGCGAGCAGGGGAAGACCGAGGCTCACCTTTGGTGTCATGGAAGATAGGATGGTGACACAGTGGCAGGTTGTGGCCAGTGTAGCTCCAAAAGCAGCGTAGTGCGGTGCAGTGTAGCGCAGCGTCGACGTGCTTGATCGGGGCAACGTCCTCCGCTCTAGCGACACCGGTGACGTCAGCGCGGCTTTGGCGCTCCCCCTTCTTCTTCCTCTTCTCCCTCTTCTCTCTTGGCTCGGGTGCGCAGTGGATGGCCACAAAGTGGTGGTGAGGCGATGAGAGAGCTCAAGGGGCTCCCAGGGCCTGACGCTTTTATAGCCGAGCTCCAAGCTCCAATGGCGGACGGTGTGAACGGCAGACGATGCGCCGATTGCATCGGACGGCGTCAGCGGGCGTGGGTGGTTGGTGCAAGGGTTGTGTGGGCATGGTGCCTAAGGGGACAGGGCTAGGAGATTCGCGTGTCCCCCTAGGCCCGCTCCTGCCACACTGGTCGAGGCTTGGTCAGAGGAGTGTTCGGCATGGGGAGGAAGACGACACTAGTGGCTAGGGTGGCTGACGTGTGGGACCCAGTGTGGTAGCGGCTACAGGCGAGGTGAAACGGGTGTGCGGGCATGAGCAATGTGCGGGCTGGCTGTGTGGGCCACGCGCTGGTCAGGCCAGGCCTGCTCACAGCCATGCGTGGGCCAGCTGAGGGGGAGAAGTGGAGGGCTAGGGCCGGTAGTTTTGGTCGCACGGGTTGCGCCGACCTGCGCGTGAAGCTGGGCTGTGAGGCTTTTTCTTCTTTTCTTTTTCTATTTTGTTTTTCTTCTTCTTTGTTTGAATTCAAATTTGATTTTGAGTTGGAATTCAAATCTGATGTACATATTAGGAACTTTATTTAGCTATTTTGTATAACAAAAATAAGTATAGTTTTGTTATACAAAAACGGAAATAGTTTCCTCTTTTAGCATTTATTCCTTGGTTTGATTAATAATTACTTTATGGTTTATTTCTTTTAAAGGAGTTGTTAGGCATTACTTAAAACAAATGAAAATCCAAATCACCATTTGAGTTAACAATATATGCTATATTTTATTTGTTAGTATTTGAGTAAACATAATTAACAAACGACATGCCATGCTCATGAAATTGTTTAGTTAGGTTACAATTAATGCAATACCTAGGGTTGGCTCCTACAGATGTCACTCAACATTGCATGGGGTTAAAACAAAAAAAAATTTATAGTTGTGATTTTTGGTGTGTGGATTTTTGGGTTGTTACAGCCACGGAGGCGGACAATCTTCAACGGTGGGAGGCCGAGGCTCGTCGGGACGTGGAGGACACCAAGAAGTCTTTTGATGAACTATTAGAGAGGGTGCGGACGGGATGAAGAGGAGGCCGCCAGAGTGCAGAAGGAGCAGGATGAGCTGCTCCAGCAGGATGCCGAGACCTACTAGCAGATCATCGACCTCCTAGCCGTGGCCTGAGAAGGAGGGGATCTCAGGCTAGGAGCCGAGGAGAGGTCCACAGCCCTAGAGCAAAGGGTGAAACTAGACGCCGAGGCGGTTGCTCAGCTACAGCAAGGAGCGAGATGAGCTACACCATATGGTGGAGAGGCTCTACTCAGAGCGCAGTCGTGGCTCGCGAGGGAGCGTGACCAGGCCATCTGAGAGCACGATGAGGCAGTAGTAGAGGATTAGCTCCCTCTAGGCTGAGCTTGGAACCGTGAAAGCCCAGAAGTTGGAGGCTAAGGGCGCCACTGCTGGATAGGCCATGGATCTCGCTAAGGCGAAGGAGTCTTCTTCAGGCTATGAGTGATGAGCTTCATGTCCTGAAGGTTGCCCTTGGCATAGTCTGCAACGACCTATAGGTGGTGTAGGCAGGAGGGGACCAGCTCGCTCGTGGCCCATGCCATAGATATCATGGCACAGGTGCTCTAGCTGGAGAAGGAAGCTCTTCGCTCAGGGATCACCCAAGTCTTTGCCATCGCCCGCTCACATTACAATGAAAGCATTGACTTGGAGGTGATGAGTCTTGGTTTCAGTGCCTGGCTACGAAGCGTCCGAGCTAGATGACATAGAAGCTACTGGTGACTCCTCTTGTAGAAACCATGGCGAGTAAAGTTGAAGACATGGTTCTCCCCTGAAGGGGGTAGTTAGTCTATTGGGTTTGATGGACATTATCTTTAATCTGTGGACAAGAGTCGGCACTTTTGTATCTTAAAAATAGATTCATAATTTCATTTCATTAAACAAATTCATAGTTTTGTTTCGTTTGATTGAACTTGCTTACTTCCCTTTTTGTATTTAAAAAAGAAGGGCTCATGCAATCCGACCCTTCCATTCATTAAGGCCATAGGGCCCGAGGTGTGTAAGAGGGAAACTTCGATTATGCTAGTGAGCAAAGTTACCATAGCCATTGGGGCATGGGTTTTTTCGGAGTTTGACCAGGCATGCTCGGTTATTCAGTTCCCACAAACCTTAACACTAACCTTAACATGAGGAAGAGGTCCGACAGTAGTGACTATTTCGAAAAAGGGGGTATTTATACCTTTATCAGCCCCCAAGTGAATTCCTGACCCCTTGCGGTTGCTGGGGTCGAATGTCACTAGAGACCGAAGAGAGGATAGCAAAACTACTCTTGTATTTGCACGTACCCCATCCTTAGGATTTTAGCTATCGTTCTACTGATCAGTGCATTTGGTCTCCTTGCAAGTCCAAACTTCCCTGAGTCCCCACACGTGGCGAGGATTTGGTCAAGGGTCAGCTCATTTTTGTGACTATCGCCCCAGTCTGTGGTTTTTGCAACCAGAGGGGTTGAGGCAACGTCACTTGCCTCAATGGCTTGAGTGACATGCTTGATGAGCTTGCTAATAGGGGATGTTCAAATGGAATCCTGGTCCCATCGCTCATGACAGGGTTGGCAAAGTCCTCGGGTGGCATTCTGTTGCTCCTTAACCCGCCTTCCAATGGATTCCCCCTCAATGGGGATTCTATGGGCTTAGCTAGAGGCTAGATCGAATGAGAAGGTTGAGATGACCCTATCTGCCTCTATGTAGGTTGGGTGAAGGCCACTGAGTCTCATCTGCGTTTTCTCCCCTAGCTCTTGTTCGACATGAAATGGCCTTAGGGCCCTTCATGGGCCGGCCTTTGGACCTCAGTCTCTCGATCTAGGATTGGGCAGCTTGAGCCCCTAGGCCCCTTAGGGTCTGATAGGGGTCGGCCATGTTTCATGTGTCACCCTATCCTCAGTTTGCACAATCGGAGGAGCTGAGCTAACAACACTTGCCTCGATGGCTCGAGTGTTGCACTTAATGAGCTCACTTACGGGCATGTTCGAGTGGAATCTGGGTCCATCATCCACTTAACGGGGTTGATAGAGCCCTCATGTGGCATTCCATCTTAACCCACCTCCCGGTAGATGCCCGAGCCATTCGATAGGCTTGGGTGGCCCATTGGCCTCTCCTCGATGGAGATTCTGTGGGTTTGGCTCAAGGTTAGAATCGAACAAGAAAGGTCAAGATGTCCCTGTCTGCTTCTGAAGCGGCGTCAGGCAAGGACACTAGGGCTCATCTTGATTTTTCTCCCCTGGCTCTATTTGACCTAAGGTGGCCTCAAGCCTTTCGTGGGCTGGCCTTCGAACCTCGGTTAGTTGCCGCTCATGTCGAATGAGGTGACTACCACTTCATCACACTGACGCAAAGCGTTGAGATGCAACAATTGCATATGCAATGCTTGGATATATGGGATGAATGTACAATATAATGGAAATGAAGGCGAGGGTCGGTGATGTTACCTTGGTGGCATGAGTGATGGGGAGCTCTTACCAGACATGTCCGTGCATGGGTTCTAGTCCAACATTCACGATGGGGCCAGTGTAACCTGCACGAGCATCGTAATTTTTTTGTTTCTGTCTCTCGGCGACGATCTGAGCCGTTCAATCGACTTAGGTGACCTGATAGCTTCTCCTTGAAGGAGATTCCATAGGTAGACCCCTCTGAACCCTTCTCGAGAAGGCAGATGCTAAAGCTTGGGGCATGGGGACAATGAATTCGATCATGCTGGTGAACAAAAGCATCGTAGCTGCTAGGGCATAGGGTCTAGCGGTTCGACCAGTTTTACTCAAAGTTTACACTCGCACATCATGCCTCTAGTTTTTAAACGTAAGGAGGGGTCGGGTGAAGAGAATGTCTAAATGAGTAGACACTCTCGGTACCCTTGAGCGATGTACACACCCCTGCCCTTGCTGGGGTCAGAGGCTCGATAGTGAAATTGATACGTAAAGTAAGTAAATAATGGTGCTTATCTTTCGACAACCGTTTAGTTCCTCAACCCCATTGCTTAGTGTTCGCCTGGGCCATCCGATCGACTCAGGAGGCCTATTGGTCTCCCCATGATGAAGGTTCCATCATTGGGCCCTTCCAGGTCCTTCCTAGGAAGGCAAAGAGCCACCTGCATGTGCCTGTGCCTTGTTTCTCGTGCCCGGCGTGCAGTAGTGGTTGGTCATGCCTAGACCATGTCCTATTTGACCAGGCACCATCTTGTCGAGCAGGGCATGTCCTGTCAGTCAAGATGCATCCCATCGAATTAGCATCCACATTGAATAGGCGAAGGGAGAGGGTTTTTTGCCCCAACCCTTCACCTTTCTCCAACTGCTTTGTCTCCTCCTTAAATAGGGGAAGGGAGAGGGTTCTTGTCCTATTCCTCCACCTATTCTTGAGCTGCTGCCTTTCCTCCTTGTTCCTTCTTGCTGAGTGCATTCGTGCATTGTGGTGGTTCCTAAGTGAGAGAGGATAAAGCCAGGGAGAGGAGAACTCACAAATCTGTTCATGAATCTAGAGCATGATATCGAGTTGGAGGTCATCCAACGTAGATGAGATGGTGCTGGCCACCTTCGCCGAGAAGGGGGCGCTTCTGCCGAAGGAGGAGGCGCACTAGAGGGTGTTGCACGTTGCTAGCTTTGTCACCGTCTACGAGGCCTTCGTCGGGATGGAGTCGTACGTAGACTTCTTTCGGCGAATCTTCTTTGGGCGAGCCTTATCGGTGGGGAAGCCACCTAGGACTATGCCGATGGGGGGTTTCACCCTTGTAGCTGCTCAGGTTGGCTAGTTCATAAAGTTTGATGAGATGTTGGAGACATCCACCTACCATGGTGGCCATACTTTGGTGGGTAGCATCCCCATCCAGGAGTTGCCTCATCTCGAGGTGCCGTTGTTAGGGTTGTGGCTAATCATGATGGCGTAGTCCTTGGATGCCCTGGCGAAGACACCACGGTCACCAACTTGGTGCTCGACATTGCAGACGACGGCACCCTCAGGGATCCCATGGAGCAGTAGGACGTTGCCGATGGAGAGCATGGCACGGCAGCCATAGTAGTATTTAGAGTAGAAGTGGTCAGCAAATATAACCATTTAAGTTGTGGGGGAGCCCCTGAGTGAATAGTTTTTTGTATTCATGAATACATTAGTCCCTTTTCGTGATGAAATGTAAATAGCTCCTTATTTCTTCTCCCCTTTTTTGTGTAAAAAAGGTTTAGCACATCCTGACCCTTTTTTGTGGTTAAGGTCACAAAAGCTCAGAGTGCGGGTGAGCCAATTCTGATCACGCTGGTGAGCTAAGAGACCATAGCCATCGGGGCATGGGTTTCCCATAGTCCTACCAGTCATAGTCAGGAATTGTTCTCATAAATCAAGCTCCTAGGAATTAATGTGAAAAAGGAGGGCATGCGTAGAGAATGTTTGTTGGATAAATGAGCTCACATCAGCCCTCGAGTGAGGTCTGACCCCTCACACTTGTAGGGGTTGGATGTCACAAAAGATCGGGGATTGCAATGACAAAACTGATAAGAGAAAGTATGCGTTTATTTAGGGGTTAAAATGACATAGCCGCTTGATGTTACAGGCATTGGTGAAGACCTCGCCGTCGATGGTTTTTAGCTTGTAGGCGCCTGGCTGATGTACTTCTGCTACGACGTATAGCCCCACCTAGGGTGGGGAGAGCTTGTGGTGGTCCTTGTTGCTCTGCATGAGGTAGAGGACCAGGTCCCCGACATTGAAGGCTTGGCCCTGCACTCATCGGCTGTGGTACCGTTGCAACGACTGTTGGTACTTGGCCGAGCAGTGGAGGGCGATGTTGCGTGCTTCATCCAACTAGTCCATGGTGTCCTCGTGGGAGGCCTCGGCTCCCTATTCATCATATGCCCTAATCCTTAGCGCTCCATAGTCGAGGTCGGTTGGGAGGACGGCCTTGGAACCGTAGACCATGAAGAAGGGTGTGTAGCCAGTGGCTCGACTAGGTGTTGTCCTCAGGCTCCAAAGTACCATGGGGAGCTCAGAGACCCACCGTGTGCCGAACTTGTTTAACCGGTTGAAGATCCTGGGCTTGAGGCCCTATAGGACCATGCAGTTTGCGCGCTCGACCTGCCCATTCATTCGAGGGTGCACGACGGTAGCCCAATCGACCCAGATGTGGTTTTCATCATAGAATCAAAGGAACTTCTTGCCGGTGAACTATGTGCCATTGTCTATGATGATGGAGTTCAGTACTCCAAGGCGATGGATAATGTTGAGGAAGAACAGCACGGCTTGCTCAGACTTGATCATAGAGATCAGCTAAGCTTCTATCCATTTGGTAAACTTGTCTATGGTGACACGCAAGTGGGTGTATCCTCTGAGCGCCTTCTTGAGAGGTCCAACTAGATCGAGCCCCCAGACCATGAATTGCCATGTGATGGGGATCATCTGGAGTGCTTGGGCTAGGAGGTGAGTTTGCCGAGCATAGTACTAACACCCTTCGCAGGTGCACACGATCTGCTCGGCGTCGGCTACTATAGTGGGCCAGTAGAAGCCCTATCGAAATGCGTTTCCAACCAAGGTTCTAGGTGCGGCGTGGTGACTGCAAACCCCACTATGGATATCGCTCAGTAAGTGCTTCCCCTACTGAATGGGGATGCAGCGCTGTAGGATCCCGATGTGGCTTCATTTGTAGAGTTCGCCCTCTACAAGAACAAAGGACTTGGGGCGGCGTGCGAGCCGTCAAGCCTCTACCTTGTCTATCGGTAGTGCATCATGGAGTAGGTAGTCGAGGTAGAGTACCCTCCAGTCAACTAGAGGTTCGAGCTTTATCGCTAGATCTTCTTCTAGCTCCATGACTTCAGGGCCAGACAGAGCCAACGGGTTGGCTAGCCCACGAGGCTAAATTGGGGGGACCATCATCGGCCTATTCTGACCCCTCATAGCAGACCAAGGGCTTGTGTTGGTCATTGGTGAAGACACCTGTTGGCACCAGCTCTTGGCCAGATGCCACCTTCGCAAGCGCATCGGCCGCCTCATTGAGGCACCTTGGGATGTGATTGAGTTCGAGGCCATCGAATTTGTCCTCTAGCCATTAGACTTCTCGACATTATGCAACCATCTTAGCATCGTGACAGCTTGACTCCTTCATGACTTGGTCGACGACCAGCTAGGAGTCACCCTAGAATCGAGGCATCAGATGCCCAACTCGATGGCAATGCATATACCATTAATGAGTGCTTCATACTCAGCCACATTATTGGATGAGGGAAAATGGAGACAAACCATGTACCTCATGCATACCCCGAGGGGCGATATGAAGACCAGCCCTGCACTGGCACCCCTCTTCATCAGTGACCCATTGAAATACATCGTCCAGTACTCTTGGTCGACGACCGTCGGTGGTATTTGGACCTCGGTCCATTCCACGATGAAGTCAGCCAACACCTAGGATTTGATCACTATTTGGGAGGCATACGTAATGCCCTGATCCATCAACTTGAGTGCCCATTTTGTGGTTCTTCCCGTGGCATCCTAGCTTTGGACCACCTCACCGAGGGGGAACGACGTCATGACCATCACCGGGTGTGACTCGAAGTAGTGGCGTAGCTTCCTTTTGGTGATGAGGATGACATACAGGAGCTTCTAGATTTGGGAGTAGTGCATCTTAGAGTCAGATAGTACCTCACTGATGAAGTACATAGGGTGCTGCACCTTGAGGGCATGCCCCCCTTCTTCCCGCTCCACTACCAGGATGGCGCTGACCACTTGCATGGTGGCCGCTATGTATAGCAGAAGGGATTCTCCATCGGTTGGAGGAACCAAGATTGGGGCCTTTGTCAGAAGTAGTTTGACCATGTCAAGTGCCTCCTAGGCCTTGGATGTCCATTCGAAGCGGTTGGCTTTCTTCAAGAGTCGATAAAGGGGGAGACCTTGTTCACTGAGGCGCAAGATGAATCGACTGAGTGTAGTGAGGCACCCTGTGACTCGCTGAACCCCCTTTATGTTCTGAATTAGGCCCATCCTTGTGATGGCTGAGATGTTCTCCAAGTTGGCTTCGATGCCATGCTCAGAGACGATGAAGCTGAGCAGCATACCCCTCGGGACCCTGAAAAACACACTTCTTAGGATCAAGTTTGATGTCGTTGGCTCAGAGTTTTGCAAAGGTTTGCTCCAGATCGGCTATGAGATGGTCAGCCCATTTGGACTTGACCATGATGTCATCAATGTAGGCCTCAATGGTCCACCCAATGAGGTCCCCAAAGCATTTGAGCATATAGCACTGGTATGTAGCCCTAGCGTTCTTCAGATCGAATGGCATTGAGATGTAGCAGAACGATCCGAAGGGGGTGATGAAAGATGTCGCGAGCTGGTCGGACTCTTTCATCGCAATTTGGTGGTACCTAGAGTATGCATCAAAGAAGCAGAGGGTTTCACACCCCGAGGTAGAGTCAACTATTTGGTCTATACGCGGCAAAGGAAACAAATCCTTTGGGCACACTTTGTTGAGACCCATATAGTCAACACATATCCTCCATTTCCCACTCTTCTTTCATACAAGAACGAGATTGGCTAACCACTCTAGGTGGTATACTTCCTTGATGAATCCGGCTGCTGAAAGTTTTGCTATCTCCTCGCCGATGGCCCTGTGTTTCTCCTTATCAAAGCGATGCAGGTGTTGCTTCACCGACTTGGAGCCTGGGTAGATCTTCAAGGTATGCTCGATGAATTCCCTCGGAATGCCTGGCATGTTCGAGGGTTTCCACATGAAGATGTATCTATTAGCACGGAGGAAGCCAATGAGCGCGCCTTCCTATTTAGAGGAAACGTGGTACCAACATGCACTGTTTTACCCTTGGTGCTATCGAGATCTATGAGGACCTCTTTGGAGCCCTCCACCGGTTCAAAAGACCCGATCAACTTCTGGGTGTCGGGCGCTTCTTCGGTGACCTCCTTCTTGATGGCAGCGAGCTCTCCAGAGGCAACGATTGCTATGGCATGACCATAGTACTCGACCTCGCACTCATAGGCGTGCTGGAAGGAGGTGCCGACGGTGATAACCCCACTAGGGCCTAGTATTTTTAGCTTGAGGTATGTATAGTTGGGGACGGCCATGAACTTCATGTAGCATGGATGCCCTAGGATGGCGTGGAAGGTTTTGGGGAACCTGACCACCTCGAAGGTGAGGGTTTCCATCCTATAATTGAATGGATCCCTGAAGGTAATGGGTAGATCGATCGGCCCAAGTGGCATGGCCTACTTTCTAGGCATGATGCCATAGAAAGGCGCTTGGGTTGGGTGGAGGCATGTCCGATCGATGCCCATTTCATCGAGCATCTTGGCATACATGATGTTGAGGCCGCTCCCTCTATCCATCAGTATTTTGGTGAGCCACTTCGTGCCGATGATCGGGTCAACCACGAGCGGATATCTCCCCAGATGTGGGAAGCTCTCTGGGTGGTCGGTCCGATCGAAGGTTATGGTGGACTCAGACCATAGGAGGAAGGGAGGTGTGGCCGGTTCAGTTGTATAGACCTTGTGGTGCATGACCTTCTAATGACGTTTAGAGTCATAGGCCGCTGATCCTCCGAAGATCATGAGGCAGTCATTCGGCATTGGAAAGCTGTCGTCCTTTTCCTTGGCATCGTCCGTGGTGTGGGCAGGGTCATTTCTGTGCTCCCCTTTGTTGGAGCCTCTAGACAAGAACTGTCGCATGAGGCTGCAGTCCTTGTACGGATGCTTGACTGAGAAAGCATGGTTTGGGCATGGCCCCTCGAGTAATTTTTCAAAATGGTTTGGAGTGCCCTCCATGGGCTTTCGACCACCCTTGCGGTCAGCAGCAGCCATGACCGAGTCCTCACGTCATTGCTTCTTGTTCTTCCTTTTGGCAGAATGATTGGAGGTGCCTTTGCTGGCACCCTTGTCCCGCCTTGCCTTGCCATTGAGACGATCGAAGATCGCTCCGACCGCTTCTTCTCCTAAGGCATGGCTGGTGATGATGTCTAGGAGTTCCTTGGTGGTTCGCGGGCCCTTGTGTCCTAGCTTATGAACCAAAGACTCATAGGTAGTCCTGGATAGGAAAGCCCCTATAATGTCAGTGTTGATGATGTTAGGTAGCTCATTGCACTGTTGGGAGAAGCACTGGATGTACCCATAGAGGGTTTCACTAGCCTTCTGTTGGTAGTTTTTGAGGTCCCATGGGTTCCTAAGGCGCTTGTATGTGCCCTGGAAGTTACCCGCAAAGATCTCCTTCAGGTCCTCCCAACTCTAGATTCTATTGGACGGCAGGTGTTCCAACCACGCTCGTGCTGAATTGGCCAAGAACAGTGGAAGGTTGTGGATAATGAAGTCATCATTATCCGTGCCACCGGCTTGGCAGGCAAGCCGATAGTCTTCGAGCCAAAGTCCAGGGTTTGTTTCCCCAGAGTACTTCAGGATGTTGGTCAGTGGCCGATACCTTAGCGGGAAGGCAGCGTTGAGGATGTGTCAGGCGAAGGCCTGAGGGCCTAGTAGACTGGGGCTCAGACTTTGATCCTTGCCGCTATCGTAGCATCCGTCGTGGCAAGGATGATAGCCACAGCTGGCTCCCTCTCTTGGATCGCCATGGGTACGCATGCGAGCATCGAGAGTGTTGTGTGCGTCACTATTATGGCCGAGATGCTGATGCACCGGGACCATGGCACGCTGCCTGCCACCCTATGGTGCCTGGTGGACTGACACAGTCCCTACTGGGATGCCTAGGAGAGCGTGTGTTGGCTAGCGTCGAGCTCGTGTCACAGAGACAACAAGCTCTCTACCTGGGCACGCTCGAGCAGTGTGCGAATTTCATGGTGGGCCCAATGATCCTTGGGCGTCGCGGCCTCTAGAAGACCATGGAGTAGGGTGGCTACAGTGGCGATGTTCTGGCTTGCCCGTGCAAAACAAGGATGGGCTTCATCATCGGTGATGATCCTTTGGTTTACATCGCAGGCCATAGCACATGCGCGCCCACCGTCTCCACGGCATTCGATCTCCCAATTGAGCTTTGCGCATTCCTGCTCAAGCTGGAGTCGCGTTTCCTTGATCTCCCGATGTCGGGCTTTCAGCTACTCCACCCCCATGCGAGGTGGGGCCACTGTCTCCCCTTTGGCCTCTTTGCCAAGGTTGTCCGCTAGGGTAGCCTCCTCCTCGGAGATGCTTTCAATGTGTCCCTTGGGGGTACCCGTCATGAAGCATTCCCGGGAGGGATGATGGCTCCCCCTGCTGGAGTCAGAGCCAGAGGATGACCCTAGCTCCTCTACGAGGAGGTTGTGGAGAGATTCCATGACATGTTTGATCACCCCCACAAACTCATTGTTTGCGGGTGGTAGGACCATGCGTCATGCCACAAGGTGGCTAATGGTCGCCGCAACATTGCGGAGACCAAACGGAAGCGCTGTCGGGGCGCTCCATATGTGGTGTTCCGGAGAGAGGGGTTCTCCTCTGGTGAGCCATGCCATGTTGTTGGCGTTGGAAAAGGTGAGGCGGTGCTGGTCCTCCTTGGACTATTGGGGTCCTAGGGAGACACTAAGCTGGCGTTCAAGCCTCTCATAGTTGAGGCTGATGGAGGGGAGAGATTGGATGGCGGCGTGAGCCAATGCCAACTCTCCTCCCACCGTGACAATGAAGTCCAGGTCACTGAAGCTCACATGTGTGCCCAGGACCTAGCTAATTCCCTGGCTAGCCATTCATGGCCTAATGTTAACATCGGAACGCGCAAAGGTCCCCTACCTAGCTCACCAACTATCGGTGTTTTGGGTAAACACCAACTAGTAAATTTGTATTTGTTGCGCGTTGGGCCTGGATGGTGTGCTAAAAGACATAAGGTTTATACTGGTTTGGGCAAAATGTCCCTACATCCAGTTTGCTACTATTACTCATGTTATTAGCACTGAAAGGTTCATAGTAGGGGGCACAAATGGTCAAGAGAGGGACAGGTCCCAAGTCTCTGATGGAAAGGTTGAAAGAGCGCTGAGAGCTTGGTTGCTGCTCAGCTATGTGTTGTGTGATGCATGGTGTGTAGAATTGATCCATCCCTTTAGTGGGGTGCTCTATCCTCCCTTTTATAGATCAAGGGGGAGCAGGGATTAGAGATGGGAGAAAGAGGAAAACCAGAGGCAGCAAAGGTCCTTCGAAGGTGCTGGGTCCTCCTTTTCCTTTGAGCCTGCCCTACTGATATGGAAGACGGTGCTAGGGATAGCACATTCGTTGATCCTGATAGGTCCATGCTCTGGCTTCATTTAGCAAGTGGTCACATCCCATCCCACTTTGGCGAGCAATGTGGCATGCCAGGGTGCCGAGCCATGACCCTATGGGGAGCAGATGGTGTAGAGGCCCCACGGTTGTTACTGTAGATGACATGAGTTTCCTCCTAGACCGTAGTGGCTGTCGTATGTTTCCGTCAGGATTCATGTACGACAGAAAATGCTGGCGCCCATAACACTATCGAACAAATATCGACGCCCACAACACTGTTTGAGCTTTGACATGCCTAGAAGGGCTTAAAGCTCCCATCTAGTCATATCCTGATGGTACTTTCCTATAGGTGTGCAGGTTATGGTCCTCGATATTATAGTTGACTTGAGTGCCCTGCCTTATCTATGTGCGTAGTTATGAAGGAGCAGCACATAGACGTCAGGCGAGGCAGAGCCTGCTCCTAGACGTCGGGTGAGGCGGAGCCTACCCTCAAACATCGGGCAAGGTGGAGCCTACCCCTGGATGTTGGGCGAGGTAGAGCCTGCCCTCGGATGTCGAGCAAGGCGGAGCCTACCCTTGAACATTGGGCGAGGCGGAGCCTGCCCTTGGACATCGAGCGAGGCGGAGCCTGCCCTAGATATCGAGCGAGGCAAAGCCTACCCTCAGACATCGGGTGAGGCAGAGCCTGCCCCTAGACATCAGGCGAGGTAGAGCCAGCCCTCAGGGGTCAAATGAGGCAGAGCCAGCCCTTAGGGGTCGGATGTGGTGGAGCCAACCCTCAGGGGTCGGACAAGGCAGAGTTAACCCTCGGTCACTGGGCAAGAGGTGTAGTCACGTTTTTGTCTATTCAGAATCATCAACGTTTGATGATTATTAGCTCCTCCTCTTTGGGTACCCTAGTATTCGGTCCCCAACATATAGCAATCCATTTCAGAGATGGGTTTCCTTCTACTACTAGTGAAGAATTTCTTCTTCTTGCCATCAAACTTGACGCCATTCTTGTTTTGCTTCTTGAGCATCTTGGTGGTTCTTCTCACCATGAAAGCAAGACTTGCATCATCAATCTCATCATCACTGGAGCTATCATGATCAACTCTTGCTTTGCCCCTCTTCTCTTAGCTAGCCTTGAATGCCAAATCTTTCTTCTTGGTAGAAGAAGAGCCATCTTGTGGAGTGATGTGCATGTACATCTCATGTGCATTTATCTTCCCCAATATTTGAGTTGGCGTAGCGGTGGAAAGATCACCTTGATGAAGCACCATCATAATATGCCCATACTTGTCAATGGGGAGGACACTCAAGATCTTTCTCACAACATCGGATGGTTGTATTAGTGTGAGTCCAAGCCCATTGACTTCCTCTACAACAACATTCAAATGTGAATACATCTCATTAGCACTTTCTCTAGGAAGTATCTCAAATGAGTTAAGCTTTTTCATCACAAGATGATAGCATTCCTCACTGCTCACTCTTGGTTCCCTCATGGAGCGTACAAATGTCCAACCATAGTACATGGACATCTTTGTGGTTCTGCATATGGTTAAAGACATCCTTGCAAAGGCCTCTAGAGAGGGTGTTTCTAGCCTTTGCATTCCATTTCTCGTAGTTAACCTCATCAGCCTTGAGGGTTGGCAGGATCCTTAGGTTTTGGGAAGCCTTGTGAGGTGGCTCTAAGAACTTCAACATCTAAAGCCTCTAAGTAAGCCTCTATGTGAATTTTCCAATAAGGAAAATCATCTCCCTCAAAGATAGGAGGGGGTCCATCCCCGTGGGACATCTTGCTCTAGGCGGTTAAGCCTAATTTAGGGAGCACGAGGCTCGATATCAATTGAAAGGATCAAGATGCCCAAGAGGGGGTGAATTGGGCTAATTCTAAATTTTATTCAATAATTAAGTCCTACACTTAGCCCACTTCACCCCTTGTGACTAGAATGTGTTTCTATTATTCAACCACACAAAAGTTTTGCACCCTAGGTTCCAATCCTACTCTAGCATGGCAATTCTAGGAATGTAAAGATATGAAATGAATTGCTCAAATGTAAATGCTCAAAGTAAAGAGAGGGAAAGTAACACGGTGATGTTTTCCTGAGGTATCGGAGAGTCACCACTCCCCACTAGTCCTTATTGGAGCACCCACACAAGGGTGTAGCTCCCCCTTGATCTACGCAAGGATCAAGTGCTCTCTATGGGCTAATTCTTTGACACTCTGTCATGGTGAATCACCCACAACTGCTCATAACTTGACTTGGGTCATCCATAAGCTCCGTCGGATGATCACCAAGCTTCCAATAACCACCGAGCCATCTAGGTGATGGCAATCACCAAGAGTAACAAGCACAAACTCTCACTTGGCCAAGACAAGCCTAATGAGAAAGGTGGATGCACACTTGCTACTCTCTATTCACTAATGAGGTCCTTAATCTTGGATTCTCAAATCTCAATCACCTCACTAGGCTCTTGCTCTCCATTGCACTCCAAAGGTGTTTCTTAGCTGAACAAATAGGCAAGAGACCTCCTATGGATGAGAGGAGTAAGTATTTATACCCCCTCATTCAAAACATAATGTTTGGAGGCTAAGTCATCACTCTGCGGACTGACCAGACGCTCCAGTCAGGGTGATCGAATGCTCTGATCAGTTGTGCCCGCCATTGTGCTAGAGAGAGCCGTTAAGCTCTAACCAGACTCTGACCAGCGTCCGGTCAGCCTCAACTGGACGCATCCGATTAAGAAAAAACATTCTAGAACCTTACTGGAGTCAACCAGACATAGGCACCCCAGTGTCTGGTGCTCCTCCACTCAGTGTCCGATTAGTACGAGACAACTATAGTTGATTGACCGGACTCTAACCAGCATCTGGTCAGCATACACCGGACTCATCCAGTTAAGAAAAAACCTCTCTAGAACCTCTCTGGAGTTGACCAGATGTAGGCACCCCAACGTCTAGTGCTCCTCCACTCATCATTTGATCAGTACCAGATGACTACAATTGATCAAATGAACTAACTAGACTCACCCTCTAGCATCCGGTCACAACCAGACCAGCGTCCTGGTCAGTCATTTGACCCTCCATTCACTTCCAACTCAAAATCCTACATGAATGAAGTTGACTCCAATTGATCTTAGGGCTATTCCTGAGCTACCTAGTGCTAGGTTTGACAAGTGTGCACCACACCTAACCCACTAGACTCACCTAGGTCAAGCTACTAGTCCTATACCCCCTTTAAAAGTATGGCCAAAGGAAAAACAAAGTCCTAAACTACTCTAAGTGTCTCTCTAACATCAAATGACACTTAGAACTAGTCCTGTTCTTTACCTTGTCATCCATCCTTTGAAAACCAAAATGATTTCCATCGACAGGGGCATAACAACCATGATTGCCCAATCAATTGCTATTATCATGACCTAACTTAAATTGCCACTACAAAACACACATTAGTCATAGTAATCTCATGTCATCATTAATCACCAAAACCCAACTAGGGGCCTCTGCAAAACACACATTAGACTTGACAATAAAATGACTTAAAGCATTTAAGTCTTATTATAGGCTCTTGTGATACACATGTTCTTTGTTGATCCTCTATTCTAAGGTATAGACAACATCGGTAAGATCTTCAATCTTCTTCTATGGGAGTGCCATGGTCATCTCTGGGCGCTTCTCTTCATTCTCTATAACTATTGGTGCCCTCCTTTTCTTCTTCTTGGGAGGAACAACCTTGATCTACTCCAGTATAGCTCGGATTCCATCAATGGTTGTACATGGGGTGACCGACTTATATTTCATGCATGTAACATCCCCAAACTTATTAGTCTTCACTCCGGTCAGCACCTCGTGTCCCTTTGGAGGAAGGAGGTTGATCTCCTTTGTCACCTTCAACAACTTTGGTACGTCCAGCTGTGGCTCCTTCTAACGTGGCTTGCCTTCAAGAAGTGGATGTGGTTGTGGTAGAGCGATCACCGGACGACAGACAGCTTGGGCATAGTAAGATTGGCTTGGACAAATAGGAGCTATCTCACATGGCTGAACGACGCTCAGTGCTAGAGCATCAGACTTCTTATTCAGATCAACTCCATAGGGGATGATCTCTCAACTGACCATTAGAATTTAGAGAGGAGGAGAGCTTTGTTGTCAGTTAGACAAAGGAGGAGAGCTTTGTTGACCATTAGAATTTATATAGGGGAACAACTTGTAGCAGAGATCAAGATCTATCCATTAGGGTCCTCGTAATGAAGGAATATGCAAATGCAAGCAAAAAACTACGGGATTACGAAGGAGAAGGTTCTAGAATACACAAGAGAATCGACCGCATGCGAGGCAGTTGCCAGTGGGGCTAGCCGATCCCTCACAATGCCCTCACATGGAGATTTTTATCATGGCGGTTACTAACCTCTATCTAATCCCAAAAAAGATATTTATCCATTACGAAACGTGTTTTTTCAGAAAGATCTTGAGAAAATCAGAAAATCTACCTCATCCAAATCCTCACGTGGTTTTTTAGGTTCTAGAAAGATCTTGAGATGGTGGTCATTTACCTTCAATAATGTACCTTTGTCATTTTGAAGTGTTACTGCTCCATGCGATGAAGTGCTTATCACCTTGAATGGTCCTTTCCATTTGCTTCGAAGTTTTCCGTGCCCAAATAATTTCACCCTAGAATTAAAAAGTAATATCTTATCTCCTGGGGCAAACTCCTTCTTCTTGATCCTCTTGCCATGCCATCTCTTTGTTCTCTCCTTGTATATCTTGGCATTGTGATATGCTTTTTCATGCCATTCATCAAGCTATGAGAGTTGCATCTTCCTCTTGGTTCCTGTGGCTTCAAAGTCCATGTTCCATCGCTTGATAGCCTAGTGAGCCTTGAATTCTAGCTCAACAAGTAGATGATAGGTCTTTCCATAGACAAGTTGGTATGGTGACATCCCAAGTGGTGTTTTGTAGGCCGTTCTATAAGCCTATAGTGCATTGGGTAGTCTATCCTTCCATGCAGTCCCCATCTCATTGACTGTCTTCTGCAGAATGTTCTTGATTTGTTTATTCAATGTTTTTGCTTGGTCACTTGTCTAAGGGTGATACAGAGTAGCAACATTGTGATGGATCCCATGTCTTAACAAGTAATTGTGAAAGTTCTTGTCAATGAAATGAGTGCCTCCATCACTCATTACTATTCTTAGAACTCTGAATCATAGAAATATTGTCTGTTCAAACATCTTTTTGGAGTTCTTTGCGTTAGCTGTTCTGCATGGCATGGCTTTAACCCACTTGGAGACATAATCAACTGCCACCAAGATATTTTTCTTCTTGTTTAAAAGATAGAATCTCTAAATGAGGCTGACTACCCTAGAGATGGGAAAGAAATGCAAGTAGAAGCTAGAGCATAAAGCTTCATAATCTCCTTGTCTACTCCCTATGGTGACATTATAACAACATTTAGCTTTTACCATCAAAGAGAAAGGAAAAAAGCTTCCATCGAAAGGTTTTGTCTGACATGCCTGCAATGCTAAGCATGCACAGGTTTGTTTAAACTCATTTTGGTGGGAATAGGGATTTTCATCATCTTTGCCTGAAAAGGATTGATCCTGAACCATGTTAATTAAACACGGGCATAGCTCATAGCTAGATGTTAGGATAGGTTTTGAAGACTCTTGTGGTTGTAGGCGTACGCTCATAGGTGCACCATATTGGTAGATAGGTGTGGATTCTAGATCCATGGTAAAAACAAAAGATAAAAGATAAAAGAATAACGATAAAAGGATAAGCTAGGTTTGAAGTTAACTTAGCAACCGTTTCTCCAGGCAACGGTGCCAGAAATGCTTGTTGGTATAAATTAATGCACACAGAATAATCTGTAAGCACATGGATATTATACTGATGTAGCACTTTACTAGGAGTACCTAGTTTTATATCGAACTCAAGGAAATATGTGTGAGAATAACCAAATCTAAATTAACCCAACTTCACAATCAAGGCTAGATAATAGGAGCATAGAGGAGATTGCAGAGGTCTTCTAGTTCTAACTTCTGTAAGCTTTGTCTTCTATTATTCAATTCTAGAGATATTACTAAAGAAAACATAGGCAGGGTATGTTTCCTATAGCAACAATGTCCTGCTAGGCCTACTAACGGGAGGTGGACTACAAAGGATTCAACGAGGCTATAAGAGTCACCCTCACGAGCTACCACCGGTCTAGAAAGTAAGGTACATCCATGAGTAACTAAGTCCTAAGCACCATGCTTACACTATGAATACTACTTTAACCTAGGAGCTACAAGGAATAAAGTACTCAAAAGAGAGTCACAAACCTAAAGAACAATATGAACAAGATGCTTACTTGAATTAGAAGTTCGATTACCTAAGAAATCTTAGAAGCAAGCTCAAGAAGAACTTGATTCTGCCATGGTACAAGCCATAGAGAGAGCACTGATAGGCTAGGACTCCTTCGAAACTCTTCCCTCATACTCTATCTCTCTATCTCTAATATAAGACTAGATCCTATTGAGGACTAATCTTCTCTTGATTGCTACCTCTAATCCTGGTGGAAATATGGATTAGGGTTTCTAGACATCAGGCTCTTAGGATCAAACTTGGCATGCCCTAGGGGTGTAGAAAGGTATATATAGGCTGGAGCATCTATCCTAAGCCTTTGAAGCAAACTGACTTGAATAAACGGCGAAGATGTAATCCTTAAGGCGGTGGAGGACCGACATAGTAACAAGGGGCTACCAGGTGGGTCCCATAGACTAGTCGGCCTACATGTGGGACTAGTTGGCCCCAACTAGCAGGGGCTCAAGCTCCACTTTGGTGATTTGCCTTCTGGAGTCTTCTAGAGTCTTCTAACATTGTTTATCCTATGAAATTACACGATTTCCTTTGATGAATAGGTCCTCCTTAATAGTTTTCTGATTAAATCCTATTGGAAACATAGATTCACCAAAACTCATGGAATTTGTCGGTTAAAACCCCAAAGTTTATGTTGGTGATCCATTTTAATCATTTATGCAAGGTACATTGATTGTTTGTGATGAATGTTAACTACCGTCAACAACTGTCGAGCATCTTTTGTTGACACTAGCCACCGCTGCTAGAACCCTAACGTCACCCACTCACTGTCCCCACTACCTACCCAACCTATCTTCTTGAGCCTCTTGTAAGCTCGCCAAAGTTGGGGAAAAGAGGGAGAAAGGCTAGAGATGGAGAAGAATGAGAGGGAGAGGAATTGAGTGTTCAGAGGAAGAGGAACACTCGTGTGCATTGTATATCCTACTCCCTCTATCCCTAAACAAGAGCATGCTTGCTTGGTTGGCTTTCCAAAATATGCCAAGCTTAAGATTTGGCAAACTATGATTTTGGATGTCATTTGGTTCACAACCGTAAGTTGTTAACCTTTTACATTTGGCTTGCCAAATCAATAGTAATTTTTTTGCCTAACTTTTGCTTGCAAAATCTTTGGCTTGGCAAGATTTGGCAACAAACCAAGCAAAAGTTAGGCAAAAAAAGTTTATCATTGATTTGGCAAGCAAATGTGAGAGGTTGGCAACTTTTGGTTGCAAACCTAATGACATCTAAAATTATGCTTTGACAAATCTTTGGCTTGGCATATTTTGGAAGCCAGTCAAGTAGGCTCAGCTGCACCCATGTTAGGAGTTTTGAACTGTTGTTTCCTAGGTTTTTTGATCCATTGCAAGTCTCGTAGATCTAAAAAATGTCATTAGTGTTCACCTATTCGGAGATAAGCCATTATAATTTATTAGTTCTAAAATATGCCATTGTGGAAGAACCGCCTAATCTAATGCCTCCTAGGAGTACTTGTCTTCCATTAGACACTAAGTACTCAAGGGAAGACACTAAATTACATAGTTCTGTCAAGCACACCTCAAGGGAGAACCCAAAAATCCACATTTTTCCATCAGGGTCATAAATGAGAGAATAAAGCTTACAACATTTTAGCCATTTCTTACATCACTTTTCATGCAACACCAGAGTATAATATTTATTGATTATAACAGCGGAATATACCCATGTTATCAGAGTTATGAAGAATTTAATTTAACAGCGGAATATAAACATGTGATCAGAGTTACAGCGGAAATAAATATCTATTCATGACATGATGAAGCATTGATATATAAACTATAACAATAGATTATAAAACTTTTGTTTATAAAAACATTTAGCAAGAGTTATAAATAAAAACTATGATCACAGCATAAATGAATCCTCTCTGAGCCCACCAGGAGAGATCCACACACAAGAGTCAGCTCTAGCATCCGCCTATCACCTGCAACAGGGGGAAATAAAACCCTAAGTACTCAATTGTACTCAGCAAGACTTACCCGGTAGGAAGAAACAAAAGACTCCAAGGGTATGCAAGGCTATCTGGCTTGTGAGATTATTGCATCTACAAGGAGCATTACTAAACGTGCATCCTTATATTCAATTTATTAGCAGTCATCATTAGTTCATTAACTAACCATTCTATATAAGCACCTATACTACTTTCAAACAGGTGGTAAGCAATCAGAACTAGTTTTACATCTTTCATATTCTAGTTCTTACTATAGTGCTAGACTGTAGACAAGTCATACCAGATAACTCGACGATTCACGAACCAATGTATCCCAGCTGGGTACCCTGAAACACATGCCCCGCTTGTATCCCTAGGCACAAGCAAGACTAACCCATCACTCTCCTGTCAATGGGTCTAGGTTTCCATCCAAACTTGGACTCCAAGCCCCCACACCTGAGTCCTAGACTCAGTGTGGTGCTTAGACCTCCACCATCCCCGCCTCCAATCAGTCAGTCTGAAAAGAGCCGAAACCCACGATAAGAGAGCAATGAGCCTTTCCTGCTCCTATAAACAAGTATGTGCTTAGGATAATAAGTCTATGACCTGACTAGAATCCAATGCAATGGATAGTCCTTAACCGACATAGGCAGAACAAGCGCAATCCGAGCCTCAGTTCGAATGCCAAACCAAGTCTAGATCCAAAGTACCATTCTGCCCAGTCTCCAATTATCATTCATATATATTCCATGTGATAGTAATATAATAACAACAATAATATCTTTCCTATCTCTCGCGAGTGATAGGCAATCACTCGATTTCTACTAGAGTCCTGTAGCATAGCAATCTATGTGATACTGTCATACTAGTAAGACTAATAGGATAAAGATATATATATATGCAAGTGGGTTTCATTCAACTCCTTAAAACTTAATGCACAAACATAATATAAAGTGCAGAAAAGTAGGGGTTATACACCGGGGCTTGCATGGGTAAGATATAACCAAAAGTTAGTGTTCCATCTTTGTGACATGATTACCAAGGCACCATCTCTTCTGTTACTCTGGTCATCTCCACGATACATCATTGTTCCTATTATGATATACGTGGATGCAACGCATAGATGTAAATAATCAACGATAGCCGAAACTCTTAGAAATTCGATTAGCCTCATAAGCTAACGAGATAACTCTAACATGCTTGTCTACATATCCACGTCATCAAGTAAGGCTTGTTCCTAGAAAATGTTTTCGTTCTACAAACCCCCAATTAATTTTGACATTTGATCGATTAAATAAATATTTCCAGTACTAGTGCACATTTAGTTACCTTAACAAACTAATTCCTATGGAGCTACAAAAATTACAGTGAGCACCTAATATTGCTAGGAATCTACTGTAAAAATTTCAGAGCCAACACTATCACCAATTTATCACAACAATTCCTACAAATTTATATTTTGACTAATATTAAGTATCTCAATTTAATTATATAACTCCTAAGAATATTATAAACTATGTGAACAACATATACTACTAGATAGATCATGATTTTAGGACTCCAACAAAATTAGTTTCATAATTTTTGGACAACTACACAAATTTATATTGATTTTGCAAGTTTGCCTTAGAAATAAATTAGAAAATGCTTTAGAAAACGAAAAGGGCCGGCAGGCAACCAATTTGGCCTAGCAGCCCAACATAGCCCAGCGTGGGGCGCATAGCCGCTCACCAGCAGGCCAACCCAACCAGCCCGCTACTGTGAGCGCATTGCATGTTTTACAAACGAGTCCCTGTGTTTTGGGATAATCAGCGTCGCCACAAAACACTATTGCAGCAGACTCGAACTTTGCATCAAGCACCCTAGATTAAATTGTCATCGCAACTAGGCGGTCCCTGGCACCACCGTGCATGTTGGCACAACTCCGGCCTAGCACTGCACACCTACGTCGGTCCGTAGAGCGAGGCACTGGCTAACCGTGCAAGCCGACGAGCATCGTGGGGCCAAGCCGGACTCCTCGATGGTGGTTGGGAGATAGGCAATGACCCTAACACGCTGTCCACACTGCTAAGCCACCCGTCATGGTGGCACAAGCGTTCTAGGGACCTAGGGTACTAATAGAGAGGTAGAGGCAATAGGGGAAGCAGTAGGAGCTCACCGCGGTCCACGCTGTGGTGGCGGTTGAGGTAGAGGAGGACCGAGATGACCTAGCCACAGTGCGTGCGAGCACGATGGCATCGCTCTGAGGTAGACATGGTGCATCACCACGCCATCGACTGAATGCTCTGACCAAAAGAAGATGAGCACTAGTCCTAGGGGATCAAGACAAGCTCAGAAATGCCATCAATTGATCCTTTACCTATGGGTTTGGCTTACCCCCAAATCTCTAGCCACGGACGGCGCTCAAGGCCGACGACGATGGAAACACCAATTTGGTGGTCAATGGTGCACGATTGGCTCTGATTTAGTGCAGGGAGCTAATAGGCTAGTCTAGCTACTTGTAGGTGCAAGCAATTGAACTACAACTGCACTGTGCACAGTGAATCAGGGACTGCTACGGCTAGGGTCCCACATCGGCTCATTGTTTCCATCGACGTTGATAGCTTGTGAGGCATGGTTTATTGGTAGTGGCTAGTCAGAAAGGACAAGAGGGATGAAGGGATGGTGACTGAGCTTGTCGCACAGAGGCAGGGCCTAGCAGTGGCTGCCTTTACTCGCTGATTGAACACAGCGAGTGCGGCCAAGACGAGCGCCATCGTGAGACAGCAACAGTGCGGGCAGCAGCAGCTCAGCGCATAGTAGCCGCACATAGCGTGCAGTGTCAGTGACATGCATAAGTATGGCAGGTTGTGTAACACCCTAGGTGTTAGCCTTGCATAATTTGACTTGCATTGCATGAGCACAAGCATCAAGCATTCATATATAAGCTTTTATATTTGAAACATGCTTTGTTATTTCATGTTTCCTTGTATGTATGCATATGATCATGTATGAATGAGTGCAAGTGGGTAATGTTAGTCACTAAAACACCTTAGCTACACTTAGGATGACTAATGGAACAATGTTCATGTAGACCACTTTGTTTAATTAAGCTCCTAAGTGGTGATATGCATGTTAACCTAGGAAGTAAAATATGTACCCAATGTATAAAATGCTTGTGTGACCTTAAGAATACATTAAGCATGTTTAGAATATCATTATGAACAACTTTGGTATTCATGACTCGGGCTAGTTTGATCTCTAAGCCATAGTTTAAGTGTATGTCATCATTTATAAGTGACATGTTTGACCTAGTTTGAACTATGTCATAGAGACTTTGCATGGATGTGTTCACTATAGAAAAGTTGTAGTATTTGAGTAGAGCAACAACTTTTATTTTTGGATCATAGGCTAGTTAAGCTCCTAACATGCTTGAAATTAGCTCACAAAAATCAGTAAAACTCAAGTTTTCAACACTTAGAATTTTTCCAAGTCCTAGCACAGTTTACAGTTTCGCTGAGCTGACTTTGAGATGATTTTACTCCTTATTCGTTGAGAATTAGACTTTAGTCTTTTAAGAGAAGTTGTAGATGGTATATAGGGATACGACTTTGGTTAAGGAAGATTTAGCTTATGAGCCACAGATTAGGAGTTACGGAGGGAGGAACTTTGGGTTTCAGGCGCATTTTCGAGGTAGTATTAGCAGCTCCTTCAGTTTTTTGAATCTGACTGAGTGGTCCGACCGGCTCAGCTTGCGCGCGCCATGTGGAAGCAGTGCACCGGCGCTGCCCCCACATGCCAGTGGCAGGTCGCAGTGAATAACCGAGCGCTGTGCCTGTTGTCTTCCTCTCCATTCACTTGCTTGCTTCTCCTTGCCTATTCTTCTTTCTCTGCCTTGAACAACTGACTGTACAGAGCAGCGCCGCCGCCATGAAATCCATCGCCGCAGCAGCGCCTCCATCTTTCTCCTCCCACCAACAGCACCACCATGGCCTCACTGCGTTCCCGACCTAGCTGCACCTTCCCTCGACAGTAGGTAAGCCGAGCGAGTCCATAGCTCCATCGCGTCTGCCATTGTTGCCACCATGTGCGAGCTCATACACGGCCATACTTCCCTGAGCTCTAACCGCTCTTCCTCTCCATCGCTCTGTGTCTGACTTGGGCCAGTAGATGCTCCCATGATGGGCCATTAGGGCTAAGCCGCCGTCAGTTCACCGGAACCGATGAGCTCGCTGCCACTGACCGTACAGCCACGCCGCTGAGCCACTCTCTCCACCGCCGTGTGCGTAGAAGTTGCGAAAATCGATTGCTAACCTATACCGATAGATGCGTCTCGACGACAAGCTACGGCCGGTCAAAGCGCAGCCCCTGCTTCTGTCCATATGACATAAGGGGTCAGGTTGACCTAGGGGCCTAGCCGTCAGCCCCCTTGGGTGCAGTAGGCTGTGTGCGCGTATCATATGTTAGGATTTGGTCGTTTTTGTTTTAATCTTTTTCTAGATTTTGTGAGGATCTTGTAAATTCAATATCTAGAGCTACAGAGGTCCGATTTGAGTGATTTCAATTTTGTTGTGTTCCTTAGGAAGTGTAGTATTTTATAAAAATATGAGATGTACAGTTTCTAGTATTTTATTGGTTATTAAAATGTATTTAGATAAATGCTTTTTGAATGTTTACAATCTTGTAAATTATATATCTTGAGCTAGAAATGTGATAAAATTGTGATTCCAAATTTGTTAGTCTTGTGTTGACATGCTCTAGCTAGGAAAAATATTAGGATTACGGTAAACTTGATTGAAATATGATCTTTCTAGTTTATCTATTAATAAATGACATTTTCTAAGGAAAATTATAGGGATAAAAATATGTAACATATTGCTATGAAATTTTTGTACAGTAGTATGGCCCTAATATGAAGCTAGAAAAATTATATAATCTATTGTTTAACACTTTTCTATATGGTTTACTATTTTCATTAAAATAACCCTTGCTAGATTGTCATTTTTCCATAGGATGTTTTACATGACCAAATGTTATGAAATTTTCACAGTAGCCTATTGTGAGCACTAGGAAGCTACTGTAATTGTATGATAATTTATTGTGCACATTAGGTGTATGTTTGTTATTTACCCTAATTATCTAATTAAATTAATAAAGACATTTAAGTAATTAAATTGTGATTGACCATGATGTTTTCTATGGTGCTTGTGATGCATAGTAACTGTTTATGTTTATAGTAAGGCTTAGAAGCAATTGATTGTATGCAACTAACTAATTATCACTTTATAATTCAAATAAAGGGCTGCATGTATAGTTTCGGTTGTGTGGATGATTTCATGTTGATAATGGCCTTTTATGTAAAACTTGTTAATAACAAACTTGTAGATAACTTACTAATATACCTTGTGTTAAATTTTCATTATCATAGGCCTTAGGGTTTAAGAGTTTTGGCTGTTAGAAGTTTGCTGCCCTAATTGTTTGTTCTCTGGATAGAATTGCTTGACTGGTTTGTTTGACCTAGATAACTGTTGAATCACGTTGGGAGTATCCAAAGAAAGTTGTAGACAATTTCATAAGAGTTCTAGAATGTCAACAACCATATGATTGTGATGTATATAACTCCAGTTATGATTAAAACAAGTAGCTACTATTTTGGTAGTTCGATAAATAAATTGCAAAAGTGTTTGCTTAAGTAATAGAGAAAACATATGCACCTACTCAGTAAAATAGGATGCACTTGTCATTACTTTAGCACCATGCTGTTGAAAATACTTACGAGGATGCATTCATCACCTTTTACCATATTATATGTGTTGTCATACATGCATTCGCGATATCTTATTCCATGATCATGCATATAGGATCGACCGAGGAGATAACATTACTAGAATTCAATGAAGAAAAGGAAGGGGATCAGCAAGGGACTCCTCAAGCCATAGCTCTTGAAGAAGGGGAGTAGACTCTAGAAGAGCTCCCTGTTTGCCCAGATCACTGCCCCACTTCTTTTCTCAAAGGCAAGCCCCGGAGCATTCTAAGTCTCCTAGTGTTTTACAAAATATTACTCGAGTTCTTTATGATTGATGCATTAGGTTATAAGAGTTGACTAGGAAACACTTGATGCATGGAACTACCATGTCCAGAGATATACACCTTTCACCCTATGTAGGTCTAGGCTTGAACATATGCTTAGCCATGCTTAGACCGGTAGAAGTCGGGTGATTTCCTGTCACCTACGAGATATAGGTAGATATCGAAGCACGGTTGGCTATATTGCTATGGTGGAAAAGAACCATGGGGTAATGTAAATGGAGACCGGGCGAGATGTCGATAGAGAAGTAACAAGACATGGAGGTCTTAGGGTGTGGATCTATCCCCGTCTATGTCGATTAAGGATCATACCGTTGTTGGTGCTGTTTGACAAGATTGAATACATGCCTATCACTTAGCTGGCTGGATAACTCATTTCAACCGTGAAGCCAAGTAGCTCAACTCAGGTCGGGCCTCATTCTGTTGTGCGCACTTTATGGGGAGCGGATCAATAGACCGTGGGCATGCATGACCTGAGCAACCTGGTCCAAGACTATGGGCAGGCATGGCTTGAGCGACCTGGCTACCATCAGTCCCAGATTGTGCGGCGCTGTACGAACCCACGTGAAATGTGTACCTGAGTTGTACCAAAGGTGACCTAAGGTGACTAATGATCTGGTCTGCCTGGGTTTGTGTTAGGAATAAATTCCCAGCTGGTTGAAATCGATTTGAATCACCGTCTCTCCTAAATAGTGAGAAACTTGGCTAGTCCCAACATCGTAGTAATTGTATTATGAAATGTGATGGTTTAGATAAACATGGAATTACTATACCGGCTATGGTTACTATTGTATGCTCTTAAATTGAGACACCACATGTTTGGCACAGGATAGTTGTTAATCTAGAGATGAATAGCCTATAATTAACTTGATGACCAAAGTATAATTGTATAATTGACTTAATCGCTTTTTATGCAAAATGTTGTCAAGCTACCTCTACTTATAAAGCCTTACATAATCCTTGGAGTCAATTTATTTCTGGTTTATGATGGGTAAGTCTAGCTGGGTACCTTCTCATACTCAGAGTTTTATTCCTATTGTTGCAGATGGTACCATCTATCATGGATATTGCAAGAATTGCTTCTATCCCGCCGTGGATGAGGAGTGAGCCTTGGGCAGGCATCTTTAATAATCTCTCTATTATGCTTTTGTGGATTGTGATCATGTGTTGGCACTGTATTTGAACTATGTTGTCAAATGCTACTTTTGAACTTTAATTTGCTTCCGCTACTATCTATCAAACTTGGTTTGTAATAATTTTATTTCGTACTCTGATGATGGAACTGTATCTGTGAACTTTATGTAATATGTGACATGTATGTTGAATCATGTGCGATCTTGGTTATATGTGGATCGTTTATCGAGGCCTATCGTGGTACTCGACAGACTACCGGGTTTATATGGGCTCAAGTATGACAGTGTGACCGCTTGTGGGCTGCTATTGTACTTGTATTCTTATAAATTGGTTGGTTCTGTGACAGCTGGCATCAGAGCAAGGTTCAATATTAATTGCCTACATGTGTATTTAAAACAAAGGTTTTTGTTTTCTAAAACCAGTTTCTAGCAACTAATAGCTATACAAATAGGTATTTGAAACCTAAAGTTGAAATCTAAAGTGTGCCAATGATCACTTTCTTTATGCCCAATTAAGGACTCTTAGGTGGCTAATTAAGTACTAACTTGGGGGTTTTATTTTCGCCGTCCATACGACGTGCTATTGTATGGATGCTATTCATTTGAGTGGTAATGTATGGATCAAATGCCTCTACGCCAAGGTAAGAAGGTAAGTTGATGAGTGGCATGACCGCAAGATGTGAGTGTGCGGTCGGGGAGAGCTAGCTTTGATACGGCTATGTATGCATGCTTGCATGTGTGTATGGTGCGTATTTAATTGTGGGTAATAATTGTCATCAGGGTAGTTTTGATATGGAAGTATATGTATGGGTATACATATATGGAAGTATTTAGATTACAACTTAGAGCCCAGATTTACATTCTGCATATATAATTGTGGGGTTGGGCTGCAATGAAAGTTTTATGCATGTACACTAACAACGAAACATGTAGCCCGACTAGTTACGCTATATATGAGAGAACGTATGTATGCCACCGTGTATGTCATTAGAAATAATTTTTCCTAAGTTTGTAAGGACGTACGGAACGTGCATGCATCAGGATAAATAAGTATTTAATACTTGCATTGTTCCTCCCCTTATAGATCTCTTACTCAGTTATGTAACCCTTATCCATTATGACTTTGTCTCACGAGAGTTTCTGGTTGATGTTTGGAACTTCTGCTCTACTTTGCAGAGTCTTGCACTATGCGGGGTATTATGAACTGCCCCTCTATCACTAGAATGAAGTATACCTAGAGGGATTTGCATCAGCAGCTTGCACAGGCCTAGCAAGTAGTGATGTATCTTCAGCATGAGGTGTATTATTTGAACAACCAGCTGTACTTGATCATTAATAACGAAGACGAAGATCTAGAAATGTTAGTAGAAGATGACGGCTGGGATGAGGATGATCCTATCTCCGACCTCGACAACGACCATAATGAAGATTAGAGTCGCCTAGTGACTAGTATGTAACACATTGCGAGCCCGATAAGTGATCAAATTGGTGATGTCATGTTGCGAGAATGAATTATTATGCCTCTGTTTTTATTATATGAATTTAAGATTCTCTCCAATAATTTTAGTTTGGTATGATTATACAATTCATCTATAATCTCTTGACATCCTCCAATAATCACTTATTGTTGCAAGCTGTGCAGATGACTCACACTCGTGCCAGAGCCTAGGGATGAAAATGGTACGGATATTTTCCAACCGTATTCAAAACCGAATCTATTTAGAGGGGTTAAGATCTGTCCGTATCCAAGTCTGGATATCCAACATCCAATACCGTATCCGTATCCAAATACTCAAATCGCATATTTATGATGTCGATATCCAATTATATCCTATCTGACATAGTTGACACTATCCATATTCGAATCCAAATCTAGACAGAAATATGAAAACAAATATAATATCAATGATATCTGTCCATATCCGATCCATTTTCATCCCTAGCCAGAGCAGGCAGTAGCCAAGAGGGCAATGACAGTGACTTACCACCACCGCCACCGCCGTCTGCTAATGAGTTCTTTGCACAATTCCTAGGAAGTCAAAGGACTATGGAGGAAGCCATGCGCCTTATTGCACAGAACACTGGCTTGTAACACCCTAGGTGTTTGGCCTCCACATTTGCACATGCATTTCATGAACATGAGCATCATGCATCCATTCAGTGAACTTATATCACACGAAACATGATTTCAAAACATTGCAACATGTCGTATATTTCATGTGTGTTGTTTATTTTATGAAATGTAAAGTGTGCAACACTCAAGTGCAACATGTGTAACTCACTTTAGTGAAACATGGTTAGTAGTACTATGCAACACACTCATGAAACATGTGAAACTATGACTATGAAATAAGTGTAACAATTCCTGTGTTTTTCATTTGTTTCAGTACATACCATGCTTGATTCTTGTGTGACCAATGTGGGGTGTGGCTAATTATTATTCCTAAGAACCCTAGTTATACTTAGAATGTCATTTGGAACATTGTTCATGTTGATCATTTTGCCTAATTAGGTTTCCAAGTCATGGTTTGACCAATTTGGACCCCTAGAGCTCCTATGTTTGACTATTTAAAAAGTGTAGCTTAGGATGTTTGCATGTCTGAGCAACCTAAAACAAAGTTGTAGCAAATTATATAAGGAACAAAAGTTATTTTATGACCATCTCATGAAAATGTGCACAACATGCTCAAAAAGGGCCCACAAGCCTAAGATCAGTGTTGTTTCAACACTTAGAAATTTTCTAAGTATTGGAACTGCTTTTCAGTTTTCATGAAGGCAACTTTGGAACCTTGTAGATGGAAATCCATGGTGAATTAGCTCAAGCTCATGTTGAGTCATTTGGAGTACTCACTTAGCTCTATCATGTAGTCCATCTGGATTAGATTTTGGCCGAGCGGATTAGGAGATAATCGGTGTCAAAATTCGCCTGTCAGTCGGACTCGATGAACACTGAAACAAAATGTTCAGATTGGTCATGGCCGACTGGCAACAGAGGTCATCCGCCGTGTGGCGATGCGCATCGCCGTTGCGCTGCCCGCTCAGGGCCACGTCGGGTCTCAGCGCTCTACATCACGCCCGCGCTCACCCCGGCTGCTACCCTGCTCCATTCGCTCCACCCACGCACGTCTGAGCCACTGAGAAGCCACCGCCGTCGCCTGTTGCTCCGCTGAGGTCGTGCGTGCTCACCGCCGCGTCTCGCCTAGCACCATCTCGCTCAGTGCTCCGCTAGCATCCCACGAGTCTCGTCTATGTCTTCTCTAAGTCGTACGAACCCTAGGTAAGCAGCATTGCCGACTCCGCGCACCGCCGCGCCATGGCCGCCATAGCTGCGCCGGTGACCTCACCGTGGCCAGCACGGCACCGTTCCCCTCCTCCTTTCTTAGCTCTCGTTTAGTCTTCTCCATCCCGTGTAGATGCTCGGATGTAAATGCTACCACCAATGCCGGTCCAGCCACGCCGGGACACGGCCGAGCGCCGCCATGCGCCATGGCTGAGCCGCCGAGCTCCGTGGCCGGAGTACTTAAGGACCGCTAGAGCTTAGGATTTGTAAATCAATCGACGCGGGGTAGCTTGGGGAGCACGCCGGTGCCGTTAGTTTTGCCGGAGGAGCCGCCATCGGTGAGCTTCGCCGTGTGCCACGCCATCGTCGCTGTCTCCCCTGTTTTCCTCTCGCTGACCTATGGGGTCGTCTGACCCGAGGGCCCCGCTTGTTAGTGACTGAGTTTGAGAAGATAGTTAAAAAATTCCAGTTTTTAGTGCTATTTTGTAAATTTTGTAACTCCAAATTGGTAGATCCAAATTGAGGACTTCCAATTTTGTTAGACTCTCTGTGAGGTCTAGTATTTAAGAAAAATATGACATGAACACTTATAGTGGAAAATTTGGATGAATTAAAAAGGAACTTGAAAAGTGTTTTTGAATGCATGCAAACTTGTTTAAATCATATCTGGAGTTTCTGTGATCCAAAAATTATGAAATTTTGTGGGTAAGCTAGTCTTGTATAGTAGAAGCTCTGGTTAAAATTTGAGAGTCATTGCATGTGTAGTTTTTGATTTATAGATTTTCCTTTTATCATTGGTGGATAATTGTGTGAATTTTTGTAAATTATCTAGAAATCCTATGGCCATGAAACTTGGTAGGTAGTATCTTAGTACCTTAAGGATGCTAGGAAAAATATGAAATCTGTTTCTTGACACTTTTCACTAAGGTTTCCTAATTATGCCATTTTCAGCCATTTTGTCTTACCATTTTTGTGTAGGTTGTTATACTTTCTCAAATGGTGTGAAATTTTTATGGTAGTCTACTTAGGGCATGTAGTGTCTACTATAATTTTTGTAGATTTAATGGTGTAGTTTCATATATGTTTACTATTTCCTCTAATTAATTAAATAAATTAAGAAAGGTATTAAAAGAAATGTTTTGGGGATGAACACCCTACTTTCTGGTGTTCTTGTGATATGTGTGATATGTGAGTAAATTTGATTTTGTCCAATTAAGTGTTTATATCATAAGTTAATAATTATTTGTTTGCATTATGTCCCTCTGGACAGATCTGGGGACTTTGGAAAGTTCCCCATGATAATTTGATTTGCTGTGAATGGGATGAATACAAAAGTTGTAGATAATTTATATATCTAGCTTCTGTCAAAATTTGAGGGCATTTGGCCTAGTAGTTTAGAAACTACAGCTGTTTAAAGTAGGTTCTAGTTTTTGCTTACTCTCTGCCTTGTGAGGACAGAGTTCTGTTGATTGATGAATTCGACCTAGTAAAGGTTTGAATCATGCTTTGAGGTCTAAAAATGAATTGTATACAATTTCATAAGCTTTCCAGATTGTCTTGTTGCATGTCATTTGGACTTATAAATCTCCAGTTATTGCTAGTTTACTGTACCACTACATAGTCTCCATTTTGTTGAAATGCAAATGCTTGAGTGCATGCTTACGCTATGTGCTCGTTGATTGTTTAGGGGTTAGCCTAACTTGAGAATATGCTTAGGTGCAGGTGCTAGGTCATTAACTAAAGATGAGCAATTATACATTAGGTTGTATAAACTTGGTAAGTAAAGTGATTTGAATAGGGCTTAAGTTGGAATATGCAAACTACAGCGAACATGCACATTCCCCGAGCATCCCTGACATTCGTCATGTGCATCCATGATATTTATCTTGCGCATTCATGCAATAGGTGTGCCGAAGGGAGTGACGTTGCTGGAGTTCGAGGGAGCCAACTAGGAGGAGGAGCCTGAGGTGCAGGAAGCCGACGAAGCAGCCGCCGCGGAGGAGTTGCCCGAGTGCCCTGACCACCAGCCTTCCTCATTCCTAAAAGGCAAGCCCTGGAGCATATTAAGCCTCCCATGCTTTTACAAATACATTGAGTATCTTTTATTGTTGATGATGCATTAGTATAGGAATTGGTTGGAACCAATTGCTGCATTATATATTCTTCCTTGTCCAGATATCGCACTGAAATCCTATTTAAGTTCAGGACGGGTTAAATGCTTAGCCATACTTAGTGCGGTAGAAGTCAGGTGATTTCCTATCACCTACGAGCTTTAGGATGAGGTGGATCACGGTTGGCTATATTTGCTATCGTGGAAAAGAACCATGTGAATAATGAATTAAGACCGGATGGGGTCTTGTGTAGGTTTGAACATAGTGACTCCGTCTGAGTCGTTTAAGGACCGATACACTGTACGTCCTCATGTCATGTTGAACGCAGCCTAACACTTAGCTGGCCAGATAAGTCATTCCAACCGCGAAGCCTAGTAGCTCGGTTCAGGCCGGGGACGCGAGCAGGGGTCCACAATCTGGATGGAAGTAAGGATGTGTAGGGAACCATTGGCATAAGCCCAAGGGCGGGTTAAGTCACCGAGCACTCATGGCAGAGTGGTTCTCTGATTTTGCGGCACTGTTCAGACTCACGACTTCTGAATTGTACCAACGGTGACTTGTTGCGACCCTAACGGGGGAAACAGAGTTTGTGTTTAGGAATACCCCTCCAGCTGGATAGGAATCGATTCGAATCGCCGTCTCTCCCGGATAGTGAGAACTTGACTGAGCAGCGGCAACGTAGATGCACTTAATTTAACGATATGGTTAAATGGATGATGATGATAAGGTTTCCACAATGAATACTTGATATGGTTATTAATGTTTGCACCCCTAATAAAATGATTGCTTAGTACAGGTGCTAATATAGATGACAGGATAATGGCTAAAAAGTCACTGCTAGTCAGGATAAGAGTTGGTCATACTACTTATGCTTTTCTGAAAAAGAAAGTGTCAGCCAGCTCCACTACATTAAGCTATGCATAATCCTTGGTGTCATTTGTTTGGTTTCCGACAGGTAAGTCTAGCTGAGTACATTCCCATACTCAGGGTTTATTTCCCTCTTGTTGCAGATGACCTTCTATATCAGGGATTCTATAAGTATTGTCTCCACCCGGCGGGTGATGAAGACTAGATCATGGGTATGATCTCCGTTCTCTTATCTGAATGCTTTTGTGGGCCGTGATCAGCAAACCAGTATGTGTATTGGAACTCGGTGTGTGAGTTAAACTATTTGCTTCCACATGTTTTACAAGACTTGTTTTGTAATAACGATGACTCTATGATGGTGTAATCTATTTGCGAACGTCTGCAAAATGTTGTAATGTACGATATGTTATGTTGAATTACTGTGATCTTGGTTGTATGCAAGTTGGTTTGAAATCCTTCAAGATTTCGGTTGACTACCGGGTTTATATGGGCTCAAGTTCGAGAATTTGATCGTTTCGGCGATTGTTTTTGTACTTGTGCTCTTATAAATTGGTCGGTTCTGTGACACGGCTCACGCCCACCAGCAACAACAGGGGCCTAAGCCAAATAATACAGCACCTTCAAGGATTTTTTTGGATACCAAGCCTCCTATCTTCAAGGTGGCTGAGGAACCACTCTTGGCGGATGAATGGCTCAACACTATTGAGCAAAAGTTCTATTTGTTGAGGGTCACCAAACACCAGAAGGCAGGAGTATGCGTCCCATCAGCTGCAGGGACCAACAAGGATTTGGTGGACCCATTTCCTGTCCTCTCTACCTGCCAATGCACAGGTCACATGGGAGCAGTTCAAGTTAGACTTTAGGGGACATCACATTCCCCCTAGGGCTAATGCGCATGAAGGTGGCTGAATTTATGCGACTCACACAAGGGACCAAGACCCTTACTGAATATATGCATGCTTTCAACAATCTATCCTGGTATGCCCTAGGTTTTGTTGATACTAAAGAAAAGAAGATAGAAAGCTTCAAGCGAGGCCTTGGCACTAAGTTGATGAAGACTATGGCCAACTCAAAGTGCACTACTTACAATGAGTTCATCAGTGATGCATTGACTTAGGAGAACCAGAACAATCTGCATGCGGCAACAAAGAGCCACAAGAGGGCAGCAGAGGCAGGTGCCTCAGGGTCGTCACAATCCAGAGCTCCCAGTGGCAGCTAGGCCATAGTTTTGACTACCAGCACCCAAGTTCTGACCTCAGAAAGTGTTCCATAAGGCATTCACTATTGCCTTACACAAGGGGAATGGAGGGCAAGGAAGCTCAACAGGACCCAAGAGCAATCAACCCTGCTTCAACTATAATCAAGTAGGGTCATTGGGCCAAGGAATGCCCCCATCCCAGGAAGAACAACAATCAGAACTAGGGAAATTAGAGGCAGGTGAATCATAAGGCACGCCCTGGACACGTGCATTATACTGATGTTGAAGAGGTTCCTATGGGAGAAGTTATCACTGCTGGTATGTTCCTTATTAACAAGCATCCTGCAATTGTTTATTTGATTCGAGAGCTTCTCATTCATTTATGAGCCAAGCATTTGCATCTAGACATGATCAGAAAATAGTTAAAAATGTTGTCAAGCTACCTCCACTTCTAAAGCCTTGCATAATCCTTAGAGTTAATTTATTTCTGGTTTATGACGGGTAAGTCTAGCTGGGTACCTTCTCTGTACTTAGGGTTTTATTCCCATTGTTGCAGATGGTACCATCTATCAAGGATATTGCAAGAATTGCTTCTATTCCGCCGTGGATGAGGAGTGAGCCTTGGGCAGGCATATTTAATAATCCCTCTATTATGCTTTTGTGGATTGTGATCATGTGTTGGCACTGTATTTGAAGTATGTTGTCAAATGCAACTTTCAAACTTTAATTTGCTTCCGCTACTATCTATCAAACTTGGTTTGTAATAATTTTATTTTGTACTCTGATGATGGAACTATATCTGTGAACTTTATGTAATATGTGACATGTATGTTGAATCATGTGCGATCTTGGTTGTATGTGGATCATTTATCGAGGCCCATGGTGGTACTCGATAGACTACCGGGTTTATATGGGCTCAAGTATGATAGTGCGACCGCTTGCGGGCTGCCATTGTACTTGTGTTCTTATAAATTGGTCGGTTCCTACGACAGGTTGCGTGGTGTTGGCTGAGCACAGGCCCGACGAGACATGACATGATGTAGACAACAGCAACTCAACATGACTATGCACGCGCGCTTAGCAACGTTGTAGTGAGGCAACAGCGGTGCATGGCAAAGGCAGGCAGCGGTGGTCAGCCGGGTCACAGCCGGCCGAGACCAGCCAATGCCACGGCACGCGCGGCCATAGCCAGCCAGCACTTGGCGGGTGCGGTGACCGTGTCCACAGGGCCAAACGATCGAGACGGTGCCAATCATAGTTATTAAAGCGGCCTAAAAACTAATCATCGATTCAACGGAGGCTCAACCAATTCCATGGCCCCAAAGTCGACACTAACGGCTAGCTAGATGAGCAACCCATATAACTAGAGGATGACCCAAGAGGAAGATAGTGAGGCACCAAAATAGGTCAGTCGCATTGGACGCTAGTTCACAACTGAGTGCCCCCAGCATGGTTACAGCACGCTTCTACGAAGTTTGGGCAAATTTTGGGAGGGCATCGTGACCTCACACACAACTACAACCTGCACCACGTTCAAGTACACACCTTGATGCAACCAATCAGTGCAGAAACATAGATATATTACTTAATCCATTTTTGTTGAAATCTAAGTGCCAAAATAGGCATTGTCTATCATCGTTTCTGACTTAGAAAGAATAAGAACTTAGCTAGAACTAACAACCTTTAGCGCTTTTGCGGTAATTTTTAATATGCCTAAACCTAATTAATTCTAACCACTACACATTTCACACACTAGTCCATACGTCATTACTAACTCAGTAGAAACAAAACATCTAGGAACTACTTAACTAGTTGTTTAATATTATTCGCCAAAAATGATACTTTTAACACCACTTCCAAATTTTGCCGATTCAACGAAAAGGGCTAATTTTAATTTCCAACTTGATTTTTGAGCTTCCAAGAACACTAATTAACAACCTTTGTTTCCCAAAAGTTAATGTTGCATTGCCATCTTCCCAACTTGTTCTTCAATTTTTATTTAAGTACTAAATACAAGTTATGTTTTATTCTTGTTTATAGAAATCGCTTTTCGTGCCTAACAATTAAAACTACTTTTTTCTTGTTAGAATTTTCATTATCGCATTTGATTAAACTAACTCACTATACTTATAGATCTTTCTCAGGCCATAACCTTAGTGCTTAGTGAGCTCGTAACACCAGAGGTGTTACAGCCATTATGTACGCTTTAGACAGTGGTTGGGCCCTATCGACAAAATTTGGTCGACAATCTACCGAGGGGTACGCCCATGGTAGTAGATGAATCAGTGGAGGTGCGCATGAGGAAACCGGATGGTGACACAGAACACAAGAGACAACGATTAGGCAGGTTCGGGTCGTTGGCTTGATGTAATACCCTATGTCATGTGTCTTTCTGGATTGTATTGCATGTGTTTAGATAAAAATGAGGGGGGTCCCTACCCGCCTTATATAGCTTGGGGCTAGGGTTACAGATAGGTTATATCCATTCTATCAGTTTATAAGATAGAAAGTTACAGATCGTACAATATCTATCATATCCGAGTAGATTTTGTAGATCACTGAGGATCTTCATGTTGCCTTGTGAAGCACGTCAGTCCTGCGGCATACTTCGCATGGCAGTTGTCTTGTGAGCTAGGTCTCGACTAGTGGTGCGACCCATGCATAGTCTTGTGGGCTGGGCCTCCCCTAGCGGCTCGACCCATGTGGAGCCTTGTGGGTACTGGGGGTCATACCCCCATAGCTAGTCCCCGAGCACCATCTTGCGTCCATCTGAGCTATCCAACTTGTAGCAACTCATCAAGGATCAGTCTTCTGACCAGTTCAAATAGGGGCTAAGCTATTGAAGCAAGCATTCGAGCAGTTCGAACGAGCGTCTGAGCTATCGAAGTGGGTGTCCAGCAGTTGAGATAGGTGTCCGAACCAATTTAACTAGGCGTCAAGCTCGAAGTCACTCGAAGTCGTGGTTTGCCATAAGGATGTAAGGAGCTCAAGTAAATTTTTCAAGTCTTGGTCAGTGAAGTGTACACACTTAAGTGCCAATTGTGATGGTCCTGACGATGTGGTCATCAGGGCAGAGCATAGGTAGAGACTTGACAAAGTCAAAACACCAGTGAAGAAGAAAAAGTACTACATCGCAAGGTTCATTGTACACAATGTAGTCCCCAAGCCTGCTAGGAAAATGATGAAGAAATCTTGTAGCAGGGTCAAAGAAAAATATGCAGCCCCCATCATTGCCGAAAGATCGAGTAATCAGGGAACCAGTACATTCACCACAAGGTGAAGTGTACACACTTAGTCCCTGAGCCTGCTGGAAGATGATGAAGAAATCTTGTAGCAAGGTCAAGGAAAAATATCTTGGCATAGATGCATAATGAATTCTGTTAACCTAGCGCTAAGTCTAGGAGATTTGTTTTAGTCATTCTGCATTCAACGGTCATGGCCCACCTTGCTCATTTGGTAGCCCATCAACTGTGTGGCAGTTTTAGGAGGGAATACGGCGAGTCAGGCATGGTTTCCCAAAATCCCTAGAAGGTAAAGGGTTAGGGGTCGAACCGTTATAAAGTGTCGTAGCTCTAGCGCACATTCTCCACCTTGCTCTCACCTCTGTCTTCTTCCTTTAGCGCCCGCACCACATCACCCGACAACTACTCCGCCATCTTAGCAACCGCAAGCTCGTAATCTCCCACCATTCCTCAAATCGGTGAGATGGCGCCCAAGAGAAGCCACAGTAGCTCTAGCAGGGCATCGCACGAGATCAATTACGCCAGAGGAATGGGTGAGCTTCATCAGCAACGAGGTGGTGCTCAACCAGTTGGTGGTGGACAGGCATGCTGCCAGATAGGGTGATAGCGGGATGGCAGTCCTACTCACGGTGATAGCTTTTCTACCCCTTGCGGCGATGAATTGGTCATGTTAGAAGATTATTTCTATCACGGATTTGGCGTTTCGATCCATCCATTACTCTACAGATTGATTGAGTACTATGCCATTAGTCTTTGCAATCTAAGCCTAGACTTCATCCTTCATGTTTCTGTCTTCATCGATTTCTGCGAAGCCTATCTTGGCATTCTCCCACATTTTGATCTCTTTCGCCACTTTTTCTGTTTGAAATCTCATGGGGGATCTAGATCTAGGGTTGTGGGTAGCGCGTACTTGCAGCTGTGGGATGAGATGGTTAGGCAGTACATCGCTACCCCATTGAACACAAACATAAAGTATTGGGCACAACGATGGTTCTACATGCCACAGGTGGAACATTATGTGGCGTGCGACATTGATCAGATTCTGTGAGTAACGCCAGGTGGTCGAGGAGACCTAGTGCCTAGTGGAATGGAGCAGGTGAGGGAGCTCCTGGCATTGATTGACTAAAGGAGAGTAGATGGGGTCATAGTGGCGACTGAACTATACTTTTTGGTGATGCCAGCCCAGCAAGGAGAGGGCACACCCTACATATGAATTCTCGGGGATACTGACAGGACCTGAGATGTGCCCGAGCTGATTGATCGACAGGAAGTCAAGCAGGTGGATTGGGGTGTCATTCAACCTCATAGGGCACCACAAGGTTGACGACTAGCAAAGGGCCTTCAGTGTTGGGAACCTCCCACCAGAGGTAAGAGTCTTTGTATTAGTTTGGCCTAATTCCTTTTTGTTGCGATGTACTCATTCATGCTCTTGAAGATCTGTGGGTAGGACCAAGCAGCATACTTCTTAGCCGTGCCATCGACGGGCTGGCCGAGGGGTGTTGATGCTTAGCCGAGCAGTCCCCAGCGTCAAAGCTAGCTCTGAGGCTAGTGGGGATAGCTCGAATGACAACGACAATGAAGACAGAGGTGAGTGGACATCAGATGTCTGTGAGAAACTTCAAGGGAAGCAGCCCACTAGCGAGGAGCCATCCCCAAAGAGAAGGAAGACGGTGGGATCGTCCTATCAAGAAGAGCGGCCACTGAACATCGGTGCTCCTGCTCACCCCCGAAGATGGCAAATGGTGGTTTCAAGCTCATCGGATGACGATGGGTTGGCAGCACCATCTTCATGGGACGCGACGCCACCACCGACCGTGCTAGCTAGAGCAGAGACCCATGAGATGCGATGGACATGGCAAGCCACGGCCACTGGCGCCCGATGGTGTTTCAGTCGTCGTCAGCGGACGATGACTCATGTGGCGCCAACATCGACAGCACCCGAGATCATAGTTACACCCCCTGTGGTAACAACACAGGTGTCCACCATAGTCCCCGAGACCATGTAGATGACTCCAGTGGCAGCGGTGGAGACACCGAGTGGTTCAGGTTGTGGGCCGATGGGTAGTAGGCAGGGGCATCGGTTTTCGAGCTATGCAATGGTAGTTTGCTTCTTTAACGTATTGTTTCTTGTTGGAGCACAGAGTCGATAAAGAAACTGCAGCCATCGGCTGCTAGCGGCAAAAGGCGCGTGGGGGAGCCTGGTAGCTCCCCCCACTAACCCAGCATAGATAAGAGCAGATCTAGTTGCCCCTGCCTCAAAACAATCAACAGCTGCAGGGTCGATCGGCCCTGCTATGGGAGAGCCCTCGATAGCTGGGTCAGGTGTCACCTGGCGGTGGGTTGCATGACAAGGGCAATCCTGGTATGGAGGAGATGTGGGGTGCGGTGGCTACGTCAAGTGGCCTTGCCAAAGCAAGTATGGAGCCCGCAGGTGATGCGCCGAGCAGTATGGCATGAGGCCCACCTGTGGTTGCTGAACAAGTGGCGGCGATGGCGGAGGTGATGCTTGGACACCCTGTTCAGGCACGGCAATAGCTGAGGAGGGCGCCTGTGTTGGTGGCCGCCATTGAGGGCAAAGAGATAGTGTGGGAGCCCACCTCGCCTCCCCAACTTCTCCGCACGGTCATTCAGCACGGCGAAGAGTTTGAGATGCTAGAGGATGGGTAGGCAAGCAGCGGAAACAAAGAAGCTGAGGGTTGATTTGATGTCAATGATTGGCCATATTGAGGTAAGCTTGAAGAGATCTTTTTTGTCCCTTAAAGAGCGTAGTCTGTTAATCCATTTGTCCTTTGCAGAATGTGATGAAGGTGCTCGAGCACCGCCGGCGGCAGCTGGAGGAGATGACTCTAGTACTAGAGGAGAATAAGAGTTTGCAAACATTGGTGAACGACCTCCAAGCATGCCTGCTCTGAGAGCGCCACCACAAGGAGGACCTAGAGGTGAAGGTTCTAGCATTGGAGAAGGAGCGTCAACAAATGGAGGCTGAGGGCTAGTCGATGGCCGAGCAACTAGGCCATAGTGCTGATCGAGAAAAAGGTTTGGCTCAGAATTTTGCTTTGCTATTATTCAGTGTTGTGACATGTCTATCTGTTGTGCATAGCATTGGAGATGGAGCTCGGCCTATCCCTAGGAAATTGTTAGCCAGCTTTAGGAGGCGAAGGAGAAAGCGAAGGAGAGGGCTGAGAAGGCCATTGAAGACCTTTGCCGTGAGTGTTTTTCATGCAGTTTTAACTTGTGCGGCCTTAGGCATGTGTTTAACATATAACTGTATCATTTGTAGAGTATCGATATTAGTCTCAAGCGTAATTCCAAGTGCTCGTGGAGCAGGTAAAGACTTGAGATGATAAGCTAGAGACGATGATCATGGGGATCCAGCCCATGTTGGACTGTGTCGATCTAGAGCAGCCCGAGGGAGGATGACTTCCCAACGACGGGCCACACCGATCGGTCGTGGATCATTGCCAAACGGCATGGACGGACTTCAAGGAGTTCACATGTAGAGCGACCCATGGATCCATCATCCATGCACTCGCATAGCTGAAGTCTCATTACCCTTTGGTGGATCTCTAGCGGGTGATGACCAGATATGCGCAGGGCACGAACGCGGATAAGATCACCAAGCTGGAGGACGACATAGAGGAGCCGACAAAGAGGTTGGCCGAAGATGTCAAGCTGTTTGGTAAGTGGGAGAGCAGTGCTCGGTAGAGTTTTTAGAAGAAAAAAACTTATGTTGAATATCTGGCGATGTTTGTTGAACACTTGTAGTTATGATATGTTTGTGTTTATATTTGATGTAAACCATCCGAATAGAAGTGTATAGCTAAGTCCCTAGCCTTAGCTAGCCTGTTATCCATAACGCGTGGCACAGGGACCATGTGCGTGTGGGAAGAAACATGGCATCACTAAGGAACCACTGCTGACCACCCATGACACAGAGGGCGGATGCTAATGCACGTGCAGGGAGAGGTCAGAGACAGGGTCATCTCTAGAGGCGTCCGAGCATCAACGTGTTTGTTCGGGTATTTGCATGGAACGTAGGTGGCGTATCATCTTTAAGACATTGAGCGTAGAATTAGAAGCACTCAGCATGGAGAGAACAATATGGAGAAACATCAGTGTAAAAAACTTTACTAAATACTCAAATGTTAAAGGTACATATCTTTTGGAGTGAATGCTTCAAGGGTAGAAACATCTAAGTAGGTCGATGTGCCAAGAATTTGGGACATCTCTCTTGTCCATGTCACATAGTCTGTAGGAACCTAGTCGAGTGACCGCCTTGACGATGAAGGAACCTTCCCAAGGTGAGGAGAGCTTGTGCATCCCATCTATCTTCTGCTTCCTATAGAGTACTAAATCTCCAACCATGAAGAATCAGTCATTGACATTGTGGTTGTAGTATCTGTGTAGGCCATTAAGGTATTTTGCCGTCCGAACATAGGTGACCAGATGTTCCTCTTCTAGGCTATCTAGTTCAATGAGATGAGCCTAGTCAGAGTTCTCCTCATTGTAGTTCTCCACCCTAGGAGCTCAGAAGGCGACGTCAGCAGGCAATATGGCCTCATAGCCAAAAACCATAAAGTGCAGAGAGATGCTGGTGTTAAGACTGGGTTGGATTCTTAGTCCCTAGACCACAGCCGGTAGTTCCTTGAGCCATTTTCTCGGGTGCTTCTGTTCCTTCTCGTAGAGTCATTTCTTTAATGCATCTAGGATCATGATGTTGGCGTGCTCGACTTGGCCGTTGGCCCTTGGGTGTGCCACGGAGACATACTTGACTGAGATGCATCTTTTGTCATAGAAATCCCAAAAGTCACTGCCGGTGAACGTGGACCCAAGGTCGGTGATGATGCTGTTTGGCAGACCAAACTGGTGGATGATGTCGTCAAGCAGCTCGGCTGCTTTCTTTGTTGTAGCCTGGACCAGGGGTTTGTATTCGATCCATTTAGAGAATTTGTCAATGTAGACATAGACCCAACAGAAACCTGTCGGCATAGGCTTGAATGGTCCAATCATATCCAGTCCCCAGCATGCAAAGGGCCATGACATGGGGATCATTTGCAAGACCTGAGCCAGGATGTGGATTTGTTTGGCAAAGAACTGGCAGTTCTCACATTGACGAACGAGGGCTTCAGCATCGGCCACGACTGAAGGCCAATAGAAGCCAGCTCAGAAAGCCTTTCTGACTAGTGTTCTAGAGGCTACGTGGTTGCCACAGGTGCCAGCATAGATCTCATTGAGTATCTTCTCGCCTTCTTCCACGGAGACACACTTCTGTAGTAGCTCGCCTTTGTCATTTCTATGATACAACTTCCCATCAACGAGGACATGGTGCTTACTGTGGTGGGTAAGGCATTCTCTCTCTGTGTTGTTAGCTGGGACATCAGTGGTGAGATACCTGATGAAAGGTTGTCTCCAATCGCTGCTAGGACCAAGGACCGCTGCGACTATCTGCTCGGCAGGTGGTTTTTCTTCAATGGCTTCTTGTTCCTGCTTGATGGAAGGAGCCACAAGGTCCTGGACGAACACTCCGACTGGAACATCTACCCAGGTTGATCCTATCTTTGACAACTCATAAGCTGCTTGATTATTGGCCTAGACCACGTGGTGGTATTCGATGCCATAGAACTTGTCTTCTAACTTTCTTATCATGGCACAGTAAGCGTCCATCTTTTCGTTGGTGCAATTCCAGTCTTTGTTGAGCTGATTGATCATGAGTGCGGAGTCGCCGTACATCTGGAGGCGTTTAACACCGAGCTCAACAGCTATACAGAGACCACGAAGTGTCGCTTCGTATTCAGCGATATTGTTGGATGCTGGGAAGTGTAGGCGGAGGACATAGCGAAGCTTATCCCCTGATGGCGAGATGAAATATATGCCTACCCTAGCACCGTCGAGGTTGAGAGACCCATCAAAGTACATGGTCCAGTGCTCGGGGTGATCGACTGGGACAAGAGTCTGCATATCCGTCCACTCGGTGATGAAATTGGCGAGTGCTTGCGACTTGATCATGTGGCGGGGCCTAAAATCAATGGTATAGGTGTCGAGATCGACCGCCCATTTGATGATGCGGCCGCTGGCTTCCTTATTGTGGAGAATAGGCTTCATAGTTGCCCCTAGATCCTCTATAGAGGTAGGGGCCTCTAGCTTTAGGTCGGGGGGGGGGGGGGGTCGGCGCCATGATGTTGGCCTCCTCCGTCACGGCGGGAGCGGCAGCTATGAGCTGACGCGGTGGAGTAAGATGGCGCATCATTTTGGAACTCATTGACCTAGACTTGTGTAGCTATGATGTGCGCACGGACCTTCTCGACCTCTGGAGTGTGAGGGATTTTGTCGAGCTCATTGAAAGCGACAACAAGATTGGTGCTTGGAGTCTAATAGACTGGCTAGTCGCCAACCATGTCAAATGCCTCTTCTAGATTGCGTTGATGGCGGGGCGGGCCATGACCATCTTCGTCGGCCTTAGGGTCTGCTTCTGTGTCTCAGTGATGTTGATGATCGGCATTCTTCGCTAGACGAGCGTCGTGCTCTTCAACAGTTTCACCCTCCTTGGTAACACTATCATGGATGACGTGGAAAATCATGCCCTTGAACCCTCGGAAGAATCATCGGGGCTTTCGTCAAGGACGTGGTGAAGAGATTCAGTCGAAAGAGGGGAACCCTCCGAGAGCTGACAAATGGCCACCATGTTGACCATAGGCACGGGTTGACCTGAGTCAGTTGGTTCGATCACGTAGAGGTCGATGACGCGATTGCGTTCGACGTGGTCGGCGAAGAGGTGGTGGACGGCGTTCTAATACATAGATCCTACACCCTCTAGCTTGAAGGGGTAGGGCCTCGGTGGGTTCTCCATCGGGGCTTCATAGTCATCCAAGCGAAGGCCGGTGGTAGGAAGTGGTCGGCGCCGCACCGTGCGCCCTTCTGGAGTAGCTGTGATCAACAGATCGGAATCTATCCACCTTGCGCGGTGTGGCAGAGCAGGTTGCTCGGTCGTTGTGGCTTGGTGATCTTGGAGCGTAGGAAAATCGTTGCTCACTCTAGATCGATCTAGGACCGAATCTACGAGGAGCTATCATTCTGTTAGGCGACCCGATCGATAGATGCGATCAGGTCATCATTGCTAATGGATCTCCTGTTCTAGCGATGTGGCACTAGGACCGGAGATGTCATTGCTAATGTCAACGCGATCAGCGTAGGGTGGTCCTACACCGCCTCGACAATCTCCCCGTTGTTGTCAGGGCCGATGACCCAGGTCATGGATCCGACCGTGAAGATCTGGCTTGGTTCGAGGGGGCCATAGAGCTTGGGAAGGTGACCATCTAGTTCATCATGGATTCATCACGCGCACCCCCTACCTGGCGCGCCACTGTCGACGAAATCTGGTCGACAGTCTACCGAGGGGTACGCCCACGGTAGTAGATGAATCGGTGGAGGTGCGCGTGAGGAAATCGGATGGTGACACAGAACGCAAGAGACAACGATTCGGCAGGTTCAGGCCGTCGGCTTGACGTAATACCCTACGTCGTGTGTCTTTGTGGATTGTATTGCGTGTGTTCAGATGAAAACGAGGGGGGTCCCTACCCGCCTTGTATAGCTTGGGGTAGGGTTACAGATCGGTTATTTCCATTGTGATCGGTTTACAAGATAGGAAGTTATAGATCGTACAATATCTATCATATCCGAGCAGATTTCGTAGATCACCGAGAATCTTCACGTTGCCTTGTGAAGCACGTCGTCCTACGGCATACTTCGCGTGGCGTTGTCTTGCGAGCTGGACCTCAACTAGTGGCGCGACCCGTGCATAGTCTTGTGGGCTGGGCCTCCCCTAGCGGCTCGGCCCACGTGGAGCCTTACGGGTACCGGGGGTCATGCCCCCACAGGCCCATTTGCAGACCTATTTCCATATTGTCGAGAATGCCCCTTTGTCCTCCACTATCTCCCTATCACTGACGTATGGACCCACATGTCATCTTCTTCCTCCTTCCCTATCTTCTTTCATTTGCGGCGGCGAATGTTGCTCGCCTGCGTGGCCGAGGCACCGGCGGCGATGGTGGCGGCGGCAGCGGTGACTGCTCGTCCGCACTCCTGCGTGGCCATAGTGGCGGATGCTCCCCCATGTGCCTACGGCAACGGTTGCTCACGCACGCGTCGGCGGTGGCTGCTCGCCATGGAATGAGATGGAAAGAGAAGGAAGAATATGACATGTGAGGCCCACATGTCAGTGATAGGAAGAGAATGAACAACTGAGTGGCATTCTCGACAATACAAAAATACAATGGTCTAGAAATGGGCCTAACGGCGTACATAATAACATATTTTAGAGCAATGAAGAATTATAATGGCTCATCTCTAAATAAGTGAATAGCAATGATATTCTTAAGATCCGCAAGAATTGTGACGGCAACAATAAAAAAAAAAACCTTGTTCCTTCTCTACCCAGTTTCTATCCCCCTACCTCTCTGCCCTCATCCAGCGCTTCAAATCTTTTGGTCACTTTGCTCTTTTTTTTTCTGTTGACCTCTAGTCAATGCAAAGCTAGGCCTGACCGATCCAAATTGAAACGTAATTAAAGCACCACGCATAGCTCAACCTAGTGATATATTTTTTTCGTTTCATGTCTAGAAACATGTGCTCCCTCTATCCCAAAATAATTATACATCTCACTTTTTAATGAGTCACTTTTTGAAAAGTCATTTTTTTAAGTTTAACTAGATTTACAATATCTATATCTTATAATATGTTTATTATGAAAATATATCTCACTATTGATCTAATTATGCTTATTATGCAATATAGATAACATTTTTTTATATATATTTAGTTGAATTTAAAAAATGACTACTCAAAAGATATGTAACATTTATTGCTTATTAGATATGGTACATTATTTTTCTCTAACAATAAATCAACATCAGCTGACTTATCAACCGCAAAAACCTCTGCTGAACAGACGCGGGAGTGAGCTCAGATGCACGTGCAGTCACCCAGGACACACATTCACGAAAATAAGCAAACTGAGTTGAGCTCTTATACATGAATTAATTAACCTGTCTTCCATCCCTCTTATACAATTCCTCGGTATCATAAACATGAACAGAAACAATACGGCACAAGTCGGCGTCAAATAACCCGCCGTGGCTCGCCGCCAATTTACATTTGGATCAAGCCCTCCAGATGTGACCGGACACTGCAATGGCCAGGCTTGATGTCACAGCCCATCCGCCAGGTCAGGGCAGGGGTCCTCTCGCTCTCACATCTGCTCTATTGTATCTTTCAGGAAAGAAAAAAACATCTGCTCTATAGCTACTGCATGTCACCTGTTGGTAAAAAAAAAATGGAAGCAACACGCAACTAAAGAATGCCTATCCATCTGTCACCCTTTCGCTCAAAATTTGCTAAAGGATGAACGGGTGATGCTTTCGCTGAAAAAGGAGCTCCAACACCGAGAAGAACTAGCCACCTCAGGAGGTCCATTGGTCAGGGACGGCGAGGAAGTACCTCGACATGGCCTTCCTGAACCTCTTTTTGTACTGGATCGGAGAAATCACGGTGGGGGGCTCATTCTTGGGCCCCCCCAGGATCCCCGAGGCCTTCACCCATGTCTCCAGCTGCTTGTCCCAGGTATACTGCCGCAGGAAGTCGATGATGCCAATCACAAGCTCTTTTTTCTCCTCGTCGACACCGACCAAAAGGGAGTAATCCATGACATCCAAAGACTGCAAGATGGATCATGTTAGCAGATGCAACGAGGATACAAGGTTGCCAGGCATGCTGTTATATCTAGTTAATGCTATGGAGAGTGTTGCTGTAACAAAGATGACAAAGAATGCCAACAAATCATCATCTCTCAACAACTTAGGCCAATGACAGAAAATAACTCACATTGCAGAATCAAAACCTTTTGTTTAGATTTCAATATTGTTAATTGGTTATAGCTTTTTATGAGTAATTCTGGTGCCACAAAAACTGAACAAAGCCCAACAATGTGCTACAGTCTGTTCTTAGGATGGCCAGAAACTAACACCTTTGTCCTTAGTTCACAGATTGGACTATTGGAGAGAGATAAATAAAAAATCTGAAATGGTAACATATCCTAGGATTTCAAAACTATAAAAGCGGTTAGCATCTTCCAAAATAAAATAAATTAGCATGTCTATTAAACACATGAATTTCAGAGGAAACGAGACATCCATTGCTACATGCCACAAGGAACCTTAGACTTGCTGGGTAGGCAAACAGATCGGTCTAAATCAGAACATAAATTTTACCATAATCTAGCTACATGCAAAATAAAAAAGGAATTAAATGCTTCCCTTAAAAAAGGAGTTAAATGCTGCTCTTCCTTTTCATTATGGCAGACATGAAGCAAGCCATCCTCTCACAAAACCGGATTTCAAACAGCAGCATCTCATTAGACAAATTAAGCATCATAGTAAACTAAGTCATGTAGGTCTCTGCAATTTTGGCAGTAAAATCATTGGTGCAGGAGTCAGGATCGCTTCGTACCGCAAGAAATGATGTATCATTCCATACAGCTCTTTCCAATCTTTGTTTTGCCTTACTCCCCAAAAACATAGGCTTTGTATGTAGTGCTTCTATAAGATTAGAATCTAGAAGAACTTTATTGTGGCCAGATGCATCAGAATTATAGCGTGAACGCACAGAACCCTTCAGATCATACACCCTAGATATTGATCTCTGGAAGAATATGTTCTCCATCACCATCAGATCCATCTTCACCTCACGCCCACCTTTCGAATTCTTGATACTAACCTGAATGAAGTAAGCAGTATAAATTGGTTAAAGCTCAAACCGAGAATAATGCAACTGGAGAAAGGGTTCAATGGTAGAAAATCAACCTGATAAAGCCCCACTATTTTGGCCAGGCAAGTAGGGCTTCTAGAAGTCAATGATTCTGTCAAGTGCCTGAAGTAATGAGGAGCAAATTCTACAAAAGAGTCCAGCTCTGTCTTGGTGACTTGTTTAATTATGAATCTCTCATCCATTGTCTTTGCGAAGTAAACATTGCTTTTTCCACCTTGTGCGCTCCATCGCTTACAACGACTTATCGAGCGTATGTAATCAATATCACTTGGACAGCATTTCTTTCTAAGTGCAGCAAACTGCCTTGCAAAATAGCAAGTGACAGAAAACTTTGTACTATCAGTAGGAGATGCATCATCATCGAAAGGACAATCTGAAGTGAGTTCCTTTAAAATTTGAAAGGTCTTCATGTGAGGACCAAGATCTATGAAGTCCATTACTGCTAGTAAAATCTGAAAAGCTAGTATTTGCATTCATTTTATCTGTGACATGATCAGCATACTCTTGTGATGTCATAGCATATGAGACTGCACTGGTTGGCTCGTCATCATAGACAGTGACAAAAACAGAACCTTCACAGCTAATATTGGGCAGAAGCAGTCGAGCCCCATCATTCACCATATGAGCAGCTGATGTGATATACTTGGGAGCACGTGTAAGAACAGTATTTAAGTTTCCTCTTGTCCTGGGAGATATTTGAGAAAAGGCTCTCCGCATGTTTGCCATTGGATCCTTGACAAGGCTCGTCAAGTCTCTAAAGGAATCAACTGATTTGAGTGCTGTATGCAGTGAAGCAGGTATTACTCCAGTTTGTTCTCGCTGATGTAATCTCATCACAGTATCAAATGAATGGATTCGGACTGGGGCAGTAGCCTTCTCGTAACTTGGATTGCCCAACAAGTTCAAAGATCTATTTTCGTTTGCTTTGGTCAAACCATGTGGAAGATTGTAGTCTATTTCACCGAAACCAGACCATGCCATATCTATTTTGTCAGCTAAAATAGATGCAAGTGAAGGTAACCTCTCTACTGACTCTGTCTTGCTAGGATATTTTGATAGACGACGTCCTTCTTCACACGTGTCAAATTTGTTGAAAATCAAATCAAGACCTCCTGCACCACCTGCAACACCATCGACCAGCCCAACTGGCAAATCTGTCTCAACCATGACAGATTGTTTATCATTCACGTGGCCCTTTGTAGACAAGAGAGATTTCCTTGGGCTTTCTGAAGAGTGTTGAGGACATGGTTCTTCATATGTTCCTCCGTGTTTCCTACCAATCTGAAGCAAATCAGATCTAACTTCACTGGTTCCTTGGGTTTTCCCTTGATTAAAGGGATCAGTTCTGGAAATATGGCCAACTGCTTCAAGTGATTCAATGCCGCACAACCTACAGTCCCAAGTGTGAGCATCTAAGAGGAGACTACGTCTAATACGATTAAGCTCCAGAATATCAATATTTGATTTGAATGAATGAGCACTCCCCATTATAACTGGAAGAAGCAAAGCCTGTGGGAAAGTTACACAAATTTCATCACAAAGGGCGAACACGACACGATAAACAAACAAAACAGAATAAAACAGGGGCAGTGGGGCTCTACCTCATACTCATTTCTTTCTACATTAAGCAAATCTTTCATCTCAACTATTTGCCTCTGTATGCTTGTCTTGGTTGAATCATCATCAGTGATGATACTCTTCTCAAGATTACTAAGTACATCATATACCTCAGTGTGCAACAACTCCATTGTGTGAAATACCTACAATAGAAGGTTGCAAGCATTTCATCATCCCTGCTGCAATCAATGGTGGGATGGTGGAACAGAGAAATGAACCAATGATCTCTTTAACATAAAATGTTTAACAGCATACCTCAACAGCCTCTCTTTTCACCCAATCTTGTGTGGCATGGGAATTGAAATCTAGCACTGGAGGCGGAAGGTCAACAGATAGAGTAATCATGGGACCATAGTGGAAGGCAGCCACCATATTTCCATACCTGCAATGTTATATATGCGCAAATTGAAACCTCACTGTACATCAGATGAATTTAAGGAAGACAAAGGAGGGGGCCTACATACCCATAAAAGCGAAGGCAATCCCTTTGGAGAGAATGCCCACAACTTGCAATCCGGTTAGCAGTCATATGATTTGAAAAGCTGAGTTCCAGGAACTTGCCAAATGATAGGCCCCAAGCTGCATCAGACATGATTACTCTGTGTGTTGCTGGCGGCATTCCATCCTTAAGCTTGCACCTCATGCATCTATGCCACATCCATATCCTCCCATCATGTTCACCTGGCAACTTTCGAGACTGAAGGCGCCTGACACTAATCGTTAGGCTGCCATGTTGGTGCATATAGCACCTCACATGTGATTCTGAAGGCTCCTTACAAGATGGGCAGCAATATGCCTGCAAAGAAAAGAAACGTGACAGAAAAATGTTGTTTAGCAAATAACAAGGGAGATTTCCCCGCAATGCAATAGGTTACGTACAAGAGTACCAGAAGTACCTGATCAAATAAGTCCTCACGGAGATACCTCCCTAATGGCTTATCAAAACTACCATAAAACTTGATCCGGAGGAGGTGAGAACGCTGGCACGCCAAGCTTTTGGGAATGCAAGTGCTTGAGAGGGAAACTAAGATGCTCTGGTTGTTGTCAGTACCAGATAAGGAACCAGCTGAAAGCTTGTCTTTGTCATCTGTATCCCCTGCTGGAAAGTTGTCTAGTGAGGGGTTGCTACTGTTGTTTTCTGAATGACATGGTTGGTTATTTTTCAAAGTTAACGCACCATCACGACAGACATCAGCAGCAATTGAAGATTGCAAAGACTTGTACGAATCACCATGTTGTGTGCCAGCACATGTTGCTCTAAAGTCATCACTGACAGAACATGGAGATATTAAATCGGCATTGCAGGAAACATTTGGATGGCATAAGTTGGATGGATCTTGAGAGTTGAGGGGATCAACTGGAAATTTCGATGCTCTACATTCAGGCGTGATTCCTGGGCTTACTCCAGCGGATGGTAATAAAGTTGAAGATGCAGAAATAACCTCAAAAATCTGGCTGATAGTAGAATTTTGTGGCTGTGTCTCTTCAGCACTTCTAATACTATCAGGAGTATCATGATCAGTAGGACTAGCAGAAATATCCAGTGCACCTGTCACAGATATTGAAGGAATTTTCGGAAGTGTTGCTCCCTCATCAGCAAGGAATGATGTCTCCAAGGAGAGGTGATAAGCAGCAAAGACTGCAAGTTGCATTGCACGCTTAATCTTCTTTAATTCTTCCCGACATGTTCCCCTCAACAGAACCTGCATGAAGTTCCATACACTTAATTAATAAATAGTAGAGGAAATTTGCACATTGAAATGAAACATCAGTAGATATCAGGAAAAATGCTTATGCTGGGCATTGCTAATCGTATGTCTTTGCCCAAAGGACCATTACCGTGCAACCCAAGCGCTTCAGACAGCCTTCAAAGAACATCAGAGTCTTAATTGACCCCTTTTCTCCATGTTCTGCCAATAAGGATTCTGAAACTTTCTCCACCTTGAACAAGTCACATTGTCCAAGCCTTGCTGAGGCAATGTTGTCAATTGATGAGGCAATCTGACCACCTGTGCATCTTGATATTCTGTCCAAAAGAGGTCTCTTCACATTCAGAACCAAAGAAATATCTTTTGCTAAGAGCTCCAGAGCAAAAGATGAGGCGCTTTTCTCAACTAGAAGGACATTAGGCTGCCTAGACTCGATCTTTCCAGCAACAGTTCTAAGATACTCCTTTTCCTGCAGCAAGGCCATTCGTTAACAATGTTGCAAGCAAAATAAAATATATAAAGATCCAAAGTAGATAGACACAAACCTGTTCAAGTATTGTCCCTATGGATGCCAATTTATTTGAAACTTTTTGGTACTCAAGTGCACCTCCTAAAATGAGCAATTTGACATTCCTGTGTTCTGAGACCATCCGTTTGTGTCTTAAATTCTTAGAGCAAACAATTCCTCTAACAAAATTGCTGCATCCAATAATTTGTTCATTGGTACCATATGATGATCAGAAGATAAAATTATATGAGTAAACAGAAGCACAAGCACGGAAAAAATACAAACCTATCAGTTGGGTTCCCAGATGCTATGCATTTAATCTTCACATAATCACCAGGATCCATGCTGCCACCTTTCTTGGTATCAGGTTTCACATAGTTAGCGGCTTGCCAAGCCAACGAGGACACTATCTCAAGCCAACTTTTGGAATTGTCATCACTGGAAAAACTAATGCCTTCCGCCTTCAGTAACTGTGCAACTAGAGCCCGAAAGTGCTTCAGCAAATCATTCTGAACACCACCTTGTTGAGATCCACCAAAGGCACCACACCCACTGGCTATTTTATTATCACCGAAACAACTAGGTTCTAAGAAAGCGTCGTCGTCGTCGTCATCAAATCCAAATATCCTCGATTCAACATCATCTCTCTCATCTTCAGGTAGTGGTGGGCACCAAATAGCATCACCAAAATCAACAATATGTGCTGATGCATTGACGACTTCTCTCTCACCAGCGATGCTAGCAGCACTGACTAGCTCCCGTGCATCATCTGAGTCAGTCAATGTTGTTGCATCAGGATCAGAAGCATCATCCAGCCTCACCGCACAAGTAGGACTCTCTGCTGGGCTTGGGGTCATTGATCTGTACATTGAGTTACTAACACTAGATTCTGTATCTGAAAAGTCTTGTAAGAAGTCAGTCGCAGAGGCTACAAACTGGGCCCCAGGTTCGTCAGCAACCTCCTCATCCACTCGCCTGCATCCACAACCAAAAATCGGTTCAAAGGTTATTCAATCCCCAATGACAATGACAATCTACACATTACCAGATATACACGTCATGCATCAACCCTAGTCCAATTCGTGTGTAACTTTGCCTATAGTCCCACGCCCACACTGCCTTTAAATATAATTTCAGGTCCACACAAAAAGGAAGGATAAATACAATTCCCAAATCGACCAGACGACCAACTTAACTTCCAAGTTTCCAAGTTTTTAAGCAATGCTTATCATTTTTAGTTCATTTATTTACAGAAAGTTCTAAGAACTGCGGTAGACTTGCATTTACCTAATATCACGGCCGGGAGGATGCGAGCGCGAACCGTCGTAGGCTTGGCCGCCAGATCTCGCCTCGGGCGGGCGGCGCGGGGGCGTGGGCGGCCCGACGGGCGAAGCCGCCGCCTCCTGGGCCTTGGGCGTGCTCACGCCATGGCCCGCCTCCCCCTGGGGCCGCCGCGTCTCGATCCGCGCGAGGTCGCCCTTGTGCACGTGGCGCCGCTCCTGGTCAGTGGCGGCGGCAAGGGATCTGGCCTTCCCCGCCGCGAACTCCAGCACCCCCATCCCCGACACGCCACGCTAAGATCTCAACACCGACCGTAGCGAAAGATGGAGAAGTTCCGAACAAGTAGCAGGAGACGAGGCGAGGCGAAACGACGCGGCCACGCCCGAAGCTTCCTTCCTTCCTCTGCTGGTTGCGTCCCCTACAAGTCAGCGCCCCCACCGCACCCGACACGGGACCAACCACCACCCGGCACCGGCGCGGCCAGGCCAGGCCAGCGGCCCGCGGCGCTGCGTGAGACGGGTCTCCCGCCTCCAGCGACAGAGCAAGCGCGCAATGCCGCCGGGCGGCGCCGGGACGACTCGGGTCTCGGGGTTCAGCTTCAGCAGGTGCGGGGACGGCGCGGGCGGAGGCGGAAGTCAGGAGGATGCCGCCAATTCAGCGCCGCGTCGCGAGTAGGAGAGCAGACGAGAACGCAAAACGCATGCTCGGAGAGCCCGAGGTTGGGGGAAGAGCGGCGACGAAATGGCGGCGGCGGTGATGGGAGGAGGGAGTGGGAGATATGCGAGAGATACAGGAGAGTGACGGCGCTTCGCCGCGGCGGGCGGGTGGGATTTTTAACCGCTTCGCTTGGGCGCGCGCGGTGGAAATCCTGGCTCGGTATCCTGGTATCCCTCCGTTTCGGTGGCCGCCGGGAGAGGATGAGACGTCGACGGGTCTGGGTGATGTGTGCCGTCCTGCGGCTCGCGTCTAGGCCGTCGGTGGACGGCGGGCGGCTTTCTTGCTTTGGCGAGCGTTCATTTTCCCCTGGCCTTGTTTTTATTTAGCACTTCATTTATTAACGTTCTTTGCCACTAAAATCGAAGGAGCAACGTGAACCAACTAAAATCAAACGTAGAGGTCTTTTCCTACAAGAAGAAATACGTCGTTGTCGCCAGGATGCATGATTCAGGTCACCATCTATTCTTTTTTTTTTTTTTGTCGATTGTGCGATATAAAATATTCTCATGAATCAATGCAAAAGGTTTACCGTTTCTATGAAAACATAAAGTTCCTCACACACTACTGTATATCCCTACGTATACTTAATGATTTAATAATTAGAAATGATCATAAATTAAATGAACAAAATAATGAAATGACTATTTATGCGGTGTTATTTCTTTCCATAATCACCACTAATAGTTACACTATGTGTTGAAAGCAATAGCAAAGGAGAAACTAACTATATTCTATGACAAGCGACAAATTAATTGGTACTACTTTATGACCCTTAATTCCAAAAAAAAAATGAAACAGTAGGTACGGTGATTGATCGGATATGTCATCACGATGAAGACTCATAGGCTTTGTAAACGAAGTGGCACATGGGTTTATCGTGTCGTAATAGGTTAGAGATGTGCCGGTAG